>NC_086227.1:16685000-17046250 GCF_036321145.2 Pelmatolapia mariae | reverse complement strand
TAAGCATCTGTTTTCCCACTCAGGGGTGATGGTGTGGCCGGACACATACGGAGAGGAAGACGTTGAAATCTCCTACAACACGTCAGACAAGGCCAGCTGTATGGCAATGGCCAACATCCTTCACGACTTCCTGAAGCGTTAGTGTTCCCATACATGATTTATTTGGCATTATGTAACTTTTAACATGCACATATGTCAGAAAAAATTAAAAAAAGACACCTGGCTCTGTTTTCACCTCTCTCTTTTAGCCTACAATGACACCAAGCAGCTGGAATGCAACAACTACAACTGCACCAAGGGGAAGTACTTCATCCAGAAGACCTTCTCTGCCCCCCACCACACCAAGTGGGCTTGCCCCTTCACACAGAGCATGCTGGGACCCTGCTCTGGAATTGAGGATCCGACTTTTGGCTACAACAGCACCATGCCTTGTGTCGTCATGAAGATGAACAGGGTGCGTTTGGTTTCACTCTGTCAGGATCTTTAAGCTAGAAAAGCGATGACATCATATAATAACCAGAACTAAAAGCAAATGTTGTGTTTTGTCTGCAGATCATTGACTTTTTGCCTTCTAATAACACCGCTCTGCCCCCATATGTGAACTGCACCATACTGGTGAGCTGCATGCAGTTACTTTAAAGTAATAAAGTAGTAGTATAATATTTGAATAAAGTAGTGGGTATAGGGTGACTCTATACTGTGGAAAAACACTGGATTCAACACATTTTCCACCTTTCACAGATCTTTCCATCACACGCTTCCTGTCTGTTAATCTCCCGCCTTTTAAACTCATCAGCCACAGTTGAACAAAGATTCACAAAATGAATCAAGTTTGTCTTTCAAGAAAATAAAACTCTGTTTCTGTTTGGATGTAGGATGGAGAGGACAGTGTGGCGAAAATAGAGTATTTCCCACACGGTGGAATTATGGATCCCTCCTACTTCCCATACTACGGAAAGCTAGCACAGGTAAGACAGCAAATAATGATCTAATATTCAGGAGGCTTCTTCCATGTACAGTAACCTTCATATGTTTTTAGCACAAAGACATATGGAGATCACACCCTCAGATTTTCATCTATAATGGCCTGGATGAGCCAAATACAGATGAAACTATTGTATTTGGCTCTAAAACACAGCCAGACACTCACTCTGGGTGGAACTACTTTGATCTTCAGTGCTTTGACCAGAACTCGCTCTTTAAACGAATGTTTGTGTCTTCCTTCGTTCACATGCACAGAAGTGCTAAAATTAGAAACATTGTGTCTCATTCGTTGTTTCTAACAACCCTTTGATCTCTGGATGTCAAATATGGACACCGAATTCACAATCCTCTTTGTTGAGTGCTTGTTCACTGAGGATTTTTGGATCGTTGGAGTTTTTTATTTACACTGTTGCAGGTTCTCTACCATTATATTATCATAAGAGTCTTGAGATGATTCGGTGCCACATTATAAGCACTTTTTTTTTCTATTCAGGTACCCTTGTTCTTATGTTGCACTTGGTTAAGGAACCAACACTCTGCCTCTTCTTCTTTCTTTCTTTCTTTTACAGCCTACTTATGTCAACCCACTGGTGGCCGTTCGGTTCAGCCTGGTCGGAGAGAAGAAAGCCAAGATCCAGTGCAGAGTGGTGTCTGAAAAGATCAGCTACGAAAACATCCACGACCCCTATGAGGGAAAAGTCATCTTTTACCTCAAAGCAGTGAAATGAACCAAGTCAGATAGTCACACAGTACCACTACTCACCTGCTACTACCATATATCTGGATCAGTAGGGATACTTATCAAACCACCTTTAAGCCACTTGTATTCAACTTAAGCAGTCTATAGACCTAAGTTTCCAAGTAATTTATTAATGTTGTTGCCAAATAAATTGTAAGATCTAGAAATCTGAAGGAGCAAAATTCAAGTGTTATGACCTCCAAATGTGTCCTTAGAAACAGTGGATAAATGTATTTCAGCAACATAATGAAGAGTCTGAATAATAATGAATAAAATGATATGAACAATTATATGGTTTTGACTTTGGGAATGAGCAAAATCAGTACGGTCACTTTTGAATAATAAAAATCTGAGTATCAGCTGTAGAGTGTCTGTAACTGGCTGCCGTCTCCTCGGGATAATAGGATGATGACAGTGAGGAGGTTTCTCAGGGATGTGCTGACTGCAGACTTTGTAAGTTATCAGCTTACACATTGCAAGCATGCTGGTGTGCACACATACAGAGACACAGACGGACACGTGTAGGTGTGTCTCACATTATTATTATTGAGGTTTCCTGAGGTCTCGTAAGCCCGCTGTCGTTTTCTTGGAAAGGATTACCGTGTTTGGTGACGAGTGAATGTTTTAATCACGTGGACAGACACACATGAACGCTTCTATAAACATTCATGTGGAACTAAATATTCCACAGTCAACTGTTAGTGGTATTGTAACAAAGTGGAGGCAATAGGGAACGACAGCCACAACAAGGTAGGCCACGTAAAATCACAGCAGGTTCGGTGTGGAAGAACTTGACTGGCCTGCACAGAGTCCTGAGCTCAACCCCACACCTGAGCCGGGCCTTCTCATCCAACATCAGTGTCTGACCTCACAAATGGATGAATGGACAAAAATTCCCACACATTTCCTGTGGAAAGCCTTCCCAGAAGAGATGAAGCTGTTAGAGCTGTAAATGGTTGACCAACATCATATGAAACTACGAATCTAGAAGGATGTCGCTCAAGTTTATATGCGTGTGAAGACATACGAGTGTATGTAATAAGATCCTCCACACCATTACACCATCTGGTTTTGTCTTTCAGATCATTCTCTGTAACCACTAGAGACGGCTGTGTGGGAAAATCCCGGCATCCTGATCTGATGCTTGGTTTGAACTTCAGCAGGTGGTCTTAACCATGTGATTGGTTGATTAGAGATTTGCATTAGGGTTAGCAACTGAACAGGTGTAGCTAATAAAGTTCCTGATTATTGTATATTTTTCAGAAATGAACCTCTTAAGCAACTTTTTGTGTCACTACAACACAACTTCAGTGAATTAATTGCCAAGTTTCCCAGTGCAATTACTGGATCAAAGGAAGAAAGCAAACACGAGACCAAATAAATTCTTCGTTGTCATCTTCTTTTTAATAAATAAAATGAATTTAGCAGTTTAGAAATACACAATCATGAACGAAAACAGCACTTCTTTATGACTTGAAGTGTCTGCCATGACCACCAACACACATGTATGTAAATAGAAAAGAAAGAAACAGTCTGCATATTGCAGGAAAGTATCTGAGAATCATATTAAAATATTCAGTAACATGGCTGTTGGACACACATTTACATTGCACTTTATGGAATATAAGACGCTTACAGCACAAGATGAGCAGGAATACACTCCTCAAAGTCTTGTTTTTAGTGCAGAGAAGTGTTGAGCAGGCACATAAGTTTGACATTCAGGGTTAACTAGTGCATTTTGTATTCAAACGTAACGTCAGCGAAGAGTTGTCATTAGTGTCTGATGCATTTCTGCTCCTAAAATCAGGTATTGTTTGTTAGTAGTGTGATGTACCACGGTGTTCTGACATTTGCCGAGAAAAAAGAGTAACAAACTACAGTCTTCAGAGAGTGCTATTATAGCAAAATTCACAGTAGCACGATGATCAGAATAACCCACTTCTGATTAAATACAGCACACAGAAGGTTTTTACGTCAGTCAGAAGCACAATCTGTCATCTACGATAACCAAGAGCCGAAGAAGACAAAGTGAACAGTAATATAGTCATCTAGAAGAACGACGGAGGTCGTTTTACATAATACAAAAAAATACTTCCCAAATATTTCACCTATTCATAAGATCACAAAACAATATATGGAGGTGTGTTGAACTGTCATGTGATTTCTACATGGAGGAGGCAAATCTAAGGTTCAAGTTGCATAAGTGACGGAATGACTGATGAAACAAGTGTCTGAAAATAAGAAGAAAGGCATTTCTGACATCAAAAGCATCACAGCGTAAAGGATCTCTTATCTGTTGTGCTTCTCCTCAAAACATGTGCTTTCTATCAAAGTTTTTTTTGTAAGTAGCAGACACCACCGAGCCTTACAGATGTTTCCAGAAAATCAAAGCGGTTCAGTGATGTTGCGGTTCTGTAGATTACATGTAAAGCTATTTCAGCATGTGATATTAAAATACAGTATAGTTTATCTAGCACATGTTACACCAATTTGGACCATACCTAGGATGGAGAAACTTTAATGAGGGCTTTTTTTAACAGTCAGAAGCAGGCTTTTATTAAGGACCTCAAGTCACTCTCCTCTAAAGCAGCAGATTGAGTCAGTACAAGAAGAAGAAGAAGAAAGAGGGAGATTTGGTCCTGCATAAATAAAACTTCTTGTTATGCCACTGTTATCTCTGCAAAACTCAAACGAGAACCCTTTGGCGCTGAAGTCAGTGTGGTCATGTGACTGGTCTGCGTTCGGTGCGGGGAACCCATCTGTGTGTGGTAACCTTCCAGAGCAGCGGAGCCAGCAGCAGACTGAGAGTGGTGACGCTGAGGACCAGCAGGTACACCTGCACAGAGCCAGAGAGGCAAACCAAATAAAGATCCAATAATCAGATGGCAAAATTTCATTAACACAGACTTTGAATAATGCTAATTTAACACTTTTTTGATTTATTCCACAATGATACCCCAGGAAGAAAGATGGATGTTCTTAAATGCCAAGATATCAGTGACATAGTCGGTCATCCTACTCACGATTCTTTATGATGCAAAGATTACTGCGTCATTATAGGATTAGCTTAGATGGGAGATAAGAGGTCTTTTTGCTAAAAACTGACCAATGCAGTTGGTTCTTGTGATTTGTAAATAGACAATGGATGATTGACACTACAGATGAAGACCTGCCCAGCTACTGTTCAAACCTGTCTTTGTGAGGGGCAGCCAATCAGAAGAAAACTGGCTGAAAGGGAGGGGCAAGTCAGCTACAGCTCAGAATAAGATAAACGTATTGACCTGGAACAGGGTATTATAGGTCTCGTTTAATTCTGCTTTAAACAATCATTAATAAATGATTATTTAAGGCAGAAGACGAAGCAAACAAAAGTCAAATTGAGCACCTACTATATTCTCCTCTGTCTGAATAGTAAAACAGATGCCAACACTAACATAAGAGGTAATCACTGACCTCTCTGGAGATGATGCCAGCTCGACGCGCACGACTGCCCAGGACGAAGGAGAACTCGCTGACCTGAGCGAGGCCAGCAGAGACGATCCACTGTATGTGCCGAGACCCTGGAGGCAAGATTGCTGACAGCACGAGTACAGCCATCATAAACTGGAAGGAAATAAGGAGTCAAATGAAGCAGAAACTGGAGCTAGACAAAGAAAAACAAAAAACAAAGACAAAACACAGGAGTAGTCTGTACCTTCATAATGACGAGTGTGAGAGTTAGCGCCAGCAGGATGGTGAGTTCATACAGCACAAATGTCGGGAACACGTGGAAACCTGCAGCATCACACAGACACACACTTACCATTCAGTAAAGTCTCACGGTAAACAATACAAAACTAACACAACACCAAGGTCAGATCAGTCACATGATTGCGTTCAGGCTAACCGATAGAAGCAAAGAAGATGATGGCAAGGAAGTCTCTGATTGGCTCGATGCATCCCATGACCTCTGCTGTGACCATGTGACCCTGTGAGGACAGCAAAGCTCCAGCCAGGAAACAACCGAGCTCCATGGAAACATCCAGCACCTCAGTTACCTGCAGCATGAGTCAGCAAGAAAAGAACCAGCACAGACACACAACGGGTTAGACAAGAACACGAAATACATAATAAGTGAATAAAGTGAGATCTTTATCTAAAAGAAAAAGTTAAAAACAGACAGCATACTGTCAGCATGAAAAAGACAAAAGCTGCCATCCCCAGCACCAGGATCTCCCTGTTGCCTTTGCTCTCAGTGTGAAGCTTCTTGTAAAAGGGGCCAATCAGGAATGATCTGAAGAGCAAGCAGAGCAGCAGCACAGCAGCCAGCGACACCAGGACCTGGGCCAGGAGATAGAGCACGTGGAGGCTGCCATACAGAAAGCTGCGGTGCACAGAGGGAAGAGTTTACAATGCTGTGTGCGTGTTTACACAGAGCACACATGCAATAACCACAGAAGGACCAACACACCCGTCCAACTCTCCACTTTGTGCCTGGATCAGAGTCGGCATGACAGCAATGAAGAGGCCGAGCTGAACATCTTGCATCACCAACATCCCAAGGAGAACGCTGCTGTAGTCCAGCTCAGCTACCACACACACACACAAACACGTTAATGATCACTGGCTAAGGAAAACACTCCTAGTAATCAGTATTGTGTAAGCGGATGTAGTGTGATATTAAATTTGCCTACATTAAAATGTGTAAATTACCTAGAGTAATGGCATGGGAAAAGGCAAGCTGCTCTTAAATGTAAAATAAATGTGATTTTTCTTCACTGTGAGCAAAAATCATTTACCGCTGCTGTGCTAGCAGAAGTCAACACAGGCATGCAGGTCACAAAACCCTACTCAGCTATATACTACCAGAGGTAAGGGAGGATCTGCTGAATGCTGCTGTAACTGGTATCTGAGGTATGCTTAACTTTCTGGAATGTGGCCAGAGGGATAAATATACATTTTCTCTGTTTCTTATCTTTGAGAAGGAGGTAGTGAAGAGGAAAAACCTGCTAGTCACATCTTATAGCATTTAAATGCAACCTGTTCTCTTCATGTAACAGACACACACGGTCTGTTTCCCTCAAATGCTTTAAACACTGTAATGAGAAGACTTTCAAAACACTTGTGTGAAAGTGCATTCTTCTAAGGTTTTATTATAGAACATAACCCCTTAGCAGGTCATAAACTAGGTTAGTACAACCGCAAGCAACATCAGCCTCAGGTAAACAACAATACAAAATATTATACCATATCATTATTTATTGAACAAAACTACAGGAAAATGCAGAAGCAGTGTGTGGAAAAACTAAGCACACTTTCCTGCTTTCATAGGAATTAAGAGGTAAGTAACATTCAGGTACTGCTAATCAGATACATTTAACTGATCATCAGCAAGTGTGATCACCTCTATGAAAGCAGGATTTTTGTCAGTTTGTTGGTCTTGAGCGTTACTCCTGCTAAAGGTGGTTCTAAAACCTACTGAACAATGGATCACCACATACAGCTTCTGCATTTTGGCTTCATTCTTACAAAATACACAATGACGCTGTGTAATGTATCATGTGTTATTGTTCATCTGATACTGTATTTACCTAATTCTAGGACCTGGTAATAACCAGATGATTGCTTTATTATGTCCTGACACATAAAACACAAACCTTCCTTATCTCCTCTGCTTCCTCCTGCCAGGAAGCGGGACACCAGAGGAGTGCTGGACAAGGACAAACAAGTAGAGATGAAGACAGTCTGGGTGGGTCGAATATGCAGGACTTGTCCCCACAGCAAACCGGCTCCTACCATCAGCAGACTCAAAGAGCAGGAACCCTGAACTGAAATCTTCCATACCTATGCACACATAGACAGGTTGATGACTGGATGATGACTGTCCATAACGTAAGTAACAGAGGCTATAAAAACAAATGGTATTAAAATAACTAGACTGTGAGCAATAGTGGATTTTACAGAAACATTCTAATACGGATGTGGAATTAAATCTAGATGTATCGGCCAATATTCTTCAGCATGTCCGCTGCTACTTAAACTTTTTCTAAATTATGCCAAGCATAAAAAAAAGCTTCTATATTAGCACAAACTGGACAATAATTACACATTACATTGGCAAACATCAGCTGCTAACATCCAATATATGTCTGCGTAGTTTCTCAGTCATCCAGGTCACTGTTGTTTAAGGAGGTTAGAAAGAAAGCGACCAGACTTCTTTAAGTTTTCTTTTAAAATCATTTCTCTTCTCATCCAAGAGGCTTCTTCACTTCTAAAACCAAAAGGTTGAGAGTCCCAGGTATTTAAATCCTTGTGCAGGTCTTCAAAAAAAGTAAAGTCCAGTCGCCTTCTTTTCAGCTCTTCTAATATACCAATCAGGCTCTAAACCAGGGGTCTCCCACTCCAGTCCTCAAGGGCCGCTGTCCTGAAACTTTTCCATGTGTCCCTGCTGCAACACACCTGAATATGATTAGTGGGTCATTAGAAGGACTCTATAGAACCTGACTGCATGCTGAGGTGACAATTCAGCCATTTAATTCATGTTCCAGCAGCTCATCAGTGAATGAACATGGTGCAATAAAAGTACATTATTCCAAACACTTACATTTACTTAAATTTACATGAGTAGGGTTAGGAGTTGCCACTTCAGCATGCAGTCATGTTCTATAGAGTCTTGCTAATGACCTACTAATCGTATTCAGGTGTGTTGCAGCAGGGACACATGGAAAAGTTTCAGGACAGCGGCCGTCGTGGACTGGAGTTGGAGACCCCTGCTCTAAACCAAACATTGAAGGACATAAAAGTATTGTTTTAAAAGTTGCTTTCACAGGTTGTGATACTGATGTTGGTTAAATTGTGTCATGCTGCACCACCGCAACACAACACACAGAACAGTTTGACCATGTCATTGGCATCAGTGCCAGACTTGTCTTTGCCTTTGCAAACTGCATTTGTATTATTCCAAAAGGAAAATCCTCTTCATTTACCTTTCTGAGGCGCTCAGGTGAGAACTCCAGTCCGACCACGAAGAGAGTGAAAAACACACCCAACTCCCCGAGAGTCTCCACCTGAACCATAGACTGCAAGAAGCAAAACCGAACACTGATATAAACAACAAGCACAGAAAGTAGAAAAAAAGACTGATTTGAAAAAAAAAATTAAAAATTACAGTCTCGCTCTCACACACGCACTCACACACCTTGATGCTGTTGAGCCCAGAAGGACCAAGCAGGACCCCACAGATGATATATCCAAACATGGGAGGAAGACCCGCCAGAGTGCAAATCCAGCCACAGGGCAGAGACAACATCACCACTGAAACCAAGTCCTGCACATACATGTTTAAAAAAGGCCGTCAATACTGACTAAAAATGACTCAAAACAAATGAATACAGTGTATCCGCTTCTTATGCGTGCGAGGAATGACTGACTTTGATAAAGTGATGGTCGGCTCTCGGCATTGTTGAGTCTCGCGGTTTAGTCAGAACATACTGGTTGTTCTGCGAGTCAATGAGCATGCTCAGTCCCAGGTCATCCTCCACTTCCTTTTGCCTGGACTTGTTCTTCCTCTTGCTTCCATTCTCTTCGTCGTCTTCCACTCTCAGCACGGCCTCTACATTCACTCCTTTCATCTACACAGCCGGGAGCATGGAAGGAGCTACAATCACTATCATCTTCAGTTTTTGAGTAACCACAATATGTGACAGTGACTGTCTGCAAACCTGCTTGTTGTTGTCAAAGGCGTGCTCTTCGATCTCCTCCTCAAGTCGGTCGGCTGCCTTCCTGACATCCTCCAGGATCTCATCCAGGATGGACAGAGTTTTGTTCTGGGCCAAAGCGTTTTTAACAGCTTCCTGCTGATGCTTCTCAGCCGCCACCAGCTCCACGTACTCCTGTTCTTCCTGAAGTGAGATAAGAGGGGCCATGCATGTGTTAGGAGAGATGAATGTAGGAAATGTGTATTAAAGATTCAGTCTTAAATTTTGAGGTCTGTAGGTTGGTCATATCAACAGTTTTATATGTCTCCTATATTCAGACAGGATTAACTTATTTGATAATAAATTTACATTTTGGATAGTCTTTTTTGGAAGGATCCAATTCTGCTACAGGTCTCTTCCTGTTAAAAGACAGTTTTTTCTTTCCACTGTCACCAAAGAGCTTGCTCATAGTGGGTTGTCTGATTGTTGGGCTTCTGATATTTCCCTGTCCTTTGAAGAACTGAGATACAAATATAATGAAACACAGCTGACTTCACCTTTATGGCTGCCTCCCTGAGGGCCTCCAGCCTTTGTCTGCTGCTCTCCTTCATGTTGACCACATCCCTGTAGTCTCCCTGTAGCGCTCTCTGAAGGCTGTGCAACGCCTGGAACACGAGGTGCTCGCTCTCATTCAGCTCCTTCTGCAAAACCTCCAGAGTGTGAACCTTAATGCAGACAAACAGAAACTTGTCAATCGGTAAAATGTCTCTGGTCATCTTTCACTGAAGCCACCGTGTGCAGTGCAGTTTACAATTCTTCATCGGAGACTGGACATGACAAACAGGACAAAACAGATTGTGATGAAGCAGGTTACAATAGGATGAAGGTGCATTTTATGTGACTGGGGTTGATATGTTTTAAGAAGAAAAAGAATCTTTTATTGTCATTATGTGTTTACACTTGGTAACTCTTGGCACACATCAGAAGAGGCACTTAAATACAATAAAACAACTGAATGCACACTATCCGTATATGCAGTATAAATATGTACAGAAAGTCACATGTCGAATTTAGATGGATGTCACAGCTCTGGGGAAGAAGCTGCCTCACAGTCTGGTGCTGCGTTTTAGTGAGTTAACTAGAAGGCATTTCATTCAGATTCGTTTCAGACGTAAACTAGAAAAAAAAGTTTTTGAAGATTTGAAGAAAGCACATTAAATTTAAATGCGTTTTCAGCTAGGTCTGGTATAAAAGTATAAAAGTGGTGCTTAGCTATTGCTCCTGTTAGTTGTTTTAATCAAACCAGTCATCTTATTGCTACATGCACAAATCATAGGAAACATGAATTATAAGCATGCACAGTCATTCTGTGCAACGGTCAGAGAGGCAAACAGTTTAGAGACCTAAAGAAGAATTACAGGTTATGCAAAAGTTAAATGTCTCTAACTCTTCAGTGGCTAACAATCTGAAAGGAGCTCTTGGCTCCATCAGATTGCTTTTTCTCAGTCTGGTACCTGGAAGTGTTTCTCAGTCTCTGAAAGGCTCCGGTCTTTCCTAACAGCATCGGCAGCAGCCGCCAGCTTCTTGAAAACCACATTTTTCTGACGTAGGAGGCCCACCAGCCGCTTGCAGTTACCAGCCACCCAGCTCTGCCCGTGTGCGGCCCTGTTACTTCGATAGAGCTTGACGGCATGCTGGGCCACCTGGTCTTTGTGGACCACGGCAGATGCCCCTGCCAGGCTGAGGCACAGCAGCCAACATACAGCCTGCATCCAAAGTCCTACTCGTGTCTTCACCAGGGTGTGAGGGGGACTGAAGACGGGTGTGAGGCCTGGATATGGAAAAGGTTTTTTTTTAAAAAGTAAAAAAAACAAAATAGCATGACAGATTAAGATGGGTTGAGTGTCATTGTTTGGAGAGAGAAAAAATGAATACATTCAGTTTTTAATACTATAGTTTATAGAGATTAAGTAAAGTGAAGCTACTTCAGGGAGAGCTAGTGAAAGTGCACATCAAAAGAGTTTAAAATCCAGTTTAAAAAAAACAAACAATAAACTTCACTGCCCAGCTGAAACTTAAGCTTATTTCAGGTGCGCCATTGGGGTCGTCACTTTGGGTGGATCCTAGAAATCTGATTTGCCACAGATATTTATGCTGGATGCACTTCGTGATACCACCCTCCCAGAGATTTATGTCTCCTCCTTCCTGGTTACAAACAGAGGATCTTTCAAATGTTAGGCAAATGTGTTAACCGCTACACTATGGAGACATAACTGTCCCAGAAATGCAATTAGTCTTTCTAGTTTTTTGCCTCTTTACCTTGTATGCAAGTATCTATTTGTGATTTTAAAGATCTAGATTTCCAGTAGGTTTAGTGCTGAGCTACAGACAGAGTGCTTATTAGGAAAATATGGAGAAAGGTACAAAAAAATTGCTTGCGTATTTTTGGGGGTATTTTTGGACTGCAACATGATCACAGACAAAGAGGAATGCCAGCTATGCCTTTTAAAGCAAAAAGAGTACTTGTCTCAAAATTTACGCTCAATTTATTAGTTACACCTGTTCAACTGCTTGTTAATGCAAATATATCTATATATCAGCCAGTCATATGGCAAAAATTCAATGCATTTGTTGACATGGTTGAGACAACCTTCTGGAACTGAAACTGAGCATCAAAATGGGAAAGAAATGTGATTTAAGTAATCCCCTTAAAACCGAACTACCACCTACCCATCTCCCAATGGCTCCTTCCTGTAGGATAACACACCATCTCACAAAGCGCAAATAATCTCAAACTGGTTTCTTGAACATGACAATGAGTTCACTGCACTCAGATGGCCTCCACAGTCACCAGACCTCAATCCAGTAGAGCACCTTTGGGATGTGGTGGAACATATGACTCAGATCATGGAGCCATGTGTGATGCTGTCATGTTAATTTGGACCAAAATCCCTCTCCCATGTTTCCAGCACCTTGTTGAATCTAAGCCATGAAGAATTAAGGCAGCTCTGAAGGCAAAGTGAGTGGTATTATGTGAGATACAGTGTGTACTTATGCAACCTGTATATTTACTATTGCTATACCAACAGCCTGTTCAGTCTTTAAGCAGGGTGTGGTGGCAGCTGAACATGAGGTCCGTCTTGCTAGCAGTTCTTATTATTAAGCTTCACCTTAATGTGACTGAATGCTTAACCTGTAAAAAATTCCAGAGCTGCTTCCTCTGCTGCCTTCATCAAATACGCTGCAGTATATATAGTGAGGAAAAGGATTGTATTTAAAAAAGAAACAACCAAAAAAACAAAACATCCAGGTTGCTTTACATTTAATCTTTAACCACACCAACACTGAATACATTCAACTCACAGCCAAGGCAGTCTGCACTGTTGTGAGCATGAGTCAAGCTGAGAGATGTTTACTTTCCAAACTCCTCCTATGTCCTTCTTCCTTTGGGCTAGGCTGCAGACGCTCTGCCACTGCAGCTAGAAATCAGTAATACCACTGTTCCGTCTTGAGCTGCTGAAATGGACAAGCACACATACGCACACACAGGTTCTCAAATTACGGCATTACAAACTTTAAAATAAGGCGTGTCAGCCTCAGAGAATTAAATATAAACAAAACCAGAAGTGCATTTCCCCTACATTTCCTTTCACTTTACAAAGCCTGATCTATGAAAAAAGACCACGTATACACCATGAAAAACTAACAATGTTAAATGACTATATAACAGGTTATGTATGTTAAAAACAAAACACCAATGCCATTATAAACAGCCTCCGTTCTATTATTATTACTGACACAGTAACATTAAAGGTTAATGTTATATTTGGTTTCGATAGAGTAGATTTTTTAAAATATAATACATTGCTTTGTATGACAAAGTCTTTGTTGTTGTAGTGATGTAAAAAGAAATACTCAAGTAAAATGAAAATGTTCCTTCCCACAGGTGATCTGCACTAAAGTTTGGACTCGTACCTAAAACTTGAAGTTTTACCTTGTCAGGATGTGCATAGTCGAATTAAAAAACACAAAAAAATGGAGCACAGACGTGTAAATGTAAAATAAAACGGGGAGGACATTTAGCTATCTTAATAACACACACCTCCAGGTATGAATGACATACCGAGGAAACAGCACGGACAGCCAGTGAAATCACCCATTTTCTTCACTGTCCCAAACACAGATTATTCGACTCCTATGAGTGGGTATATCAGCAGAAACAGATGAGTAAAGAAATTACTACCTGCGAAATGTGTGTACTGTCCTGGCTCTCAACTCCACGACTGAAGGAGCAGCAGCAGAAGAAGGAAACAATCGTGCTGTTGTGCCGCACTACCACCACCCCTCCTCTCCTGCCACATAGCTGGAGACAGCGTCGGTGCAGGCGTTCACCGGTTTTTACTTGGCCACCAACTTCATGTTTACTCCGACCTCCGGGCCGTCGGTAGCAGTGTCGGTGCAGGCAGACAGGAAGGGGTAACGATACTTTTTTTCCAGGTAGGTACAAACGACCCAGTTCCTAAAATAGCTGAGTTAGTTCTAGTGTGGCTAAAGTTGAATAGGTAAAGCTAAGTTAGCTTCCAAAATTGCCCGGAGCTGTCAGACCAGCTCCAGCCAGCTGAGTCCACACACACACTTGTGACACAGCCGTTAACGCTATCTCAACTTTGCTAACATTAGCAAAGAAATGACGGTCGTGTGTGTGTGTCGACAGCGGCTCCCCTCCCCATTTACACCAGGCGCAACTAAAACTAAACAACCCCTCCTCTGCTTTCAGAACATATTCCTGTCGAAAAAAATTAAAGATCCATCTTCAGATTACTTCCGAAACATCTTTATCAGATTTGATATGGGAGTTGTAGTTCTCAGGTGTTTTGCGTTTTCGACTCGACTCTTGCGTCAAGTGCTTTTACGTTATGGCAGCGCTTCTCCGTTTTTTCTTTTATTTTTCAGTTATGACACATTTTCACTGTTCTGTAAAGTCGTATTATTTCGGTGAAGCGAGAAAAACACCGTTAAATTAGCTCCACACCTAGTTCTATGACCCGTCCCCCTCAACAAGGGTTATACTCACGGTGTAGTATCGCAGTAATAGACGTGGAGTAATAATGAGACTTTTAGGCGGTGTCAGAGACGTTGCACAATATTTAAGAATAAAACAAGTATTTTACCGAAGCGGGGGTTGTATTTTGAATTTCAGCGGTGCTGAACTACATTACCCATGACTCCAGTTGCCGTACAGTAGCCCATTTCTTTTGCGCATGCGCGCCTGAGGGAAACTGGATCTCAAGTTGGCCAAAACAGCGGGTGATAAAAATGGTAGGTGAGATTAAAAATGAGAAACCGTTAGAGTTGTTTATCCCCGTTTATGAGCTCCTCAGACAGTAACAGTTGCCTCTGACGCTCAGGGGTCACCGCAGTGTGCGGGGTCGGGGTGTCCGCGGCCAAGTGTCGCATCGTCAGAGGAGATGTGTGTCAGGAATGTGAGGGGAAACGGAAGGTCAGTTGTTGATGTTTTTGAGACGGGATGCATGCACTTGCGCCACGTATCTTTGCCTTTATGGGGTAGCTCGTCTGCGATGCTGACCCAGGTGAGGATACCCCGTGAAGGATCATCACCGCCCCCCCCCCCGTGGCTAGAAGGACCAGGTCGACGAGCTGTGGCCTGCCATAGTGCGTTTGCTGTTTGATCATCGGGTAGGTCAGGTCTGCAAAGACGGGCCACATGATCAAACAGCATATTCGTGGACTAACCGAACCTCGTGGCCGTGCATTTGCAAGTGCTAACATCAGCGCTGTGGCACACCTGGTTTCCAGCCTTTTACTTTTTAATTACATGCAAAGCTTAAAGTAGTGAGAGACAGCACAGCAAGTTTTCTGTGGAGTTTCTAGTGAAAGCCTCCACTTGAAGGGAAGTCTTTGCACTCTAGTGTACTCTAATAGCACTTACCCTGTATGTTTGAATGTTGGTGTGCAGTTTGATGAGCTCCTCATGCACGGCAGGATTACCAAAGCTGGCAAAGTGGGGGACCTGTCCTCCATTACCCCAGGACTTAGAGGGGTCCAGAATTTGCAATGTTGGTTTGATGAGCATTATTTGAATTTATATGCAGCTTGAAATATTTTAATTACTTGAAAGAATGGCCTGTGTCTATCTTACCTTATCACATTTGATACTCTTTCCTATTTCATTTATATTTTGGCCCCTGCATTCACCTGCATCCCTCCTTACTTTCCAGCACAAGCTGAAGTCATCACAGAAGGACAAAGTTCGGCAGTTTATGTCCTTCACGCAGGCAGGCGAAAGGACAGCTGTGTACTGCCTGGCACAGAATGACTGGAAACTAGAAGTCGCCACAGACAACTACTTCCAGAACCCAGACCTCTACTACAAAGAATCCATGAAAACCTCAGTGGACCGCAAGAAGCTGGAGCAGCTCTACAACAGATACAAAGGCAGGTGTCAGGGATTGAAATCGGAGCGATCCGCTCATCCCGTCGCGCTTTTGCTCATTATTTTCGGCTGTTGTTGTAGATCCCCAGGATGAGAACAAGATAGGCATCGACGGGATCCAGCAATTCTGCGATGACCTGATTCTAGATCCGGCGAGCATGAGCATACTGGTGGTGGCGTGGAAGTTCAGAGCGGCCACGCAGTGCGAGTTCAGCAGGAAGGAGTTCCTGGATGGCATGGCTGAGCTAGGGTGAGCAGTAACTGGCTTTGAAATCTACTTTGTGATAAACTGTACTGCATTTCTGACATATGAGTGTATGTACTGTGCCGTTTGTCTCTGTAAGACGAGTCATACGAGTATTTAAGGTTTCATATTTCAGACTTTACATCATCATCATGTCCTACAGGTGCGACAGCCCTGAAAAGCTTAAGGCCATTCTTCCCAGACTAGAGCAAGAGCTGAAAGACTCAGGAAAGTTCAAAGACTTCTACCAGTTTACCTTCAGTTTTGCCAAGAACCCAGGCCAGAAGGGGTTAGGTAAGAATGACATTGTGTAGGGAAAACACTGTTTTTAATCAAAAACATGAAGCATCCACCCTTAAACAGATTTTCTGCTTTCTAGACCTGGAGATGGCCGTGGCTTACTGGAATCTAGTTCTCACAGGTCGGTTCAAGTTCCTGGATCTGTGGAACCGCTTCCTGCTGGTGAGTGTGGGATGTTCTGTTGTCTCCCCGTTCTTTTCAATTTTGGATCAGTGGGACATTTTCCCTGACATTTCAAGCATGCTTTGTCCATCTTGTTGACCTATATAAAAGAAATAATCCAATCCCCCACATTGATTTTTGACAGTTCAGAGTTATGTCACCTTTAATCGAGGCTGTTTGTTTGTTGCCTTTGTAATTTTTAAAAAATGTGGGGTTTTTTTGTTTTTTTTTATGATCACAATGAAACTCCAAACGTTTCCTGTTGCTTTGCTGCATTCAGGAGCATCACAAACGATCGATTCCCAGGGACACATGGAACCTCCTCCTGGACTTTGGCAATATGATTGCAGACGACATGTCAAACTATGATGAGGAAGGTGAGCTAACGAGTCTGGATGAAGATGATTGGTGAACACATCGAAAGCTCATCAGTTGTCACATTAAATACAAATAATTCAGGGTGTTGTCTCTTTGTCTGCCCCTACGCCAGCGCCCAAGTGACTTGAAGTACTGTGCAAATGCTTTGAGACACCAATAATTGCTTTCTTTTGCTTTAAATGAGCCAGATTTTCTAGTAGTTCACATTTCTTAAGCTAAATCTATGATAAAGGCCAACAATAAGACAGTTTGACAGGTATAAAATTCTATTTTTTCAGCAGCTTAACAGCTCTTAGCAAGAACTGGGTATATCTCAATAGGGTGTGTTGTGAATCTAAAAAAAAAATGAAGGAAAGTGGACAAGTAGCGGGCAAAAGAAGTGGCAGGCCGTTAAAAACTATCTACAGCAGATTCACTTCCTTTAAGGCCACCCTTACTTTTATCTAACTTTCTTATCTCTGATGTCTTGAATCGTGATTTCACTACTTAAATCTTGTTTATTTATATTCCCTCTAACATATTCCTCTTCTGCTTGCTCTCCTCAGGGGCCTGGCCCGTCCTGATCGACGACTTTGTGGAATTTGCTCGGCCGATTGTGATGGGGACCAAACGCAACGTGACATAATGTTTGTCCCGGCTTCATGCAGCGGATAGAGTTTTGCGTTTCTTCCTGTTTTCTTTTCCTGAATGAGGTTTTTGATACAAATGAGCCAAAAATTAGACTACTTCTAATTAAGCCTGACTGCAGCTTTTTCCATTAGGATTGTTCTTCCAACTGCATACGATGCCTCTGAAAGGGAGAGACCCGAACTTTTAAAATGGAAAGCAGGACGGGAATCAGCCAGAAAGAGAACTTTTTTTTCCTTTTTTTTAGTTGTTGTTTGCTGACAGAAACAGCAATGTGAAGAGGATGTATACGCTCAAACTTCTCACCGACAGGTGTAAAACCACACCTGTGGACTTACTAACCAGCAGCCTCGGTACAGTGACAGTCAGAGAGTCGGGTTGGAAGTTAAACTCTGCATGTTTTGTGAGCTAGTGTGGAGTGGTGCCATGATGTGTGTGTGAGTGGGGGTGGTGCTATTAAGATGATTTTCACTGATGTTGCGAATGCGTTGCTCTCCAAGTTACAGTGAGAGCAGACAGAGGAAGTGAGCTTGAGTGTGTGCGCGTGTGTCTGTGCATATTGCCTTATTTACAATACCATCCCACATATCTTTGGTTTTGTTGATATGTAAAAGGCTGGAATAATTCACCTTAAACTCCACATCTTGTGTTCAGAGATCTAGGTAGAGAAGCACGTTTGTTGAGCACCAGCAGAATCACAAAGGCTTTATCGATCTGTTACAGTGGTGTCACTTTCATTTCATCACACAAACCCCACTGATCTCTGTCACTAACTGCAGGCTTTCTGTGCTGCTCCTGATAGCTCTACCTCCTGCAGAGGCTCAGAGAGGGAAGTCTGTCTTCTGGATTAGGAATAACCAAAAAAAAGCATCGTAAAAGGAAATGAAGTTGATGAGATAAATATGTTACTGCTGTTTGGGGCATTCTCAAGTGAGCTGAGCAGCTCACAGGTGATGGCAGAGAGAAGTGCAGCAGTCAGTTAATGTGACTGCTCGTATTCAGACTGATTCGGTCGTTAGGAGACGTTAGCAGGTCCGACCTGGTTAGATTTTTGTTGTGACTTCTGTGGCTCGCTCAGGCCTGAAGCTGGCCGATTATGGAAAGGAGCTTTAGAAGAGCAAAAACAGGTCGTGGCACTTTTTTTAGTTGTGATTGGTGCAAAAGCAGCATTTGGGATGCTGCAGCATTACACTTGTTGGTTTTATGTCTTGACTTTAGCAGCAATTAAAAGTACGAACACAGAGAGAAGCTGAGGGGCACCCTGACTGTTTCCTGTCATCCCGGTGAGGATGACTTGTCACCTCTACAAACTGCACTGAAGTACACTTTTTCTGTTGTAGGATTATACATTTTTATTTAATCAGATGGCACTGTGTGGAGCATTGGAGTTATTCGCGTCTCATGGCAGTAGCTTTCTCTCACGTGCTAAAGTTTTTATAATGAAGATGTGCATCACAGCAAGGAGTATTTTAACTGATTGTTTACACGGCTGGAGGTTGCTTTTTATAGATTTGGTTGAATTTATTACATAGGAGAACATGAGCACTGCTCAGGCTGCCATCTAGTGGTGGCAGTGGGCTATAGCATTTCTCACTTTTCTGTAGTTTAATGAAGACTTGAGCCTTTTAACACTTAAGAGATCAGTGCAGCAATGCTTATTATGATTATGATTATTATGATTATTGTTATTATTGTTATTAATAGGATTAACTGTTTCTCTTTAAGTGTACCTAAAAACACTCTACATCCCAGAGTATGGCAGAAGGTACCAGAGCTCAGGTACCCGTCACCCTCACCTCAGTCAGAGTGAGCTGTGCGGCTTCCTGTATTTGTCAGTTCTGGTTCTGTCATGTGTTGTCACTTCAGTTAAACCATGTGTTGAAAAATAGATAGTTATTCTCTTGGATCTGCAGCTACCTACAGGGGGAAATAACTTGACAACCTGGTGTGGAAATGCTCATATTTATGTAAACACAGTCACTCATAAACTGTGGTGGTGGTGTGTGTGTGAATGTATAATTTTCTTTTCTTTTTTTTTTTTTAAGTTCAAGGTAAATCGGGACTGGATTGTGGGTTCACTTCCAGACTGATTAGTGCGTCACAGTGTTTGCCATTGTAATTAAGTTAGACATGTTGCTTTAATAACATAGTTTCTGTCCTGTCAGCATCGCCACCGTCAGCCAGGGTGGCTGTTATCTAACACCTGTAATTCTCCGTGGTTCAGGAGTGACAAAACAACTTCCAGTATTTAGTGTTCTGTTACATTCGGTGCATTTTTAGTTGTCGAATGTGCGATCGGCTGTTTCTAGTCATACGCACGTGGTCATGGTCTTTAAGACAGTGTTATTTTTGCTGGCAAGAAAACAGGTATTTACAGAGTAGTGTTTTTGCTGCAAAAGCATACCGTACATTGTTTTCTTGAAAAATGTTGTCAATAAAGCATGTTGTTTTTAACAGTCTTGTAAAAGGTGGGTTTTTTTTCACAACTATTTGTAGTTTTTCATTTTAGTTTAGTTTTAATTAACTACAGTTGCCTTGATCCGGTGACCTTTGTATATTTACCCCTCACTTGTAAAGTTTTCAAAAGCTAGTTGGTGATGGGCAAAATGCTTGAGGACTATGAACTATGAACATTGAAGTTTTATTGAAAAAGGGAAAATTATGTCACTGTAATGTGCTGGAGAGGAGTTGGAGTGCCCTCTGCTGGACAAACTATCCGATGACCCCATTGTGTAATGATCCCATGCCTCCTTGTTTTACTTTTTTCTTTTAAAAAGTTCTTTCAGCTCATATTGAACAACAC
This sequence comes from Pelmatolapia mariae, assembly GCF_036321145.2. Lineage (NCBI taxonomy): Eukaryota > Metazoa > Chordata > Actinopteri > Cichliformes > Cichlidae > Pelmatolapia > Pelmatolapia mariae. The sequence goes on along the minus strand of NC_086227.1, from coordinate 17,025,883 downwards.
ATACCAATTTATTATAATAATAATAATAATAAAAATACATTTGTGTTATATAAAAGTTGTTTATGTCCAGTTGCAGTTAACACAAACCCAGCACAGTGATTTCAGAGATGTGTTAAAAAAAATCAGCGGGAAATGAGAGGGGAAAAAACATCCTCCTGCTGAGGACGAGTTGCCCATCATGTTTGAGTGTATGTAAAATGGCTGCTTGTTAACAGTTGCCTGTTATCAGCTTGCATTCCTGCTGTATATCATCATGATCATGGTTCTTCTGGTAATGCTTTGTCTAGTGTTACTCTGAGTATAATAATAAGGGCAGCTGATGAATGTAAATAAGGGTTGGGTGTGGCACATTTGTGTAATCTGCAGTCAACCAAGTGGGGATTAAAGAAACTGAGAACGGGTCTCTACCAGTGCACATAACTGAAGCATAGATCAGCTGCTGATGTCAGAGGAGATGATTAATAAAGATGCTTAAAACATTGAAGTAGGGATTAAAGTGTTGAGCTCTTGAGCTTATATGGTATCAGGGGGTCATTGATGCTCCCCTCTTACTCTTCTCTCATGGGACAGGAAGGTTGTCAACAAGGTCCAGCACCAGCTGACAAGCTTGCACTCGAGCCCACAGCACATTAGCATCCTCTCCAGTGTGTCCGGCCCCTGTTACCATTCCACACCAAGCCACCCAGCTTTTCAGCTTTGGTACCGTGGGGATTGCCTTTTTAGGAGACACCTGATCACTCACCACCGCCCAGCTCAATGAAGCTGAGGCTGATAACACGATGCTTTCGTGTTTGCCCGCCCTTAAGAGTTTGTCTGCTAGAAACTAATGAGAAACTACAAGAGAGCTGCGAGGATGGGGAAGGCAGCAGAGCTCTGATGTGTCAGGAACAAAGGAAAATGGAAGTTTCGACAAAAACCTTGAGAGCTGGAGAAGCTTTTTGAACTACTTTAGGATGTTTTGGGGCAAGACAGTTTGATCTGTTTCTTGTTTTTTGAGGCTTTGAGGTAGTAAAGTACACCTAAAAGGACCCAGATCAAAAAGCAGCATGGAGAAATTCAAGGCAGCCATGGTTTTAAGTGCTGTAGGAGACGCCTTGGGCTACAGAAAGGGCCGTTGGGAAAGGTGCACCTCGGGAAAGATAATCCAAGAGGAACTGGCCTCTCTGGGAGGACTGGCAGTCCTAAAACTGGATCCTGATAACTGGCCCCTAAGTGATGCTGCGCTGATGCATATGACCACAGCAGAAGCACTTGTAACAGGTATGTTTGGGATTAATGACAATTAGGATTTATGATTGTGATTGTCTGATCAAGATAAAAACACATATTTTACACTCAACGTCACAGAAAACCAATAATGGTCCATCTTTTTGTGTTCACTGGACGCAACCCTGACTTGATTCTAAAATAGACACGTAGCATCTGGCCTGTTCAGACTGGCTTTAATCTCTCTGTGCTCAGAGGGACCAGAATAGCTGCTTCTATACAGGCAAAGGGAGCTGCTAATCACGTTTTGGCAAATCAAAACTGAATGACAAAACCTCACATACCATGATCCATCTCTGCCGCAGGGGGATCAAAGACAAAAATCTTAACGGGAACCTTACTATGCAGGCCCTCACCCAAATGCCCTCTTGAGCTCCCGCAGTGTGGCTCGAAGTTTCCAGGACAGAAGAGTCCAAAATAGACTACTTTGGAAAAGCCTGTCCTCAGCTCCGCTGTCGGGAACAATAGCAGGCCTGACTCCTCCGTAATCTGCTGGTATCATGTGTGCCTGCAGATGCGGCTCAAAGCCAGTGACAGTGGTCCTGAGAAAGAATGGTGATGACATATTTTGAGATTAGCAAGCTCTATTTAGCAACAATCCAGTATGCCTGCACATATGCACTTATGCACACAGACACACAGCAGCCAGATGACAGCACATGGAGTGTAATGTATGCTGCGCTTCTCAGTGTTTGCCCTGTCACTGGACTTACAGGAACAAAGTAAAAGCAAATGTTACAGCAATTATTACTCATTAAAGTCATATTGTATGAATTACATTACACAGTCTTCTTTAAAGCAGTGAGTAAAAATTAAATCTGAAAGAAAATAGTTCATATTTCCCAGCACCTTCTTTCCACACATGCATTGGAGTGGACAGACTTCTTTATGAGTGAAAGTCTGAGTCCTTCATCACAAGTTATGAATCACTGACTAAAAGGTGGTTCTTCTCTGTCCACACGGACACTCTCTAATCCACACACTCACAGATATACAGTCCACAGATTCTAGCACACTGTCTGCGGGCTCTGCTTGTGGCTCCCAGTTGACCTCATAGTGTGTGGAAGTGACTCCATGCACGCCGCTGCTAATCAGCGGTGTGGCAGGCTGTGGCTAAATTTAGCTCGTCAAAGCACCACTCAGCTTGTCTTCCACGCCAGGCTTGAATGACTCTGACTCGGGGGTTTTGTGTGTGTTTCCAGATTACTGGTGTCTGGAGGACCTGTACAGAGAGCTGGTGCGTCTCTACGTTGAAGCCATGGTGTCTCTCCAGGGCCGAGTCCCTGATCCCGCCACAGTGGAGAACTGTGCTCATCTCAAACCTTACAACTTCCTGCTTGCCTGGCATACACCTTTCAATGAAAAAGGTCACTGGAGATTTTAAAAAAATATATATGTAAATTGTATTCATGATCACATACAGTTCACATGCAGTCATCATGGGCATTTTGGATTTTTAATAATTTCTTGTTCTAATGTTCCAGGTTGAAATTATTGTAAGTTTGAATTTATTTTCTGTAATTCACACAGGGTCAAAAGTATACATACAGGCTCACTTATGTCTTTAAACTTGACAAGGCCAAGGTCTATTAACTTCTTGCTAGTGATCATGGTTGACTGTAACAGGTAGTTTCTCTTTGTGAGAATAAAAAGGATTTATTTGACAGGACTCATTGGATTGACCAATACTCAAAACAATGGGGAGCTCCAAAGAACTCAGTGAAGATATTAAAGGGGGGAACTGAAGATTTATACAAGTTGAAAAGGTCTCTTGGAGATATTTCTAAAACAAACTGCAGGATCTAGGATCATCAGTTCAAGCAACCAAAAACGGCACATACCGAAAACTGCTGGAACACCAGCTTCGTCATCCACAGTGAAGCCAGTTTTACATCGCCCTTGATCGAAAGGGTGCAGACCAAGAAAGAAGTGCCTTCTCCAAAACCAACACCTTTAAGCTGGACTAAAATATGCAGCTATCCACATAGACAAGCTAAATCTAAATGGATTTAGCTTGTCTATGTGGAGAAAAGTCTAAATGTCTAAATGGAGAAAAGTTTTATTTGACCACAATGACAAGGACAAATGTAAGAACATTGTACCAACTGTCAGGCATGGTGGTGGTAGCATCATGCTCTGGAGCTGTTTTCCTGCCAGGAATGATAGTACATTGCACAAAGTGGATGAACGAAGTAGAACTACCTCCAAATTCTTCAACGTCACCTAAAATCAACAGCTTACACAGTTAAATTAATTCTCCCAATAAGAGTGGTCAAATATTCAGACAGAAATATGCCAGAAGTTTGTTGATGGCTACCAAAAACGTCTTGTTGAGATGCAACTGGATAAGGGACACTTAACAAAATATTAGTGGGGGTGTATTTATATATATTTGACCCTGTGTAGATTGAATTTATTTTGGTTTTTGTCCAAACTTGTGCACCCAGTTTTGTTTTTTGTTTTTTTAAGTTAGCAAACATGCTGTACAATCATTTGACCTTGGACAAAGAACAGTTCAAAGAAATCCTTAAAAGCCTCAAAGTACCATGACATTCATACCCATGATGAGCTTATGTACGTAAACTTCTGACCACAGTGGTTGATACAGTACAGAAACGTGTATCTGGATACATGTCTCCATGTTCAGGGTCTGGGTTCGGTGCAGCTTCCAAGGCCATGTGTGTGGGTATGAGATACTGGCAACCAGAGAGATTAGATAGCTTGGTGGAGGTCAGCATTGAAGCTGGAAGAATGACTCACAACCACCCTACAGGTGACGATGTTAACAGCTTCTAACCCTAAGAAATCTGTCACAGGCAGATAATTAAGCTGCTGTTTGACTGTGTAGTATTTCTATTTTAGCAGCAAGAACACAAATTTATTATGGATGTAACTGGTGAGTCTGAGCTATCAGCAGACTGATCAGGCGAAGTGTCTTGTGATCTCATTTGTGGCTTCAGGCTTTCTAGGTTCCCTGACAACGGCACTGTTTGCATCCTATGCCATCCAGGGGAAGCCTCTTGTGACATGGGGCTGTGAGCTCTTGAAGGTCATCCCACGAGCTGCGGAGTACTGCAGGAAAACCATACGGCACATGGCAGGTTAGGCCGGGCCTGTCTGTGGTATGAAAGAAAAAGCATTTAATATGTGCACAAATGTCTGTGAAAGTTGATGTGTGAATGTGTATTCTTATGCAGAGTATCAGGAAAACTGGTTCTACTTTGAGGCCAAGTGGCAGTTTTACCTTGAAGAGCGAGAGATTGATAAGGAGGGACAGAACAAAGCTTTGTTCCCTGATCGCTATGATGCTGAGGAAACAGACAAAGTAAGGCTTTTCTTTCAGAATTTCATGCCAACAGATGATAGTTCCTAACAGGCATGTTGCATGCCCGTTAACTCTGTTTTTCTGTCACTACAGATGTACAAGCGTTGGAGTTCAGAGGGCCGCGCAGGCCGGAGAGGTCACGATGCCCCCATGATTGCCTACGACGCTCTTCTGGCCGCAGGAAGTGACTGGGCTGAGCTGTGCAAACGAGCCATGTTCCACGGAGGTGTGAGCTACACCTCTGAGGTCCTTCACAGTGCTTTGAAAGTGATATTTAGTGTAACTCATACTCTTTGTAACTTAATTATAGGTGAGAGCGAAGCCACGGGCCTGATTGCGGGATGTCTTTATGGCCTCCTGCACGGCCCGAGCCAGGTTCCCCCAGGTCTGCACCAGAATGTGGACAAAAGAGAACGCCTGGAGGAGCTGGGAGAGGCACTGTTCAAGGCATCATCTGCAGAGAAATGCATAGACAAGTAATCCTGATCTTCACTGGCCTGAACTCTGCTGGCTAGCAGCGACTCTGCACATCACTCTAGTAGTTTTAAGTTGTGGCCTGCTTCCTCCTTACTACTTTTGTCGTGCTATCCTTGGTTTTCCCTGGATCAGCATGTACAGATCTAGTTACAGATCTGTCATGAATAACCTTTTATTATGGGTCACACTATCCAGCGTACAAAGCTGAGAGGAATGCTCTGTGTGGGATTGTCTGTTATCTGTTAGTCTAATATTCAGTTGATGGTAATGCAACACCTTAAGTGCCATGGAAAGTATTTGACGCTTCCCCTGTGTGAAAAGTAATTGGGCCCCTTGTTGAATCGTAATTAACCACAGGCATGATTACTGGCAGACCTGTTAAAGAATGACTTAAATGGAACCTGTCTGAGAAAGTGAAGTAGGCTAAAAGATCTCAGAAAGCAATACTAAAGAAACAGCTGAGAGACTTCTATCAGTCTGAAAAGGGTTACAAAGCCTAAAGCTTTAGGATTTTGAGCCATTATCCACAAATGGACAAAACTTGGAACAGTGGTGAACCTTCCCAGAAATGGCCGGCCTACCAAAATTACTCCAAGAGCGCATCAACGAGTCATCCAGGAGGTCACAAGGGAGCAAATATTCTTTTCACAGCACTCTAGGACCTGACATACTAACGACTAATGACATGCCTCAATTATACTGAAATGACAGAGCAGTGGGGAAAAAAAAGTTTATTTTATAACCTGCTTTAACCTCCTAAGACCCGAACTCTTCCACGGCATGCATTTTTAATTTCTCTTTGATATTTGGACATATTGGGGCCTGATGAATGTAAAAACAAAGAACTGCCAGAATTTTTTTTTTTACCTTATTTTTGTTTTTAAGAAAAATAAGAGCCACATATGAGGATATTCGTTTAAAATTTTGATAGAACAGTAGCAGTATAATGTCCTTGTAAGTGGATATCAGGCCCTTGTAGAGCAAAATTGAGTATTTTGGTCTGAATAACCCAAAATGTGATGTCCACATATGTGGACGCCAGGTCCTAGGAGGTTAACATAAACTATGTACTTTTTAGTCCAGATTAAATGTATTTTTAGCGCATGTGAGATGTGGTTGGGATGATTTTAACGTTTTTAAGTCGTAGAATATTAATTTTGTGTTCTAATACCGTGATTATTATTGATGCTCTTGTCAGCAGCACATTGTCAAAGCACCTCCACACAGTTAATATTAAAATGACGTGACAATTAAAGTGTAGTTATATCACACATAAAGTGCCCAGCTCTCCTTGTCGCCTTAATTTGATGCACAGCTTCATAAGTTACACAAATCGCCCTCACAATTTCCTGAACTAATTATCTAATTCATGCTGCTTTGCTACCAGCCTGGACATTTTGCTACGGGGTTAAAATGACTGCTGGAATTCCCATTTACAGCAAAAGTATTGGGTTTTTTTGTTGTTCTTTTTGCTTGCTGGTGAAATAAAACGTGAAATCAAAGACATGCAGTTCTAAAGCACTTATTCTGACGATTACTCCCTTAAAGCTAACTCTAATGTCCCCCCGTCTCTGCTGTAACGACTGCGCTTAAGCAATAGTGGTGGTTTTACATGTCCTCTATTCTCTGTAGACAAAACTCTCAGAAAACCGCTAACATCACAGATGCCAGTATGTTGAAGAAGTTGATTAGAGATCCAAAATGTCGTCCGGTGCTCCGTGGGATTCTCGAGAGTCTCCTGCAATACCTGACACAGGATCTGCCCAAGTGGATCACCAGAAACAGAAACTCAGAAAAGCCAGATGTAGATAATATATCACAAAGAAATGCAAGAAACAAACATCGTTCTGATCCAAGAAATGAGTCTTCAGTGAAAATGGCTCAACTTCAGAGAAACTGTGAAATGGTTCACCTGCCTGAAGCGAAAAAAATAACCAGAGGGAAAACTGCTGAGACAAGTTCAAACCTCTCGGAAAAGCGCTGGGTGGAGACGCAAAGAAACAAAGGAAATCATACAGCAGGAGACTTAATACCCCGACGCCTTACCACATTCCAGCTGCTCCAATCCAAATTCATAAGATCCACACCCAAACCTCCCATCACCCATCAGAGGGAGGTGGGAACTCTGCCCTGCGGTAGAGGATTGCTGGGTAACATGAACCGAGACAGCGAGAATGGCATGCAGAAGAGGGAACGAGCCAAAAGACAACGGAAGAAAGAAGGCGGCGTGAAGGATATGGTGGCCAAGTTTGCCATGGCTGAGCAAAAAGAGCAGAAAGTGCTGAATAAACAGCCGGTCAAACCAAGGCTCATTGGAAGAGGGATCCTCTTATCTTCCATTATGGAGAAGTTCGAGACCATGGCCACTGTGTGTCAGGGTAGTGATGTAAAGTTTTCTCATGAAAGGAGTTCTCAAGGAGTCAAAGTGACAGTTAATGTAAAAGAGACTGTAACTTCTCTTGAAAGACAACAGGAGCGCGTCCAAAGTGTCCACAAACCAAACACAGAGAATCAAATTCTTCTCGGGCAGGAGCCGAAAGGAGATCAAATTAGAAATGTGCAGGATGACAGGAAAGATTGGGCACACTCTCACTCAGGTGACAGAAATGATTTGACGGCAGAGCAAATGGGAGAGAAGAACTTAGATAATGAGGTTTGCTGCTCATTAAAACATGTAAAGGCTCAAGCTTGTGATTTCAGCGTCCAACGGCAAGAATCTGGTGAAAATCAGGCAGCAGTTGATGAAGAACATTGTAGCAACAACAGACTAAAATATGCACATGTAGAGCTGCTCTGTTCAGCTCCTTTGACAGAGTGGTTGTTCCCAGAACCTTACAGGCTCTTGCCTCAGGTAGAGTTTCCACTCAAGTGGCATGTAGTGACAATCAGGACCTGCTCTCCTGTGTGGTCCATGTGTGTAGATTCCTCTTTCGAGCAGTTAGAGCAGGAAATCAGTCCAAATAGTTCAGAATGCCCAAAACAGGACAAGACAGCGAGGATAACAACAGATAGTCCTGGTGGAGATGTGCCACAGTTTCTCAGTGAATCAGCTGCAGGTGAATCCTCCACTGCTATAACCAAAGGCAATGCAAAACCCAGTATGAAGGAATTTTCTACACATGCGCACATCGACACCACTGACAACCGAGAATCAAATCCCCGAAGACCTATGGCAGTTCAAAGCAGGTTGCCCAGGTATGTCATCCCACGTGTTTACAGTTTTGGTTATCAACAAGGTCCCGATCAGAATAATCCCTCCTCTCAATTAGCCCTGCCCCCACAAATCATAAATCCTATCGATCCACTTCCACCAACGCAATCTGATACATCTTTGGCTGCTCTTAGCACTGGGCTAAAGACGCTGGAGAATTTTCAAGACACTAACCCATGCCTGCATAATGGCATCAGCCTCCCTACACACAGAAGAGGAACAGCAGCAGAGCGTGAACCACAAGAAAGAGACGGGGAGGCCGAAGAGGAAACAAAAGCAGCAAAACCAGTGGACAGTAAAGGCACAAGTACGATGCAGAGTGTTCGACTTTCAGAAGATGCTGCCTGTAAGGAAACGTTTGAAGACAGTCAGGTCTCTGCTGTAACTTTACCTGCGATTCAACACAAGAGAGAGGATGCAAAGCAGAGACCGAAGTACACGACAATCAACTACGGGGATCCATCAGTCAAGCAAACATATAAACCCAAAGTCATACGATTTACTGACACCTTCACTTTCTAGACTGATAAATTCATATTTTCAGTTTGCCCTGACAATACTGACTTGCAAATGAACCAACAGGTAACTAGTATTATTCAATTAATATTATAAACAGCAAATTAGCTGCAATCCACAGGCTCATACAAACTAGGAAAAAGTCAAAGTTTAGTGCCGTTGGATATCTTCTGTCATATTTATGGTATATTACAACATACAATATCACTCCCAAGATTACTAACATTTTTACTGATAGACCAAATGTGTGTCATGGTTGAGTTGTTGCCATTTAAATCTGTGCACAGACAAACAACACTGATGTTAGACTCATTTGACTGCATTTCTTTCTGAAGCTGTGGTCTGACTGAATTTACTGTAAATGTGCTCAATGAAGTATTCAGGAACTGTACAGTACACACTGCTGTTCAAGTTTAACTGTATCCTGTCTACATATTTTACATGCAATACCCCTTTAATGCAATATCCCTTCTATTTGTCCATGAATAAAATGAAACAACACAGTATTATATGTTAGTGAATCTAGGTTGTTCATTTCTTTTTTCTACATAAATGCAAAACAGGACAGGAGCAGAACTCTAAATGCTGCATCTTCCATATAAATATATCGGCACCCAGAAGCACCCACTTCCACTCCTACTTGTCAATGTTATAGATGATATGTTGGGTGTGTGTGTTGGTGTATGTGAATGTATGAGGTGAAAAGACTGTGTATGATTGTTTGAAAACTACAGAGCTATTCAAACTGAGGAAACAGATGTGGCATGAGCACTCAACTGCTGGTCAATATTGCTCTACAGCCACATCTTTTCCCTTATGACCTACACCCAACTGCATGGCAGGTAAAAGCGGATCCAGAGCCCACAATGACAAGAACATGGGGCACCACTTAACCCAAAGTCGGCACCCATCCTTCCCACTACAAAGAGTAGTCTAGAGTGGGCAGATGGACACAAAGTCTGGGGGTCCTGAATGACTGAGAAGAAAAAGAATAAATAAATTACAATGCCCCAGTCAAAGTTCAGACCTCAAGCTAAGAGAGCTATGCATAAATGAATTCCCACAAACCTGAATGAACTGATGCGATGCTTTAAAAAAGAGTGGGCCAACATTCCTACACGGCAGTGTGAGAAATTTCTGCCAAAGGTGCGTCTACAAGCTGCTGAATCATGGGGTGATTCAACAGTTCCAGTACACATGCGAAAATGGAAAAAGTAGATTTTCCATTTTCATATGTGTGTCATTCAGGTCACTGACAGTCCACATCTGTTAGCCAAGTAGGTGACGTGTTTGCAAAGTTTTGTATTTATATTATTTTAGAAAAATGGGCAAAGTGTTCTTTAAATACAATTTCAAAATTATTAAAAACTGAAATGTTAAAAATGTCAAAAAGTACTTTCTTTCGTGCATTTTAGCTAAGCGGTAAAAATCATGTGCTCCATCACTGAAGGACATGTGCAAACTCAAATTGTTCTTTATTGTTATTTTTAAGCTGTGTGGTCGTCAAAGGCCCTTTGACATAGACTAATATGGTTTACCTATTTAATTTACCAAGGGCACAAACACATGCCCTCATATGAACGTTTCAAGGTCTGTTCTGAAAATGTGGTGGTTTAATCTTGTTCAGTTCATTCTTCCTGTTCCCATGTGAAGACGCTGTTACAAGAACTGAACTGCTGAAAATGCACTCTATATGGCTAACCATAGAGTAGCCTGTATTTTTATTTAGGTCTACCTTTAAAAAGTATTTGCTTTTGGTTGTTCAGAAAAGAAAGAAAAAACCAAAGTGTGGTAACTTTGAAGCACTAAGAGTAAGTAGTATATACAGAGATGTGAACAGTCAAACAGGGCCTGGTAGGTCTGGATAGCTTTTTTCACCTTAATAAATGAAATCATCATTTAAAAGCTACATTTTATATTTACTCGGGTTGTCTTTTTCTAATATTAAAAATGTGCTTGATTGGAAACATTTAAATTTGACAAATACACAAATAATAAAAATAATAATAAAAATAATGGGGGCAAATACTTTATCACAGCACTAGACAGGTTGTTGTAGAAAAGATAGAGGCTTACCTGTCCCATTTCCTGTACATCTCAAGGCTTACCCTCAGAGTTACTGGTGATAAAGAGCGTAGCTTCATTGTTAATGTGTTGAGAATAGTTAAAACTACAAATTTGGTGTGTTTTTTAATGTAGATCCATTAAATGTCTAATATTAAGACTCAGTCATGCAACACAAACACATACTGATACTTCTGGCTGCTGTTTTGGTTATGAATTTCTGTCATCATCAGCCTGGGTCAAATTATTATGACTGCTGCTTGTTTGTCGTTGCATTTGCTGTCCACAGATACAAAAATAGTCATGACTCAGCGCCTGTTCCTGTGACATGACATAACAAAAATCCAGGTAGAAGAGCTATATTAAACTGGCACAACAACATTATTGTTGTTTTGAAAGGCCTTCCTGGAAATCAATTTTTATCAAGGTTACCACAGCCATAGGAAGGAAGAGTGGTTTGATGACATCACAGAGATATATGTGGCACTAGCTTGATGTTTATGCTGTTTTTATTTTTCAAGAGATTTCAAACTAGTGAATGTGAATGTTATTTTAACCACTCATAGTACTTTTTGAACATGAATCTAAAACTCTCTAAAACTCAGGTAAACCGATTAATTTGATATACTTTGACACATATTTACTTTGAGCTTGGCCTTTAATGTTTATTTATAGTTATTTTCGTAGTCCCGAGTCACCAAAACAGCATATATTAATTTAATTTCAGGCATATTTTGTACGACAGAGCGGCCCAACACGTGGCTACGTTCACCTGTGTGACGTGGCCTTGCAGGGAGAGCTACTTACAATTCATGATGCTTTTACTTGCAGTAGGACACATTGGTACTTTTAAGACACACTTGTTCCAGTGCAAGAGTTCAAACAGTGGTTGGCTTATTATTTTTTTATAAGTAAGTTTTAATTTGCTTATACGTTTTTTATAAGCAAAAATGTAGGGCGTATAGTGGAAAAATAGTAGCATTTTTAACTTTACAGAAGAAAGAGTGTTTTACTTTTAAAGCAGTTATTATTGTGTGTTTCTATACCTGATGAGCAAAGCCTAACCTGATTTATTTCAAACCTTAGAACAATGCTTACATCTTCTCCTTTTCTTTTTCTACTTCTCTACAGCTCTGCATCTTATTCCCCCAAAGCCTCCTGAATGCAACATAGCTGATAGTTCGTCCCGTGAGAGCTTTGAAACGGGATGTTACGGAATCCCTCGAAAGCAGCATTACGGATTGATTGAAGCGCGTGTCCCGGGACATACGTCACATGTACGAGATCCTCCATGACAACGGGAGTGGAAGTTACCGAGCACCCGAGTGGCTTTTAGAGCGGGGATAGAAAAAAGGGAAACCGCAGTGTTTGCTTGTTAGCTACACTCTATCGCGCCTGGGACCCGCAGCAACAGGTGCATGTGGATGGCGATAAAACTCGAGAAAAACTCTACTTTTTTACCAAACACGGTCTGACGGATGGGACGAGGCAAAACAACTTGTTAGTTACCGCGGAAAACAAGAATGAGTCTCTCCCCAATTCCGGGGAAAAGCAGCTGTGTCTCAGCAGGTTTCCCACCGCTCGCACACATGGGGAAAAAAAGTCAGGCTTGGGGCTAACTTACCCTAACTTTGATTTTCTTGTTTACTGTGAGCTTTTTTTCTTTGGAGCAAACAACACGGCGGATACATACAAGGGATATCACCGGAGCAGGACAAGAGGCGGTAATGGAGAAGATCAAGCCGAGCAACGGGAGCCGCTCCGCCGCCGACCGTGGAGCTAAAGACAGGGTGGACAGGTAACGTTGAAAAATGGTTAATAATCACAGAAAGCTTAAAACAAACAAACAAATAAATAAATAAATACGACATGTTATTATTTTTCTGCTCTCAAAGTTAGTTGAGTTTCGTAAATCACGAAGCAGATATCACTTTATTGTTTATTTGAGCTGTTAAGTATTTCTGACCGTTACTGTAATAGTAGCTTAAACCTGACTAAAGCTAACGTCTATAAACAGGAGTCAGGTTATTAGTCAGTGTTAGCATCACAAAGATTTTGTTTTCAGGCCGCTAATCCTGATGTTGACTGTATTTAGTATTTTTATTTAGTATTTTCCCCACCATGTTCACATATATAAAAAAGTGTCTACTGTGAGTACTGTAGTATTACAGAGTATTGTACGTGTGTAAAAAGCTTTGGATTCAATTACAATTACTTGATGTTTACTCCACTGAATAACTGCCACTTTACTGAATTCACCCAAACTAATGCAGACCTATAATAAATGCCACCTTCATAATGTTAATGCTTTGTTAACACTCTTCTACAGGGCTTTGTTAGCTTTGACTTAACTGTAGTGGTCATTTGGAGGCTGTAATTTGTGATTTTACTTCATTCTGTATTACTCAAAAGCTACATATCGTACTGATTAATGGCTCCACGTTTTTATATTTGGACTCTACAAGAGTAGTTCTGAATAATTTACAGTAAAAAATAACCCTTACTTATCTTTTGCGCTGCCCTGGTGTCTGATTGGCTACTCCTTACAAACAGATGGTTTGAATAGCGGCTGGGTGGGGTTTCTTTGCTCATAACCAGAGCAAGGTGCCTTATGTGACCATATAAGTGATATGCACTCTTACTGTCATCATAAAGACCCAAGAGTAGAAAAAAAATGTCTTAAACTGAGGCTCTGAGCTTTCACAGACTCACTCCATGTTTACTATGAGCATGCACCATTGTAAGCATATATGTTTATGACAAAATAAGAAGCAGCATAAAGAGTTTACTCTCTAATGGAGAGTAAATTTCGAGCCATCACACTGATCATGAATCAACACCTTTTTACAAAATGTTGCTAACTCCCTATGAGAGGGATTTTTGTCAGAGCTGTTATTTACAGTGAATAAGCTTCGTTTCGATGTACAGGTGGTGGTACTGATTGGAAACGCTCTTGAATTTACCAATGTTTATATCTATACTCCATACTGCACATACAGTTGTTTACTGTATGCAAACTGAAGCTGTGAACACAAACCAGCACGACAAATCAGGTGACACATTGGTAACATCAACACTGATACATCCAGTGTCTGTGCTTGCTATTGCTTTGGCAATAAGGACACTCTCAGAGGAGAAACTTAACCTTTGCATAAAGATAATTTTAAAGTTTGTGTGTTTATTTTTCACTGTAAAGTACTTTCTGCAAATCCAGACTCTTGTGTGACGGTGGAGTAGGGGCATTTCTTCTTCAAGGGACGACTTTGCTCTTGGGTTAATCAGATTATTGTGTTACCTAATTCGTAAGGTTGAGCCACCTACAGCCACAACTTCTTCACGTACTGTAGGACCAGATTACAAATGGTATTTCTAAAACACAACATTAATAAAACAAAGCAATTTTTTGATATCTACTCAGCTTGTCTTGGCTCACGCTCAAAGAATCACAACACAAAGGTACACTTCCTGTTTAAATAAATCTTTTCCAGTTTGTCTGTTTTTTAAGCTTTGATGATGACGAGCCTGAAAACTGTTTCAATAGCTTGTTTCTTTGAAGTAGTTTGTAACTTTGTCCACTTTTCTCAGAGTGGATCCGTATGGCTTTGAGCGGTCAGAGGACTTTGATTATGAGTCATATGAGGAGCTCATGTCTGAGTATCTAGTTGTGCTCACCCGACGAGCCATCAAGTGGTCCAAACTACTGAAGGGCAAAAGCAAGGTGCAGAAGAATATGAAATGTGAGTATGAAAACAAAACACACTCACACAGTTCACATAGTCCATAAATGTGAACTCAACATAAATACTCCCCTCTGATTCCAGTAAAGCGTTACGTACGCAAAGGAATTCCCAATGAGCACCGGGCTCTGATCTGGATGGCAGCCAGTGGGGCTCAAGATCAGTTGGAGAGGAACCCAGGGCACTACCAGTCCCTGCTGGGAGCCGAGCACGACCCCAAACTTGTGGAGACCATCAAGACAGGTCAGCCTGTTCAGTTTCTCACTCAGAATATTTCACATCTTCAGCAATAAGCTGTACCCTTATCACCATTTAAATTATGATTGGCCAAAATTAATATTAGATTAACTTTTTGACACACAAACTTTAAGTATTTGCAATTAAAAGCTCTGTAAAATTTAGCTTTGTTGTGTCTTTGTCATCATTTTTATATCTTTATTTATTTGTGAAATAAAAAACGTATACGAAATAAACCTCTACAGGCTTTGCACACCTGGATTTCAGTGTTTTGGTTCTTTATTCCTTCAGGTTCTCCTAAACTCACAAAGCAACTCCTTAACGCTCTATTTCACTAGTACCTACTCAGCTCGACTCTACTCTGTAGGGCTGGGCGATATGACCCAAAATTCATATCTCGATATTTTTTAGCTGGATGGCGATATACGATATATATCTCGATATTTTTTTTTAAAGCCATAAGGTAAGAACAAAAAGAGAGTTCTTAGTCAAAGCTGTGTCCCAGATGTCACACAGGCACTTTTATTAACATACAGCGTAGATGTACATGAAGAAATTACTCAAAAATAAATTATCAGCATTTATTAAATAATAATGCTCCATAAATAAAAGAAAACAATGTTGTTTTTGTGCATAACAAAAAGCTCACAATTGTGCAGTCAAAATGTAAACTAAAAGACGATAACAGGTGCCATTTATGGCCCTTATACACACACAATACGGTAATATTATGTTAAAGCACAGTACGTATCACTCCGCGAGGCTCCGGACTACGGTAGCCGTAATGCTCCGACAATCCATCAAGCGGTGCAGCTCCGTAGCTTACCAAAGTCGTACTAAAACATCTTTTGACAGATTGCTGAGCGCCGTGTACCACATAAAATCGGTTCGCGGTCAGTAAGCACAACCAGAATTCATACATAAGGCGCACTGTCGATTTTTGAGAAAATGAAAGGATTTTAGGTCATGCAGCCCACAGGGGCTGCATGTCGTTAGCGCGGTTAGCTAACACGTTGACGCTGTCCAGCCCCACGCACGGGGCGATCCGCGGTAACTCGTTAATAGAGATTTGCCGTGTTCATCTTGTCGTTGCCTGCAGGTGAAGCTATGGGGGAGGGGGAGTTGTGTTCAGTGAAGGAGAGGCGAGGCCGAGTAACGTTGCGTAGAGACAAAAGTGGACGAAAGAGAGGCAAACTTGCGGCTCCACAAGTATGATTATAATGTAACATTACTATATCGATATAAACGATATTGTCACATCTTATATCTCGTATGAAAATATATCGATATTTTTTAAAAAAAACAACTCGATATATTGCCTAGCCCTACTACTCTGTTTCAGTGGTTTTTCATTACAATTGAGTACCACCACCTCAAAGTGCCTGGGGTTGTTATAGCAACGGGTGTGAAAGTCACTCAAATAATTTGCATGCAACACAGACTCAACACAATGGACCACATTGAGCGACTGTGGCTCAGGTGGTAGAGTGAATCGTCTACCAGTCGGTGAATCAATCCCCGACTTTGAGTTCTCAGTTGAGAGGCGCTGTAAGAGTGCCGCTCCATTTACTATAATAATACCACCTCCATGTTTCACCTTAGGGGTGTTTGTAGCCAAGTGGTGAGCAGTGCCTGGAAGAAATGCTTGGATTTCTGGTCATCAGAATGGAGAAATTTTTCCATGTTTTCCGAGCCCCTTTGAGAGTAAAAGACACAAAGTCCAAATATTCAAGTTAATGTTTAGACTGACACAGTCTCACTGCAAAAGCATGGTTTCAGTTTCCTGCTCCTTATCTGTTACAGCGTGTATACAAAGACTCCGCACACAGTGTGATCGGTGTCCTTGTGGTCTCTCGTTTTCAGACTTGAACAGAACATTCCCAGAAAACATCTACTTCCGCAAGACGTCAAACCCATGTATGCAGAAAGCTCTATACAATGTGCTGCTGGCCTATGGACACCACAATCCAGCTGTGGGCTACTGTCAGGTACGGCTCAGCGCCACAGAGTCTACCCTGATGTGGATTTTGAATAATATTTAAGGAATAATAATGTAATGAGGTAAAGCAAAAAATCTAGTAGTATTATTCTGTGATATTAGTTTGGATTTCAGCAAAGCCACTTTGCGTTGGTCCGTCATTTAAGAGTTGTGCTGCGGGGTTAAAATGTACAGTAATGTAAACTGTAAATAAAAACATCAGTTTTTATCCTTAATGAAGTTACTTTATCATCAACACTTACCAGTAATTTGCCTCTGTGTCCAGAAAGAGGCTTTATGTGTCTATGCCAACTGTCTGTGGTTATTATTAGCATTTGAAAGCCAAATTCCATTCACCAGATCATATGCAACTTGGTTTGCAATTTAAACAAGGGTGTGTTGATGTTACATCTGTTGCATAAATAGAATCCATTTATCTTTAATTATACTCAGTGGTTGTTGTTTTTTTTTTCTTAATTCCCATTCAGTCAGTGTACACTTACTGCTCTGTGCCCTAGATGCTTTATTAAAGAGCTCTTCTGTCTGATACAGTGTGCTCAGGCAGGATTACAGGACTCATGTGAAACCTAACTGTGTGTCTTTGGCTTCAGGGGATGAACTTCATCGCTGGGTATCTACTCATCGTCACAAAAGATGAAGAGAAATCCTTCTGGCTGATGGAGGCACTGCTCGGCAGAATTTTACCAGGTGAGTGTTTCTGTGCGTTCACTTACTGTCACTCTGAGCCCTGTGCTATGAAGCGAGTTCAACATAACCAGTGTGTCTCAATTTAGTATCTAGTACTACATGTGTGCCCTTTAAGAGCTTTAGTCAGTAAGACTGTAAAATATGTGCTGTAAAAACGTTTTTTACAGCACATATTTTTAAGCCTGTAAAGAAAGCTGAAGCAATAAAATTGCACCTATGAAACTATATTTACTGATGCTCATCAGGGAAACAGTATAAGTTACCTTGGCAGCATAGCATAGTATAAAGTGAACCAGCTTCAAAGTACAGAAAACCCAGGGTTAACCCGGAAGTTATGCGGATAAGTTGAAATCCTGCTTTGTAGTACAGACCTGATCTTGTGACAGGTGTGTATGCGTGCAGGTCCTTTGTGTACCAGTGCTGTAGGCTAAGAATAATCCTATCACGTGGCCTCTGTGTGTGGCTTCAGAGTTGCACTCTTTTCATTTGGATCTTGTAGTCAAACAAGAAAGGTTTATTAAATTTACATTTAAGCTCTTCATTCAGGTGTTGTATTGCTTTGTTCATATCAACAATGTGTGTCTGCGTTGTGGTTACAGACTACTACAGTCCAGCCATGCTGGGTCTGAAGACAGATCAGGAGGTGTTAGGGGAGCTGGTGAAGGTAAAAATCCCGCCAGTATGGCAGATCATGGTGGACCATAACGTCATGTGGACCCTAGTGGTCTCCCGGTGGTTCATCTGTCTCTACATAGACATCTTGCCTGTAGAGGTGAGTGTGTCTGCGATCAGCGTTTCATACTCATGATCCAACTCCTATCAGTACTGCCACAAACCTTTTTTTATTGACATGTAGTTGTAATATCTCAAAAATATTCAGATTATTAACTAAATACTCGTGCTTCATCACAGCCCAGTTTTTAGTGGGTTTTAATAAAAACGACAACAACTTTTGTTTTATTCCTTGTGTTTAATCCAGTGCAGCTAACTCACTTTATACAGCGGTCTTTATTGTTTCTGTCTCCCTCTGTTGACCTTCAGGAGGGTGTGAGCTGCTATGTTTGTTCCCCAGATACAACTGCTGTAGGAGGGTGTAACGCTTGCAGAGGCAGTGGAAAATAACAAGTTGGATGTGAAAAATGAAAGGAAAAAAAAAAATTCTCCCCACTATTTTGCACCTCTCTACATTAAAAAAAGACACTAGAAATACAGAAAATAGTCAAATTTGTATTTGCATTTTTAGCAGCAGTGCTGAGGAAACTACAAAATTATTACAAGTAACTGCTTGTTTTTGTAAATACATAAATATGTAAAAGCACCACAATTTATGGCAAAGTTACTGTGAGCTTTGTCCAGGTGGGTCAAATCTGCATGCACCAACTTCTCTGAACAAACAGCAGTGGTGAGATGGCCGCTGTGTGAGCACTGCCGCTGTACACGTGCTCTGAGCACATGTGTGTGGAGGTGACCTCACAACACATTACAGAGCAGGGAAGAAATGGTAAAGGTAAAATAGTTTGAAAAAAAAAATAAATAAAAGACGTCCTTTTTAAGCCAATGCTGTTTGTAGTTTCTGTAGTTAATTATACACAAATGGCAAAAGAAGTAATTAAACAGCTTTTGAACCACTATGCAAGTCTGAATGTAGCTGAACTGCCAGCAGAGTCAAACACACCTCCTTTTCTCTAGTGTCAGAAATGATACCAGGATAACAGGAAGAGTTTGGGGGTGATGTGAAGTTTTCCTTCATCCAATGTTACAAACATCTATGAAAAATACTTAAAAATAAAAGTTAAGAAAAGAGCTTAAAAACACTGGAAAAATATTTTAAGGTAAATTGAAAAGGAGGTGAAAATTGTACTTGCCTTCATTACATCTACTAAACTTAATAAAGACAGCTGATTCTAATTGAGCAGGAGGCCTGTTTGACCCTGCAAACTACTGCAAAAATGCTGTTAAACTACATTAATACTTCCCAAGCTCTGTTCAGTAGAACCTTTTACATGTGGTTTACTCTTCATGTTGTGCACTACTTTGTTGTTGGGATTCAGTGCTTTGCTGCTGCTTTTCCCAGACTGTTCTGCGGATCTGGGATTGCTTGTTCTACGAGGGCTCGAAAATCCTGTTCCGCGTAGCTCTGACTCTGATCCATCACAACCAGGATCTGATTCAACAGTCCCAGTCACTGCCGGACGTCTGCCAGAGCTTCAAGCAGATCACACACGGACCATTTGTAGAGGAGTGCCACACATTCATGCAGGTAAAAACCCCTACAACTCTGAAAAATCATCACGAGTCATTTTACGGGATGAAAGATTAGAGTTATTATTACTTTTCCTTTTAGTAATCCTTTAATCCCCGTTTCTCTTGCCTTTCCTAGAAAATCTTCACTGAACCAGGAAGTCTCTCCATGGCAACCTTGACTAAGCTCCGGGCGACCTGTCGCTCTCGAATCACTGCTGAAGAATCCTGACCTCTCCCTGTTAAATTCAGCACTCATTCCAGCAGAAGTTTGCACCTTTTTTTTTTTTAAACTGAGTCACTGTGACTGCTGTACATACTGTGAGTGTGAAACAAACACACAGCAGTGTAAATATGTGATTAATATTCTTAGGTCTGTGCTGTATGAAATGATTGTGTAGTTTGGTAAATATTCCCTTTTGTTTAAACATGGAATTCTGCACTTTAGTCTAGAAAATGAGTCACGGCGAAGAAAATGCTTAGCAGTAAATGTTCAGGTGTGATGAGTTGTACACTACGCATAGCTGGAAGAACCTGTCTACTGTATTTCACATTAAAATCCATCAAGATTATATACAGTGATTGTTTGATTAAATAGAAAGTTAAAGGGCTGGATTTTTCCCCCCTTCTTACAATTATGTGTTCAGGGGTCTCTTTAACACAGTTAAACAGTTTTTAGTTCTAGGTTGACTGATTAGAGTTGGTTCAATATGTTCTCTGAGTAAAATTATGTGGATAATGAAAAGAATCATCAGCATCATAATGAACCAGTCTGTAATACAGCAAAAATCTCTCAGCTGAATATTTAACATACACCTGAGTTTAAAAAAAAAAATGTAAAAAGGGCAGCACATCACTCCACAGTAGGAATCGAATTTATTATCCAATACAAAAGATCAAAACCAGTACTCCATTAAAAAGAAGAAATTAAATTTTTACATTTCTTTTGGGGAGGGGGGTGAAAAGCAAGAATGGAAATCAGCCATGCAGCTGTTAACAAGTCTATTAAATACATTCTGATTTTGTTGACCAAGTCTATGTACGGCTTCAGGGGGCACATCATTTACATTAAAGTAGGAATCCACACTTTATTGCCACAACTATCAGACTGCATTTGATTAGCTGCATTAAGTGTGCAGTGCACTGATGGGATAGGCTTAGTTTCATCTGAGGAGGAATATTACTATAGGTGGCGGGGGAGAAAAGAGGGGGAAAAAAACAAAACAACACACGCAAGCACACAGAGCCTTCTCCTAAGAGTTGCCAGGATTATCTTATGCTCAGGAAGGAGAAAATACACCTGTGAGCATGTTTAGGTAGTTGATGTGATTCCCTCTGCCTCTTCAACTGGAAGATTCTTTATAAATAATTACACAGCTAAAAAGACAAACAGTTCAAGCAAATACAATCAAGCTCCTAGAACACGAAACAAGAGCAGACCATTAATGGTTAACATGCTGCAGCAAATTCAAACTCTCTCAAACTTTGAGTCACCTCAGGTTTCGTCAAGATGCATCTAAAGTTAGCAGTTTAATCATAATCCACAGAAAAAGTGAAAAATATTCCGCAGATATGCACGCACGCACGCGCGCGCGCACACATGCGCTTCCATTCACTCAGGTTCATGCCCACAGAGTCATCCATCACCGAGTAACACCCTTTGGTTCATCCCTTCACCAATCAGCCTGTATGGTTCAAGTCTAATGAAGGGTTGCTCAGATGGCCTGGTAACCAGCATGGCTCCTCCTCTTGCCTATTAGATAGGCAACAAGGGTGATCAGCACCAGACCAGCCAGAGCTGCTCCAACAATGATGGGGATAATCATCTGGTTTTGGTCCATCTGACACTCCTCAGCTATAGACACACAAGAGGTAGAGCAGAAGGTTAAGCTGTGCAAAAAGAATGACAGTTTTTCCTTTAACACCACTGGGCTAATATGGATGTAGCGCGTGAATGTTCCAGCTGGTCTGGTAAACTGCATTTCAGACTTATCATTTTAGTACAGGGTAAGGCTTCATTTCATCTCATCTTCATCTCTTATTATTCATTCTGAAACAAGTTATGGATATGTTCAACTGTCACCAGCAGCATCAGATTTTTCTTTTTGAATGCAAACCAATTCAAAAACTTTTTGCATGTAAAGAATATGGCAAAGTTCACCTTTTTGAATCAAGTTACAAAAACAAACTTGTCTCAAGGGGGGTTTTTTTGTATTTTTTTTTTTTTTTTTTAAATTTGCAGGGTTGTTCATGGTCATAATAAACAGTTGCTGACCACTATCAGGCTACACAAATGCTCCAGCTGCTGGAAACAAAGGCTTCAGATATCCAATCTCAAAATGTTTGATCCAACTATTAAGTGTGCATCTACTCTCCACACATCTTCAGCCAGTGTGGAGAATCTCGTTCAGCACAATTTTCACAATCAAAATGGGTAAAAACTTGGAGGAATGACGTGTAATGTCAGAGACGAACAACATGTTTAATTCATTCATACCTGTAGCAAACCGGCCACTCTTGACACCAAAGGGCTGGACTTGGAGATTGAATGTGTTGAGAGAAAAGCTCGGTGTCACAAACAGAGTCTGCTCTGCACTGCACATGTAGGAGTAGCCCAGCGTACTGCGCAGGTAGTTCAGACTGTTGTTACTCACGGAAAAGTTAGCTGAGTAGAGAAAGTTAATTTTATTCAGCTTCAAAACGTCAAGGGAAAAACAGCAAAAACTAAATGCATGTTGTTCATAAGAGGTACTTACCACTGTCAGACCAATTTGCAAGCAGTGTTACCCCACTCAGATGGTACTTGTTGGTTGTGGAGTTCTGTGGACCAAAGGAAGAGCTGAGCAGTTTTGTAAAAAATAACTAATGTAACATTAACAAAAATAGGGTTAAATTTACCAGAGTGAAGTTGAAGGTGAGAATAGTAGATTGCGTCTGTGTCAAAACCAGTGTAGCACTGCTGGCTCCACATAATCCCGTTGAGTTTGTCACATTAGGATTGAGGTTTAATACATCCTGGACAGTCTGGCCAAAAAAACCCCCCAAGATACACTTTGTTTCAAGTTTCTTTTATTTCTATTGACAACTGGTTAAATATTTGCTGTTTCTGGGGAGAATGGCTGCTCTTGAAGCTGTAGTTTACCTTATTCTGAGATGTGTAGGAAACACTGAGCTGCAGTCCCATTTTAGCCAGGAGACATATGGTGTCATTGGTGTCCTTCACAGTGTAATTGCCCTGCTGAGGTGCTCCTGGAGGGGTTGAAGTTGGAACTGCTGTTGTACTGACAGTGGTAGGTGAAGGTGTTGTGCTGGTTTGATCTGCAAAACATAGGGTCTCTGCGAACAGAGAAATAACACTGTGAACATGAAAGAAACAGTTCAAACTTAAAACCACTCAAAAGTAAAAACCTTTAACATCCACCTACCGTTTTGACTCAGCTCATTCCCTGGCATGTATGCCTCCAGCCTCATGTCAGTGAAATTAACATTTGCAGTGGCGACTGCAATAACTGTAGGGCTCGCACATTTGTAGGTGGTGTTGACTTTTGCTTCAATCCCAACAGAGGCAGACACCAGAGTGACCACACCTACAACAGAGTAGGTAGAAATCACCACAACAGTACCTTGAATACCATCCTGTTGTTTACACTGACATTTCAGTCCAAGTCCTCCTTCAGATTTCCAAACAATCTCGAGGCACTGCTAAAAGTTACAAAGCGCTCAAATTTAAAATAATCAGTGTGGCCGTCCTCACAACTGTTATAAAAAAGCTCATCCAGGCACTCATAAGAGAAGAGCTACAAGTTAGCTAGCTGACATCTAAAGACAATCCCTCTAAACCCTGACTTTGCAGTGAAGATCACACATTCAAACACGTTTTTAGTAGATGCACTTAGTGTCATTTTGAAGCACCTATGTCACTTCGTTCTCACATTCAAACTTTGCAGTCCAAGTTGCCCACCTACCTGGGTCACGCATCAGCCTTTTATTGCTGATTAGGAATAAAAATTAGATACCTCAGACCTGTACACTATGAAGAAGGACCTAACCAAGTGTCAGTCATCCAGGACATTGTCATTTTAAGAACTTGAAAATAAGCATAATTTTTAAGATTTCCCACCTTGCAAACTTCTTGAAATGTCCCCCCCCCTCCAAAAAAGAAAAAAAAACCAAAAAACCACAACAACAAAAAACCTCCAGATTTTTCATTCATCATCAGCAACCAAATAAATTCCTAAATGAAATTCATGTGTAACACTGAAATGTCTAGTTATACATGTAGCATCCCGTCTTTACGCTACACTATTCAGAACAGAATTCTGACAATTTTTTAAAAACCACAAAATAATATATTCAGATCTATCACATGATTCAGGACAATGCATGGTCTCACCGGAGGTGGTCGCATTGGGGAAGACTGAAGTGTCGCTTAGGTTGTACTGCAGAGTCAGGCTAGAAACCTGATACAGGGTTCCATTGGTTGAGAAGTTCAGCCCAAGAGTGTAGCCAGATCCAAATACTGCCACCAGCCTGGGGGAGCTGCCATCTTTGCCACATGTGCTGTTTGCTGTATCCACTGTGGTAGAGTTGGGCAGAAAGACCTGCACTGTTCTCTGAGGACACAACAAGTGATACAACAAATAAATAACCGGACACACAGAAATGAAGCGGTAGTAGGTGAGCAAACATCTGTACATACGTTGGCATGGGTAGTGTTGTATATAATGGAGAATGACGCAGACAGATCAGCTTTAATGCAGGTGGTGTTGCTCTCCTTCACCTCAAGAGTAACTGCATCGATACAACCTGGATATGATAGACAATAAGAAAAACTAAGTAATAAACTGTAATAAAAAGTAATAAAAATAATTAAATAATAATGGTTATTTTAATAATGGTTGAATAATAAAAATCATTCAACCATTTAAAACTGCATCTTTAGGCAGAAAAAGGGAGAAAGAAAAAAGTGGCAACAGGTCTCATCGAGTGATAAATCCAAGTCTGAAATGTTTCGGTTTCAGAGACTTTCAGGGGTGTTACAGTCAGTGTCTACATGTTTGCAGGCTTCAATAAGATCCCAGAACCCCATTTTAAAGAAAGGCGTGGCTTTAGATATTTACATAGTAATTAGATTACATGCTGAATTGTGCATTGTCGTTTACAACACACAAAACCCACAGTCAAACTGTAAGCACTGATATACTCATTAGCTCAGAATATGATTCCAGATATGATCCAGTTTAGAGTCTGACCCCTAGGTTTGCTATGATACCAAAATAAACGGATGTATTTAAAACCCACACTTACACCATGTGCATATTCTTTATCTCAGTCTTTAACTTGACCTTGTTAGATAAAGGGTAATTAACAGTGATAATCGTACAGCGCAGCCTCTGTTACAAGACGGCATGGCCTACATTTACCTTGTTAAACAAAAAAACAAAACAAAAAAACAAACAAAAAAGTTAACAGAAACCACCACTAGAGGTCTGCAGACTGCTAAAGCCAAGCGCCCATGACCACAAACCCAGAAGCATTTCAAGAGACAGCACTCAGTGAATACCGTGCAGAAGGCTTTTTGTGACCGAGGTCCACTTAACAATAATCCTAAAGGCTGGTAATAAACTTTAATAACTAGCACAAAATCAAATCACATAAAGTGTAAATCTACTGTAGATTAATCATTAGAACAGCAACTGGTCAACATCTATTCCTTTTGGAGCAGCACCTCGATAAACTGATTTTATGACAGCCGTATAATGATCAGAGTCCACCTATGGGATTAACAGCCTGTTGAAAATTCAAAACATCTGTGGGTAATGATATAAAAAGGGAAGACACACAACATTTATATGACCTGTGTCACTTGTCAGCCATGTTGACCTTAGTGACCGTTGTCTGGTGCGTTGCTATGAACTGTTGGGCTAAATTATCTCCTTTGCCTTCATAACAGATGGTCCCATGTAGCCTTTGCTAAAGTAATGAAGCACGCACTATCTGTAGGTTCTCAGTAATCCAGGTTGCTGTAGTTTTCCGTGTTTGTGTTGAAGGCAAGCAGACTCCTTTCAGTTGCTTTAAGACCTCTAGAGGGTAAACACCTAGAACTCATCAGCTTTTATAATTGATGCTTTCAGATTAGAGGTGAAATCTCTTCAGAACCTAAAAAAAAAAAAAAGAAAAAAAAAGAAAAAAAAAAAAAGAAAAGGAAAAGGTCTGCAGCTACCTTCAACATTAACATTAAGAGAATTCAAACAACTTATTATGCCTGTCAGACACACCCAGGTCACTTAGTTAGCAACCTTCCCAAACAAAATCTGACTCATGCACTTGTCAATGTTAACTACTAAAATTAACAGTTCAACTAAATGCCCAAATAGTTGCCAAAAGATGTTTGAGGTGGCTACAGAGACCTGATTTTTGAAACAATTAACTCAGCATTAACTCAGACAAAACCCATCTGACCTAATGTTGCCAATCCAGTTATACAGAAAACTCAGCCTACTTTCACACTGGCAAAACACACGTGGGCTATTAATACCTTCATCCTCTGGAACCTTCTACCCCACTGCTACATGTTTCACTGTGTGTCAGATGGTGGCTATAAATCTCAAACACATTGTTATCTACAGTAAACACTTGTATTCAATCCAACAAATCATATCCTTTAAAAATAATGCAATACCAGGGTTCTCCCACTTGCGTCACACTTCCCTTTAAGTCAACAGAGAAGCTGATGTGCTCTGGGTTGAGTTTGACTGCTTTATATATATTCAAAGAGGAACAGTTGGACTTTATCAAGTTCTGTCTGGCATTCTCAGAATATGTGGGAACAATAAAATGGGAAATGCCATCAACAGAATAAACATGCTGGTGAGTTAGCAGAAAAAGGTAAAAAAAAAAAAAAAAAAAAAAAAAGATCGTGCCACACTGAAAAGGTTCTGTGCATTTCAGGAATTTATTTGCTAGGGGGCAGATTTATCCTATCTTTGGCCTCATCCCATTGCAAATTTCATCATTCATCATTTCATCAGTGCACTGACTGCTCTTCCTTCCTCCATTTGATCTGAACATAAAGACCACTGTGCGTCAGCCCTGTTGGTGGTCTCCGTCAATCACACCCACTCCTTTCTTGCTGAAACTTAACCCCATGTCACCCCTTTGTTGACCCTGCAAACACACTGCAGACCATTTACACAACACTGCAATCCAGTGAGCTGCAGACACTGTGTGCACAGACAGGATGAAGCATATCAAAAAAAGTATAAAACACTGACCCTGTTTTGTAATACAGATTCAAAACTGAACCCCCAGTGAGGTTTTACTCTAAAGCAATGTCAGTAATGTCGTTTTATATTACAGAGTGAGGATGGCAACAACTCGAGCTATAACTGTGCTGGCCTGTTTCCCTGTGTCAGCAGCAGCCAGGTGCCTGTGTATGCAACACAAAGCAAGCATGGCAGTCATGTGAAGCTCTCAAATGACACAACAATGAGGCCGATCTGCAGCTCATCAACATTTATTTAAAAAAAAAAAAAAAAAAAAAAAAAAGGGATCATTACTAAATCTACAGACTTTTCAGGCAACTGTGGTTTGGTTTCACAAATGACTCAGTGTGAAACTTTGAAGTGCTGTGGCTCCAACAGTACTGAAGCACTGATCCTTGTTTTTTTACTCACAATCATAAAAGCCCTTTAAATACATTTAGTAAATCATTTCTGCATCCTAATGAGTTCCTTCAAATTTCCTTCTTAACCCAAACATATATACATATTCATACAAATAGAGAACTTTGCAGAAAAACTATCAATTACCAAAAAAAATTGGTATTGCTCATGGCTGGATTAACCTTCTGTGGGGAACTGGAACTTAAAAAAAAATGCTGTTGGGTACCTACTAACCCAATTTTACACTAATAAAAAGAATTAATCAGAAAGCTGTAATCGCACTGAATTATAGAGACATTCTACCTTTATGTTACAAAAGACTTCAGGCAGTTATTGGAAACGAAGGCCATTTTGTACTTAAAACTCAAAGTTAGATTTTTTGGTTTCAGTCTTGTCTTTTTTGTGGGGGGGGGGGGGGAGAGGAGACAGACAAACTAACAAACACCACACCAAGACTGATCTGCGTGCATCAAGACTTGATAGTCACCAATTAACTGACAATAGGAAAAATCCATAAGTCTTTGTTAAATGAAAGAAAAGGTAATATTTTTGCCACATTAAGCATAAAAATTGTGCTCCCGTTTGCAGTCACGCCCATAAAAGCCTGTTTTTTGTTGTTTTTTTTAAGCCAGGAAAAACCTTGGTATGCACTATTCCATTTACATTATGTAAATGTAGCCCGGATAAAAGAGAAGTAGAAGGCTCTGCTGCACAACTGAGCAAGAGGACAAGTCTCTAGCTTGATAAGCTGGCAAATAACACCCATAAAACACCATCCTCAGCCACCCAGCTGGAGGTGTAGTGACTAAAATTTACTCGCTTTGTTTAAATGCTTGACAGTCTTAAAGTTTTGTTTTTCCCTTTTAAAACCACCTGAGGTCAAAGAAACAAGTAAAGGCTGATGTTCTAGAAACTCAGTAATCCATACTTACAGCTTCTTTAATCACTACAGTAACTAACAGCTGTCCCATCACCCACAGGAGGCTGTTTTTATAATTTTCAGCCTTTTAACAAAGCAGGTGTGCACACAGGAACACCATGCCATGAGGAAAACTGTTTAAAAAATAGTCGTATGTAAATTATCCTCCCTGAATTGTTAATAATTTAATAAAGTTATGAGTTTGACATTTATGGACAATAAATACAATGCAATTTATAGTCCACACGAAGGCAACGGCAAGCACTAACGAGCTGAACGAGGGGGGGGGGGGAGAGACCTTAAACCTTTTTGGCTAGTTTTAGCTAAAATGGTTAAACGGCCCGGGCCGGTAACGCACCGACAGTTTTTGCACCTGACAACTAAACCTACCTACCGCAGGTTGCTCGCGCTTACACCGTTTGGTCCAACAGTAGCTTCTCAAGAGGGGGGAAAAACGAACTCACCTAGGACCACAAACCAGATGACGAGTCCGGCCGTAGCGTGAGACACTTTCATTTTCAAGCAGAGCAAGAAGCACTTTTTCACCCTTGCGGAAAGCACGAACAAGCCCGGGGAGAGAAGTGGTGCTGAGCCGCGGCGGCTGCTGCTGTTAGCGCAGGTGGGTCTACACGGCCACACTTGACTCCACAGTTGCTCCCGTTTACGTATGTCTGCTGTGTGAAGGAGGGTAGTCGAAGCTTTTTGTTGTCCCTAAACTGCGTCTAGCTGGTGCTAAAGGACCAGTAAACAGAGTCGAGCGTCTGTCACAGGCGTACAGTCTGATTGCGCCTCATCTCATCATGTGAACTGGTAGCCTTTAGAACCCGAGTCACGTGAGACCGCCCCTCCCGCTTCCTCTGTGAACTCGGCTCGGCCATCTCCGCCAAACAACCAAGGCTGCACATTTGCGCTGCTATCCAAGTGACAACAGCATTTCATTCTGTATACCTGCATGACAAAATATGATTGTTCTAGCCCCACATTTACTGCCAGGTAGGATATGTCAGCAGGATGTTAATAGACGCCTAATGAGAAAACTAGGGCGCAATAAAAATGACTTCTCACAGCACTGTCATACGCAGGGCTCATTAATTAAAATGCTACTGGCCGGGCAATAAAATGCTGGGATATTTTGACTTCCGGGTTCTCCTTTTCTGTTCCAATCCATTAAAGAACATTTTAAACCACTTATGGAATTTTAGATTTTCGTTATACCATGTGTGCGAACTACAGCACAGTGAACTCTGTATATTTTTTTTATATGAGGGTGTAGCACGTGAAAGGCGCCTCCACTCTATGCCGTACACTCTGCTAAGTGCGTGTTGTGGGCAGTCAGCTGACACCTTCAATTCACGAGGGCATGCCAAACCCTAGAAGGAACTCAGAGGGCCCTGCTACATTTTAGTGTACAGTTCAGCCTTTTTAACAAGGGACCCACCTTTTTTTTTTTTTGCCTTAAATGAGATTATAGTATCAGTCAGCCAGCCATTAACCCCTATATTTCTTTGAAAAAAAAAACAATATCAAGGGAATGGTGAAAGGGCAACGTTTTTAGTACAACCTACAAATCGTCTTTAGTTACCCACACTGTCCCCATTTCACAGTCACTTGTTTGTTTGATGTTTTACACTGTTTTTTTAAACATCGATCTATAAAATCAGAGTGCAGACATTTTTAGTATCGATCTGATACCAGTGCCGATATTTTGAACTTTGGCATCATGATTAATGACATAAATAATCATCAGTTTGCCCTAATGACCACTAGAACGCTGATTTTCACTTTCCAGAATAATTCATTAGCACAATAAGACACCTTTCAGCTATCTTGTACTTTGAAGCTGGGTTTTTTTTTTTGGAGAACCAGAATGTATATTTGGCTCTTTTTAACGCACTTCAGGTCAAATTCTGTTGTTTAAATGTGCTATATAAATTAAATAGACATTACTTTTCCCACAATATGTGCTACCTGTTTATTCTTTGCCTCTCTGAAAGAACTGTGACAGTGGGCTCTCTCTCTGTGCTGAGGGTTTACATCATACTGTCAGTTTCATGTCTCTGTCACTCTCCACTGGCTTTCGGTTTGGTGTAGATACTGGTTTAAAATCTGGTTTCTTACTTTTATGGCCTTATGAGGTGAGCCCCCCACTTATATCGCAAATCTACTCCCTGTTCTCCAAACTGGATCCTTAGGTCCACAGACAGAGGTCTTCCGGTGATTCCACATACCCATCTGAAAACTAAGGAAGGCTGTGCATTCTAAACCTTAGCGCCAAAACTGTGGAACCACTTACCTCTCTCTCTTTCCACCCATGACTCTACAGCATCCTTTAAAAAAAGAGAAAACAAAAAAGAAAAATAATGGTTTTGTGTTGTTTCACTTGATTTAGCTATGTTCACTTTGTCCTTGTTTTTAATGCCTCTCTAAAGCATTTTGTGACTGTTTTTTGCCTTAAAAAGTGCTGTGTAAATAATCTTTACTTACTATGTCTCAAACGATGTGGAAATCTGAAGTGTACGGTAAAAGGAGTTTCCAGTTTCGCTGAAGTTAGGACGTAGAATTCCCACAGAAGTCTAAACCAAGCTTCAACAGGAGTATTGATCCTATCTTGCTAGCTTCAGTTCAATACCAGCACCAGCGTTGGTATCTTTACTATCGATATTTGGATCCGCCCACCCCTACACATCACCACATGCACACATCACCAACTGAATCATTAAATACCCATTTATTCAGCTTCACTTTCCGCACTCCTACACAGAATACAATCTGGTCTACGAAAACATCAGCACATGACAGTGAACATTTGGACATTTTGGTCAAAACAAATAACAAAGATGCCAAACGTAATACCCGAGCAGCTTGCCTGCATATGTTTTAGCATCTGTGCTCTTTACTCGTCTCATCCTCAACAGCTGTGTCAAGTAACCAGCCAGTCAGGCTTATACTCAGCAGTTTATGCAGCCGTTCATAAGGAAAATATCTAAAACAACAACCAAAAAAAACAGAACTCTTAGAACTCAAGACAAACCACCTATAGTAGAAAATAAGTGACATTAGAATGACATGGAGAAAAATAATCCAATCTGAGGGGAAAACAAAACTAAACAAAAACAGAGGAAAGTGCTAGTTATTTTCTGTTGTGTGTTGCATTAGCAGATTTGCAAGTCACATAAATCAACCATCAACAACAACCTGGGCCACTCCTCCAGCCCAATCTTAGAGTCCCACTAAGGATATTGCAGAATGGGAGCAGCACAGCCAAGTGTCTCTCGTCTCTCTGAAGCTCTGTGTCATCTGGACCTTGTGTCCAGGAGAGTGGACGGAGGGAAAGATGGGCACCAGAGGAGAGTCGGGTGGCTGAGGGGCTGTAGTCCTGTGCTACGGGGCCAGCTGCACGCTTGCTGTGAAAAAAGCATGACGGTGACAGCGGTACCCCTTCAGGCAACATAGTGGTACTGGTTAGGAGTCTCCTTGTCACGTTCCATGTAGTCTCTATCTATGAGCGACTCGATCCGCTTCTTCAGATCACCCGGCTGTGGAGAGTAAGGAGAGTCAGATGAGCTTTAGGTGCATGGGGAAATAAAATTAATTAATTAATTAATTTTAAAAAGCCCCAAAACAGGCTTAATCTCAATCACCTTGACAGGGAACTTCAGCTGGTTGTAGAGCTCCGATACCAGCAAGTTGTGACTGAGGGTCTTCCTCATCTTCATGATGCGCACCACTGCTGCATCGATCTGATACTGTCTGTCCTGAAACACGCGCTCTGTGGTGCTCACCTGCTCCTCTACCTGTAGGGAAAACAAATAAGTGTGATGAGCAAAAACAGAACAAAAAAAACAACAACTAGTGAACGAAAAAAACAACCAAAGACCAAGACGTTATTTTTACCGTTTCCTTCATTTGGATCTGGTTGATCTTGATGCGGAACAGTTTATGTTTAAAATCATTGTTGAAGTTGAAACGGTCTCCGTCCTCCACGTCTTTCCCTCGAGGGTTCTTGTTGAGGACGCGTGCCTTTCCGCAGGCCAGAGACTGCAGCGTGCGCCTGAGCTCTCCCTCCTCTGTGAGGGATAAGAGAGCAGCCATGTGATACAGCAGGTACCCCTCCCCAAACAGAACAGTTAAACTGTATAAAGACACACGTTACCTATGCCAGTGGCAGCCCGAATCTCCTCCATGCTGAACTCTTCTCCCTCATTAAACATGAGCAGTACCAGCGTCTGGAACAAGGAGACCTGCAGTTCCTTCTTACCCTGCAGTACAAAGTAGTCATTTTAAATCCAGGTGCAGTCCAGATGTTTTCTTAGCCCAGTGTATCCACCTTCTCCATGCTTCATTATCTCTTACAAGGCTCTTACCTCTTTAAACTCTGCCTTCAGTACAGCATGGCCCAGTGTGGGCTGCCACTGCAGCTTCCTCCCACTGTGCTTACCCAGATAGAACAGCTTGAACACCTCCTGGAGTTTTACCATCTACCAGAACATAAAAATATTATTTGTATCAACACTGTCTTGGATCGGATCAGCTGATTTGTTTTGTTTCATGCAGTGGTCAAGTGTATTGGTGTGCCAGACCTAAATGCAGAGCTGCTTACCTCTGTGGGAAGGTGCACCTCCATGGGTGTGTATGAAGGCCAGTAGCCCATAGTGAGGATGTTCACAGTAAGTTCTATGTTGCTTGGCTCACTCTGGTTCTGCATATACTGAGTTAAAAAAGAACAATTGTTTTACAATGATGCATTAAAAAAAAAGCATTTAGAGACACAAATAAAGTAGAGTGTGTCTACAAAGCTCAACAATATCTATTTTTCAGGAGCTTGGGGGAAAAAAAAGTGACTGGACTTCTCATACGAGAAGCTTCTTCATATATCTAGTTTTGTTTATGTGCATGAAAACTTCAGGTACCTGTTTGAACTGGATCATGATGTCTTTGGACAGCTCCATGTCTTTAAACATCCCCTCAAGTTTACTGGTAAACGCCGCACCGCATTCTGCAGGAAGTCAAGACCATGAATATTACAGATGGCTGCTTCTCACACTACCACATTACCACAGACACCCATGAGAGTCTATATTAGGATTAATAACTTCATATTAGAACTTCATTTAGAGCTGCTGCTGCTATATTACTGCAACATAAAGATCCTCTCTGCGGTTAAAGCAGCACCAATCAAATTTCAGAATATACTACATGCACAGGATAAGGTCAACCAAAAGGCCAGTTTCCTCATCTAACTGCTCTAAAACATCAAGCATATATCTATAAGTGAGGCATGCATGTTGATTAACAGCAACATGCTGACTGTGAGGTGTGAAACATTTCCCATCTGCCTTAAAAAACAGCTACTCTGCTGACTCAGCATACAAGAGCAACAGACAATTGTTCAGGGTTTCCAGTATAAACAGGATATCTGGATCACGGAAATCCAGTTCAAGATTTCCTTTTCTGTAGGACAGTCATTGTTTTTAAAATCTAATCAAAAGTTAAACTGTCATCAGACAATCACTGATGTTGTCATTTTTATTTTTTTTAACTGCATTCTGCTAAAGCCTGCTGGAGTCTGACTGGTTAACAGAACTTGGACTACAAGTGGACTCTCATCTGTTTATAGACTATATAAGATATCGGACTAGAGACTTACCGTGTTTGAGCTTGGACAGCATGGACTTCTCAGCATCAACAGAGGCACTCTTGCCAACCAGCAGGCGTTTGGCCAAGTCCTTCTTATAAAAAGCTTCAAACACATCTTTTCCTGGATGTACAAAACAGATCAAGAGGCGTCAGACGGAAACAAACTTCCTATTCACTAGTAAGACTAACTGGGTGAAAAGCAAACAGTGACATATTCATTAAATATAACTAACCGTGTATGAAGCGGAAGATTATCATTATCTTATCCAGTATTCTCTCCAGCTCCTCCTCCGTAGCCTCCTTGTTCCCAGCTCTTAACTTAGAATCCACATATTTAGCTGCATGGAAAGCACAAAAGCGGTTATCACATGCTGGAACTAATGAAAACCGCATTAAAATGAGCTGTGTAAATTCATTTAAGTGCACAAAGGTAGTGTTTTATACTTCTAAAACTCTTAAAAATCTAAATTACTGAAACAAATTGATCATTACATGACCTGGCCTACCGATAAGCTCTGCAGGCTTGTTGGGCCTCTTGTTGATGAAAGTTTCAAAAGCCTCCTTCATGGCATTGATGAAGCTCTCATTGCGTGCAAAGCAGCTCTGTGCCACGTTGTCCATCTTGTCTTTGAAGTCCAGCAGGTCTTGTACCATGTCTTTGTCTTTCTCTGGAGTGCATACAATCTCTCCTCCAAAGGACTGAAACCAAATACAGTGTACATACACACGTCTTAGACACAAAAAGACCAGGACACATTTATTTTGACAGTAATGATTTGTGTTGATGTTTACAAATGTGTTGGGTCTTGTGTGTACCTTGATGTAATCCCTCCAGAACTGCAGCAGTGTGGGAAGTCCTCCCTTCACTTTGCTGAAGAGCTGGTAGAGGAGGGTGAGTTCAGTCACACGATTCTCATCCAGCAGAGTGCTTAGACCTGGCACAAACATGCTACACATGAGTGCATTTTACATACTGAAAATGTTTAATTACGTGCATAAAAACAGGATACAGCTCTACAAGCAGTACAGCTCAAATAAAAAAGAAAAAGCACTAAAAAAGTTGCTAAAGGAAAAAAAAAGAAAAAAAGAAAAGAATACTCATGTGTACCAGTTTAACAGAAACCCAACACTACGTCTGTTTGTTTGTGGTTGTTTGCAAAACCTTTCACACTGACATACCCTTTTGCAGTATTGCAGTCATATGTTCTCCTAACAGCTGTTTCTCAACACAGCTAATGAGAGGTTTCCTGTGAAACAAAGAAAACAATATAAGACAAACAAATTGTACACAAAGTTCTGTGGTTGCAAAGCAAAGTTGCTGTTCTTCAGAACATCTGTTACCACACCTATAACAAGCAAAAACTATATAATAAATAAATATTTTGCCAATTATTCCTTCAGGATCGTCTCCTTGTGAATCCATTCACCACTTCCAGCATGACTGCTGTTTTTTTAAATGGCTCTGTGGGAATCCAGTTCGGTCCATATGCAGATGCACTTTTGTGATGCACACTGGATTCCCTCCCCCATAGCGTCAAAAGATCCTTCAGCTTAAATTGCAATTTGAAGAGGAGGATGAAGTCAAAAGGAAACAAATTTAGCTGGTGCTCAGTAGTGGTGTGTTCGTGGGGCTAAAAAAATTCAAGTTATGTGCACCAAATATAATCAGTAAGTCCTGCACAACCCTGTGGACAATGGAAAAATAAGGAGCAAGCACCTCATACGGGCTTGCAGACTGTGGACTGTTTTACTGAAACATGCTGTTTGATGTCTGAGTTGTGGTCAGAGTTCTCATCCACAGTGATGATCCTTTACATCAATTTGCATTTTGTGCAAGTTAGAGCTGCACAGTTAAACTGCAAATGCATAGCTGCACGTGGTCAGAAGGGAACTTCCAGGGTGCAATTGAGACGATCATAAAAAAGTAAACCAACCAAAACATGTAGATTTTTTTTATTTAAATAGAATCAAAAGAAGAACTTTCTGATTGCATGGGTAGTTGTGGAAGAAAAAATAGTGTAGTAGTGTCAAAGTTTGTGATGGCAATCTTCTATAACAGTGCTTGTTGACACTTTAAGGCACCACTGGCCTTCTGACTCAAAACTAAACCCCCATTTAGCAGTTTCTATATCACTATATGGTAATGAATCGTTTTTAAATGTTCTTTCTGAATGTTGCATGAGAGCTGTTTTAAATGGTGAGTAGGCAATTTTACCTTCCTTAAGCTCCAGCAACCCTTGAAAATGATAAGCTGGTATAGCTGATGGTTGGATGTCTCAGTGATATGCCATAATATAATAAAAATCCAAATAAATAAATAAGTAAATAAATAAACATTACTGAGTGCTCTGATCGAGGTAGCTCATGATTCGATCATTTTCCTCCTCCAACCGACGAGCCACGTGGTGCAGGTACTCAGGTACCTGAACACACACAAACACACACACTCAGCACTACTGATGACAATCACATGACACACACACCCACTGGTGGTCTCACTCACGTCTCTCTCCTGCATCAGACGCTGTCCCTCTGCTGCATACAGACGATTGGTCTCAGTCAAAAATCTCTCCTCAAAGGAGTCTTTGTAAACCTAACAAGAGTTGAGAGTCATGATGGAGAAATACTGGCATGCACTCTAAGCACCCACGTGACAAGGGGCGATTGTGTACCTGCAGGTCTGACAGCATGCCAAGAAGACTCCTAAGCAGACTCCGGTCCACGGTCTCTCCATTCCGCTCCAGTTCAATCTGCTCCAAAATGCCTTCCACTGCTCGCTTTTGAACAGCACTGTCGCTCACGATGTGGGTGCGAAACAGCTCCAAACCGGTGTCCCTGCAGCGAATACATAACATCAGCTTTCTGGGAACACCTTTACAGACACAGTGACTTGAATTAACTATAATTTTACCAGATGGAAGGGAGTAGAGAGTTCTGCAGCACATAGGTACGATCCAGGAAGAGAAAGATGCTCCGGATCATTATCTACAGAGAATCATTAGATTAGCATTCTTACAGTCCACTAAGGTTTGAGCAGAGCAGATTAAAATGCATATCTATCAAACATCACACTCACAGTTTGCCTACAGTGGTCCTGCCAGCAGCGATTCATTCGCTTCAGGAAGGAAAGGTTGTCCAAAGACTCTGTGAGGTCCAAGTTAAAGAAAATCTTTTACTGAGGCATCAAACCCCAGCTCTGAATTATATTACAGTACCTCTAATGAGATAGATAAACATGCTTTGTCATTATAACTTCCTCTTAATACTTAAAAGAACAAACTTCAAAAAGCTGCCCAACCGTTGTTAATAAATGTGATTATTAAATTCAATCAAATCTGTAAATGCAAAGACCTACAGTGTAGGTGCCAAACCACACATTTACATATTTAGCATCGCTTGACGTCTGCCAGCAGACTCCAGATATCATTGAAAGAGTAAAGCTACCAATAAATTCCAAGCAAAATCCACCTTGAGGTCCCAACTGCAGATTTATAAACAAGGTGGAGCACTGCTTATCTTATCTGTGTGCAGCAGATCTCAAACAAATTGCTACTCACTATATAAGCAATACCCAACTCTTGTCTGCACGCAGATGAACAACATCTGGAAACTAGTGTCCAGTTACAGATTTTCCCCTCATCGAACTGAATTAATTTAGATGTTTATCTCTTATAGTGGATATAACATATACTGACAGGATTTCACTCCACAGTTAGCTGAGAATTATTTTGGTTTCTAGTAAAGAAGATATCAGACAGATCCTACCTGCTTCAATATTTCAGCACATAGCTTGCCTGACATGCCTGTGCACATAAAAAAGGATATTCTCTAAACTGGTGGATCTGGGCCTGCACGTGATCTTCACAGACTTGCCGAAGCTGCTTGTACAGAGTCGGTGAGACTTTATACGAGCACAGGTTCTCCACCGCCTTCAAGTGCAGCAGAAACAAAGAAAACACAGGAGACAATCGTTTTTATGTGACAGGACAGACAGGTGATTTGGAGAATAATAACAGTGACTTTAACACTATTAGTGAAACACAAACATGGATTTATGTGAAAATGTGGTGAAAGCCTTTGAGATGCATAACAGTTTAAAAGCAAACAAACACATCAGCAGACGTCCTGTACGTGATGCAACATGCACAAAACAAATGACAAGTCTTCACAAGTTTATTTTAATCCTCGGCTGTTTTTCAACTTCAGACTCATTTAATATTCCGTGGCTTTATGGTGTTAGAAATGTCGAGACTGCAAAGCATTTGAGCTTGACATGCTCAGTTGTTCTGTACCAACATGTTTTTAAGGCACGGCAGTGCAACACATTACTCAGGGTGTGAAGAAAATAAGTCTAACTCTAGTTTGGTAATTAAAAAGACAAACAGCAAACCTGATAGAGCTCCTCCAGGTTATACTTGATGGAGGTGCTGTTCTGGATTGCACCCACCGCATCTCGCAGCTTCAGCCACGTGTCCTCGGTGTAGTTCTCTGCTAGTTTTGGCCTATCTGTTTACAAAAACACAACAAGACTCACTTATAGGACTAAAATATGACCATATTAGGATGTGGGCAGCACATCCTAGTATCATTTCCACTTGTAGAGCATTTGTTTATTACAAATGCTCTACAAGTGGAAATGATAAAACCTGATGAATAAATCTTCAATGACATTTTCAAAGTTTTCTGTCATATGTTGAAGGTAAGGAAAGCAAGTTTTGATACAGCTCCACAATAGCTTTACTGTATTTACGAAGCCATCAACACTGGGATGACTGACAATAACCTACAGAGGGAGTACCTCCACACACTTTGGACTCTCAGCTATGTTGGCAAATAAACATTCATCCAGCTGGAAATCAAACAAAGCCAATTTACTGGTCTCTCTGACTCAAT
Organism: Pelmatolapia mariae; assembly: GCF_036321145.2. Lineage (NCBI taxonomy): Eukaryota > Metazoa > Chordata > Actinopteri > Cichliformes > Cichlidae > Pelmatolapia > Pelmatolapia mariae. Next base: position 16,987,010 of record NC_086227.1, on the reverse strand, counting down.
CGTTTATTGACATTTATTTATTTGCCGATCTTTTTCCACACACGAAAAATTTTTCATTTCTAAAAAGTCCAAAGTAAATGGTTAATTGTAAAGTGAAGTGTTGTAACTTCTCAATATTAACATCAACCTTGATTTAAAACAAGTAAACCTCTTATTTAAGTTTTTTTCCCCCCTTTGTGGTGTGAATTAATGGACTGACAGAACAGCAGTATCTTTCAGACGATCAGTTCGTTCAATGATTAGTTATGTCAGATATAAAACCTCGTGCTTTTACTTTATACAACAGGTGCTGGGATTTAGGAGTGGCCCAAAACTCCATGGCTGGTGGATTTGGCACAAACAGATATGCAGCATAATGGAAAATGCATATCAGTCTATCAGGAGCAAGCCCTGGGTAAAGGTGACATGTGAGTGCTTGAGCAGGGAAGGAAGGGCAGCAACTTTTTTTGTTTGTTTATCTTTTTACAGGCATTATCTGAAAGCAACATCCTCTGTTGTGCTAGGGTATCTCTGTGTAACTGCTGCTGTTAGGTTAGGTAACGCATTAGAAGAGGCTCAGTGACAGTACCTTTGAAATTTTTGATCACTAGTTTCTTTGACGTGCCGGTTTTGCCTGAGGCCACAGCGGAGGTCCTGGCCATCCCGTTGGCACTGTGCTCCGTTATAGAGAAGCTGGCCCTCTTGTCCTGTCGGGTGTCCTCTGCCATTATCAGATTAGCGCTTTGGCTTATCGCTGTATGGTTCAAGTGTTTTGCTAACTTACTGACGGGCTGTTTACTCGCTGTCAGCGGGGCAGCCTCTATATTAAGCTACTTGTCTTTGGTTGACAGCACAGGCACTCGCAGCCTATTTAAAACACATTCACGGGAAAAAAATGACTTAACGCGAGGTTAACTAATCCGAAAACATAACTACCTCCTGCTAAGTAAACACACTGCTAGCTAACAGTATGTTATCTGAACCTGCAGCACACTTTAGCAAACACTTTTCGTCTTCTCCTCAGCGCTGTAGCTTCACAAGCTAGTCCATATCCCCATCGGCTACTTACAAGCCTCCACGAGTTTAACTGTTGTATTTTGCGACAGTACACTAACACATAAACGCGACATCGTTAGCGCTGACATAAAAATCCCAAATTACTGCTGGCTTTCTTTAACATGAAGCTAGCTAGCACAACAAAATGGCTTTTCTCAGACGGTTCAGTTGGACAGGTGCATCTTGGGTGAAAACCGGTCGGGTTGCGTTCAGGAACATATGGTGCATTTTAATGTCAGAATAAATTGGTCAAATATTTTGGTCTGAGATACTGTGTAGTTAACTTAAAAATCAGTAACAATAAATCAGTTTGCCATCAAAAGGAAAACAACTTTTTTTTTTGCATTAGTCATTAAATTAAGAAGCTTTAGTCATAATAAGAACTCTACGGAGGTAAAATTGAGGCGTTCTCTGGAGAGAAGAGGAATGAAAGTCAGTGGAAGCATGACAGAATGAATGAGAAGGAGATAGGTGTAACAGTGAGGAGCAGACGTAGTGAATCTGGATGAGTTTAAATGCAACAGCAGCTCTTACTAATGCTACTGAGTACACGTTTACTGTTATGGCATGCATTTTCTTGCACACATGCTGCTAGGACCAGTTTAGAGACACTTAATCACCTCTGATATTTGTTTGGCTCTTGTCATTGTAACGCACTTGTCAGCTATGAGCATCACCAGAGATAAAGATCAATATTACTTGTTAATTACTGAAATATACTGAAATATTTGTGTTTAGTTTAAATGTCTGTGAAGGTTCTCAGTCACCCAGGTCATAGTAGTCTAAGGAGCTTGGAAGTCCAGACGCTTTTCTTTCCAAGCTCCTTAGACTGTTTAGTTTAAATATTTTATATGTAAAGAGGTAAACAATGAATAGTGCTGATGCACCTGCCTCACAATAACGCTGCTCCAGGTGGTTTCTTAGCAGTGGCTACTGTTGAAAAACTCGTAACAACGGTGAACGCACCACTATATCACCTGCAGCCAGCAGGGGTTCAATGCAAATGGGCGGCGTTTCATATTGGGTAAGCAGGAACTCTCTGGCTGCCATTCAGCTTGTATTATCCGGCTGTCGGTGCGGCAACGACCCCCAGCAGCATGGCATTGTTGACGTTTAGGTGTGAGTTCATGTCCTGGTTTTCGGAGTACTGAGGCTTTTCTGCTTGTAGTGACTCCGGCCTGCCGTCCCGAGCGCCGCCTGCATTGATAGGTAGGTCTGCTGGCTACGCCAACTGCTCCGGGAGGAACTGGGCAGGGTGTGGGCGCACAGAGCATCATGTCAGTGAAGGGGAGATTGACTGAAAAATAGGTTGATTTTCCTTGGGCGGACACTCCGTGAGGGTTGTAGCCTTGCAGCTTTAACCACACTGGAAATGTAGCCTAGCTTTAAATTAGCTTGATAGCGTTAGCATAGCAAGAGAACAGTGTGTAGAAGCTAACTTTAGCCGAAAGAGCTCAGCTACGTGGTACTGAAACAACCTATCCGATTTAAAACTGGCCACGACTTCCTGACATGACTCATATCCTAATGATGAATCTCTCACCTTCACACAGTCACTGTCAACAGTGATTTTTTTTTTCGCTGCTGCCTCTGGGTTTGGGAAGCTAGCTAGTGCTAACACCATTAGCTCCTACTGTTTGAGCGTGAGGGTGTGAGGAAAGCAATCTCTAATGGGTCAAATATAAATGGGTAAACTATACGATAAAGTGTTACTATAGTAGTGTAACAGGACACTCAATAAAACTGAGCTGTTGATATAAAGACGCATATCTGCTTTGTTAATCTTTTTGTGTCAGAGCACATAACCTTTCATGCAACCCAAGTCCTAAGTCTCATGCCTTTAAATGTAAACACCAGCAATCCTCAGCTGTACTGTCAAGGAGAGATTTTCAAGAAATGTCAATCTCCTTATCTTAAAGAGAAAACGTCTTAAACAGTATCTTACTTCTGCTCTTTATCAGGCTCTCGGTTGTAGGAACAACAGGTAGGCATAGAAGCCCAAACCTTCCTTTTCTTTACCTCCTTCAGCTCACCTGGCAGGGAGGCATTAAAGTGTTGAGATGTAAACCCTCCAGTGTATCCTGGGTCTGCCCTGGGGTCTCCTCCTTGTAGGACATGCCTACAAAGCCTCATCTAGAAGATTTTTAGGAGGCATCCTAATTAGATGTCCAGCACATTAACTGACTTCTTTCTATAAGGAGGAGTGGCTCTACTTCCAGCATTCCTCCTAAACGACCAAGCTCCTCACCCTCTAAGGGAAAGCGCAACCACCCATCAAAGGAAGCTTGTTTCTACCACTTGTATCCAATATCGTTCTTTTAATCACTACCCAGAGCTTATGGATGTGGGAGGGCGTGGGAATCGACCTTTCAAATCGACAGCTTTAAAGTGCCTTACACTCACAGCCTCACACATGTAAAACTTCACATACATGTATAGTTTTATGAATAAATGATATGCTGAGTATATCCAGAGACTTAATGATTCATCACAGGGAAATGTTGTACAGTCTGCTTTCCACATTGATTATTTGAATTTGTCTGCAGCTTTGCTGATGCAAACTTATTTTGTACCTCCTGTAGATGCCTTGGCCAAGATGAGCGTGAAGGCTTTTGAGCTAGTCCCCGCTGTGGAGCGAGATCTCCTCATGGGCGACAAAGCTCGCATCAACATTGAGTGCATTGAATGCTGTGGAAAGCACTTGTACGTGGGCACCAATGACTGCTTCATCCACCACTTTCTGCTGGCTGAGGTCGCCTCCTCTAAAGGGAAGCCCGGTTACTTGGCTCAGAAGTTGCTGCACAAATACCTTGGCCTCAAGAAACCTGTTGCTGAGCTGCGGGCTGCTTCTGCTCTGGAGCGTCTCATAGTGCTCTGTGAAGGGATAGTGTTCCTCATTGACATGGTGACGCTGGAAACGGTGCCCTTGGCAGGTGGAGGTGGAGCCAAGATCAGGGGTGTGGCATCATTTTGTGTTAATGAGAACCCGGTGAACGCCGATCCGTTCTGTGTCGAAATGGGCGTGCTATCCTCCAAACGGCGGTTGGTCCAGATTTACATGGTGTACGAGGACAGAGTGCAGCTGGTGAAAGAGTTGACCACGCCCGAGCAGCCCTGTGCTGTCAGTCTCGACGGTTACTTCTTGTGCCTGGCTCTTACCACACAGTATATGATCCTGAACTACAACACGGGAGCCTCCCAAGACCTCTTCCCTTACAACAGCGAGGAGAGGACACCCATTGTGAAGAGAATTGGCAGGGAGGAGTTTCTCTTAGCAGCACCTGGTGGTCTGGGTAAGTCAGAACAAAAACAGAGTCCCTGCAGTGAATACTTGGAATTTTAAGATGATATCTCAATGGGTGACAAATTAAAAGAAATTCCAACACAAGGGGCCTTAGTAAGACCAGATCAGCTGTTCGAGTGTGTTTTTTCTGAGAAGAAATACATTGTGCAGGATGTATTGTATTAAATGTTTAAATAAAGTCTGTTTGAAGCTGCAAAAGTTGTGACTCTGTAGTTTAACAGACTTATTATTTCACATCCAGATGCAAATTTAGTCTTCATGCAAATTTGATATGAGGTCAAAAAGCACAAATAGTTGCTGTGTTTTGGATTAATGATTGTAAAACAGAATTTTTCTGAATCAAGATTACGGATCCTTTTTTGGATGAAAGAAAGACTAAAGCTTAAAAAAGCATAAGCATAATCTACTCTAGAGCAGATTTGTCCTGCAGCACAAGTTTCCATAGTAATCTGTTTCTTTTAATTGAACCTTCTTGAATTAAAGGTGAATTTACCAGGATAAATCCAAATCCTGCTTTGTAGTACAGAGGATTGTACATTAAACATTCTCATCTTCATGAAATAGTTTGAGAAGGACAGTGAGAGGCATTGTCATGTTTGAGGGGTCCACTCCCATTGGCATAGAAATGTTTCATCACAGGACGAAGTTCATCAGCTTTGTGTTGCTTTTAATTTCTCTCTCTAAACCATGTAAAGCACTTTGCTCCCCACAGCGTAACGCAGCCACCAGCTCCCTTCACTGCAGAGCTCCGGGTTCAGCCTTTCTTTTATTTGTCACACATCTGTGTAAAAATACATTTCAGGCATTTTTTTGCAGGCTAACATCTCAAAATAAAGAGCTTATTGTTTTGCTCACTATCTCTTAAATGTTGTGATTCTCCAAACTTATTTTTGGGGCTGTTTAAGGGAACATATGCATTTCCTTTTTAAAATTAAAGTACTGTTTTAATTGGTGGTGTCTGAAGGATCAAATTGTGTTCTGTAACTTTGACAGCATGTGTGCATCTGCTTGTTTATTAATAAGAATCACCTTGGGTTTTTTATTATTGGTCAGCTCTAAAAAGCTGAGGGGGAATGGTTGTCACCCTGCTGGGAAGGCAGGCAGGCAACTTGGACACTTAAGTTTGCGAATGTGATAACTCGAGAATGAAGCGATGTAGGAGTTTAAAACATAGGTGTCTACTAGGAGGCTTAAAGGGGTATACTGTAAAGATTGGTATCGATCTAATACCAAGTAAACACAGCACCATTGTTGCCCATAACGATATGTTTAATCAATACAGGGGAGAGCAATATGTTATGATTTGTGAGATGAATCACTGTTCATTTCAAATTCTGAAAAAAATTTCATGACTACTAAATCACTGCGAGTTACTTTACATAATTAGTTAATAGAACAAAACGCACACACTTCAGCTTTTTGTGTATTTTAAAAACTGTTTTTTTTTTTTTTTTTTATGGAGACCTGGAATGTAAAGGTGCCACTCTAAAAGCACTTTGGGTCACTTTCTGTTTGTTAAATGTGCTACAGACAAAATTAAATTCTATTGCATTAATATTGATCCAATACCGATACCAATGCTCGTATCGATATCTGGATCGGCTCACCCACGTATACTTCACATGTCCATGTTGATCATTAAAACTGCTTTTCCACATCCCATCTCCAGGAATGTTTGCCAATGCAGAGGGGGTATCTCAGCGAGCTCCAGTCAGGTGGTCAGAGAGCGTGATTGGTGCCGCTGTGTGTTTTCCATACGTGGTGGCGTTGGACGAGAGCTTCATCACCATCCACAGCATGTTGGACCAACAACTTAAACAGACCCTTTCATTCAGGGATGGCCATATTTTGCAAAATTTTGAAGGTATGTTCGCATAATGCTTGTTTCTAATGTCTACCAAAAGGTATCACAAATGGGAATTACTATTTAAGTAAATAGCATTTTAATTTCCTTAAGGATTAGGTTTAACTAACAGGTACTTTTTTGATGCAAAGAGCTCCTGAAAAGTGCGTTTGAAAAACAGGAAAGGATTAATAAATGGTATGGGGATGGAAATAGTTATTGCTTTGGCTGACTGGACTGTGTAACCAAAACTGTTCATCAGAAAGCGTCTGGATGGCGCTGTGCACTCAGGTCTCAACTCTTAATGGGATCTGAAGCACTATCGACCATTTCTTGCTACAGAGGATTTTACAGTTCTGTGTTAAAATGAAACTTTTATTCTGCTTGGCTTTAGAATAAAAGCATTGAAGTAATATGAAGTCATTTTTGAGCTTCAAGTGCAAAACGACACTCATATGTGCTTGAAAGTGAACTTGAAGCTCTGAGCTAAAGCTCTCTGAAGCTTTCTGTGCGGTATATATTATCCCTGGTTTGGCTGCAATCATCAGGTGCATGCAAAGCTTTCGATTTATGGAGCTGTTGTGAGGAAAAATCAGTCTGACCACTCAGTGCTCTGTGTTTGGGTTTTTTTTTTTTTTTGTTTTTTTTTTTTGTGTGTGTGTAGGGAAGGTCATTCTGGCTTCTACTAAGGCCGTATACGTCTTAGTACCTCTGCCGCTAGAAAGACAGATTCAAGACTTGCTGGCCAATCACAGAGTGGAGGAGGCGCTCATTCTCACAGAGGGAGCGCAGAGAAATATTCCCAAAGACAAGTTCCAGGTAACAACATGTTTAAGAAGATGATATGTTGGCCACACAGTGCACCTGTTGTCACTATTAGAAAATCTTAATATGATAATTCTGCTTCCTAAACTAATCTTGCTGAGTTACATTAAAGACAATATTTTTCACAACTACAAACTCGATTCACTTCTAAATTGTCACTTTCTACTTCTGCAGAATTTGCACAAACGAATCCTCCAGCAGGCCGGATTCATACAGTTTGGCCAGCTTCAGTTTCTGGAAGCGAAAGAACACTTCCGGTAAGAGTCTGGGTCAGTGCTGGTTAACCCTCAAGTCATCAGGCAGTTTTATTGACATTTATGAGAATGTCTGGAATATATTTTATAAAAGAATCATTCTTAATGGCTCCAGTTTTTGTTTTTTCTTTTTTTAATGCGATCAGGTCCATAAGATGGATATAATTTTTTGGAGGGGACACGTGCTTTCCACTTTTGTCTCTGAATACATCTGCAGTGGACTTTAGATCATAGAATGGAGATGTGATTTTAAGTGTAGAATTTCAGCTTTAATTGAAAGACTTTAATATTGTAATATCACTTACGAACATACAGCGGGGTTACTCAGTTCCTTGAATGTTAAAGTGCTGTGATTAGTCTAGCAAGAAGTACATGACTTACCATAACTTAGTTTATCTCTAATCCTCAAAATCTTCTACAGCACAGCCACATTTTGTACATTTTATCGGACTCTTTTGTTGTCTGTGTCTGCAGTGAGCTCATCTTTTCAGTCTACTTTGAAAGTTCTGACAAATGCCAGTTAGAGATGTTGAGTTTTTATGACCTTACTCTAATTTATTTGATCTTTCAGGAAGGGTCAGCTGGATGTGCGGGAGCTGATATCTCTCTGCCCGTTACTGCTACCAGCTTCCTCTTCATTCACGCGGTGCCACCCTCCTCTCCACGAATTTGCAGATCTCAATCATCTGGCACAGGGTGACCAGGAGAAAGTGTTGCGATGCAAGAAGTTCCTCATAAGTTATTTAGGAGAGGTAACTGGATTCAGACCTTAAAAAAAAATTGTACACAGTTTTGTCACTTGTCTTGTGTTAATGGTTTTCATTATCTGTACGTGCAGGTACGAAGCACAGAGGTGGTGAACGGCTGTAGAGAGGATGTGGACACTGCACTGTTAAAGCTGTATGCCGAACAGGACCACGAGAGCCTTTTAGACCTCCTGGCTTCAGACAATGCCTGCGTGCTAGCAGACAGTGTCCCATGGCTGGAGAAATATCACAAGTTTGTATACTCTTACGATCTAATCTTTTATGTTAACATGATTAAAAACTCAGAAACTGGTCCAACACAGAGAGACTTTATGATCTCCAAAATGTTGTTAATTGTAGCTTCATTGATAAACATGCACAATGACCTAAAAGCTTTGGTTTCTAGTGTGTGTGTGTGCGTGCCCGTGTGAGCGCATGGTTTGACTGTTGTATACATGGTGATTAAAGTAAATTAGTCCGACTTCCTTCATATGAAATCAGGCTTAAAATTCTGTAATTGGCAGCAAAAATAACACTTGGGAATGACTGGGAAACATTAGAACTTTAATTATTACAGCTACAAAATTCACTAGAGGGACGGACTGAGATGGGTCTTCATTGGGTAAATGCTCTTCCTTCCTCCCACACTGTTAATTAACACCCTGGTAAAGCTTTAATACTATGTCCAGTTTAGGAAGGCAATTTAATTGCTTTATACAGAAAATGTAATCCTCCAGGGCGGCTTTGGCTTCATTCAGCTCTTTTCTGTCTTTAAGATATTTTGCGCTGGGACTGCTCTATCATTATAATGGTCAGGATTCAGCAGCACTTCAGGTATGTTTGCCAATTTTTATTTTTATTTTTTTCTCTTAGTGATTTATGACTGAAGAATCTGCACTAATACGATGTTTATGAATTGAACCCTTCATCTTTCTGATAGTTGTGGATTCGTGTGGCAGATGGGGAGCTGCAAGACCCTACTAGATCTGATCTTTTTGAGTACATTGTGGACTTTCTCTGCACCTCCTCTAATGTGGACCTTGTATGGAAGTATGCAGACTGGGCCCTACGGAAGGATCCCATCGTAGGTTACCAAAAATGTAACGCTGCCGCAGAATTATTAATACCGGTCTCACTTGGAAGTTTTTGAGTTGACTTTCTGTCACTAGCCAATGCTTGCACAGTATTTCCTAGTCCTAGTGTTTGAGTGTACTTATTCTGTTGCAGTACAATGTCTTAAAGAGCTTAGAGCTTTGCTTCTCTGCAGACAGTGTGCATCACTTCCAGTCATTTTGCAAAAGCTAAAGTAGTAACCTAATCTCTTTTCTTGCCAATAGATAGGTGTCCACATCTTCACTAAGAGGCATACCAGTAAAGACCAGCCGGAATTGAACTCTGATGATGTCATAACTTACCTGGGAAAGCACAGCCAGGCGCTTCTGCTCTACTTGGAGAACCTGGTGCTGGAGAAAAGGGTGCAGGTACAAAAACATAAGCTGTGATAGCTTATAGACAGTGTTCAGGTCTCAGGCTGCACTCCCACAGAATGTTTAAGTATGAGGAGACGTGAAGGCGTGATATTCAGCTGTAGGTTGTTCATATTTTGGCAGCACAAATGCACAGCCTCTGCAGTTGCATGAGCGGGGGATTCAGAAAAATAGGAAGTGTAAACATTGCTTTCTGTCACATTTAAGGTTAAATAAAACCCAACCTTTCCTGCAAGGTGGCAAAGGCATCACCAGAAATTGTCCCTCCAGTATAAATGTTCCCTGAATCTGACATGAAAATGTGAACACTTGACTAAATGTGAAAGCATTTTAGTGAAGCGGCTCACATGAGACATGGTAGCTTCGGTGGTTAGCTCTGTCTCCCCGACTTCCCCTTCTAGTCCTGAGCTGTCAGAATTAAGTTGCTTCTAAAGGGTGTGCACATCCTTAATTTGGAGCTTAAGTATAAGTACTTTTATAAATGCTTGGATGAATATTTTCATGAGTTCTTGAAGCCTGAAGTCTATAAATGTTTTCACATCTGCGAACTGCTGCACATGCACACAACTGAACACTTGCTGCTGCTCAGTGAAACCACAGTCTGACCTGTGGGCTGCAGACATGCTTCACTCTTGTAGTTTGGGAATAAGATCCTTAAAGTGATCCTGAAAGTAGGTCCCACGATGCCCCTTTTTCATTTTTCTAGCTAACATTAGATTCTAGAAACTTGCTTACCTATAGTATTGAATCACAGTGCAGTTTGGAATCATTGTAAATGGTTATTTTGGACAACTCTCATCGTGGATTTATTTTTAGGTTTCCATCTACAGACGTGCATCTTTAAAAGCTTATTTAATTTGAACTGTTTTCATGTTTGTGGATGCAGAAGGAGAAGTTCCACACACATCTGGCTGTGTTGTACTTGGAGAGAGTGTTATCTTTGATGTCACAGTCTCCAAAAGATGAGGAACAGCTGACCAAAGCTAGGGAAAGGCTTCAAGCCCTGCTCAGGGAGTCCGACCTATACCGTGTACAGTTTCTTTTAGGTGAGAAAAATATCTGTTTGTTTGTCTCTAACAGGCGTTTCTTTTTTCTTGTGGAATTACATTGTAACGTCTCTTTAAAGATTTTGAACAAGATTTAATTGATGCGCTCTAACGAGGTCTTGCTTTTCATTTAATTGTGCATCTGGAGATCATTTTGGAGATTTCATAATGTTTTGTGTTCTTGTGCTCTGTTCAGCTAAAATGGAGAACCGTGAAGAACTGCTGCTAGAGCGTGCAACACTACATGGAAAACTAGAGGAGCATGACAAAGCACTGCACATTCTGGTGCACCAGCTCAGAGACTTCCCGTCCGCCGAGGCCTTCTGCTTATGGGCCTCTTCTAGTAGAGATTCGGCGTACCGACAGCAGCTCTTTCACCTGCTGCTGGGGGTGTATTTGGATGGGAGCCCTCCTGGGCAATCGGGAGACAGCGGAGAGCTGGAGATGGCGGCAGTGGACCTCCTAAATCGGCACGGGGAGGTGTTTGACGCGGTCCGTGTCCTGCGAATGCTGCCAGAAGGCTGGTCACTTCAGCTGCTGCGTCCCTTTCTGGGTCGAGCCATCAGGGCCAGCATGCACACCTGCCGCACGTCCAGGATCGCTTTAGGGCTCGCACACTCTGAAAACCTTCAACTGCTGCACGATAGGGTAAGAAACGCATTATAGTATTAAGCTAGATAAGTATATAAATAACTGCTCTAGTCTTATGCTTAACGAAACACTTTCATTTTTAATTTTCTGGTTTCACGATCAAATAAACGGGTAAACAGCCATGAAAACAGTTATTAACAAAACACCTTAAAACTCCTTTCCCTGTTATTTTTTTTTTTCTCGTCCAGTTGAAAGAGTGTAAGAAACCCGTCTTTGTGTCTGAAAAGAAGGGATGCCACCTGTGCCACAATACCTTCAGCGAGCCCAGCGTGGTGTGTCTGCCCGGTGGAGTGCCTGTCCACACCCACTGTGTCGCCCAGAGAGTAAGAGACTCTCCCACAAAGAGACAGTTGACTAATAGCAGTAAACACACGTGAGACTTAACCCTTTTTAAGAAACCTCATGGTTTGTGATGAGAGGCACCAAACTACAGCAGGATGCGCTGAGATTTTCAATGGCTGAGGGGGGATGACAAAAGGCACAGAGCCTCAGTTCCCCTAGTGGGCTCTGCAGCTGTGGAGTTAAGACACACAAAGAAGGCTGGGCGACTGTGTGGGGGACTCGAGCGCCGCAGTTGTACTGCACTTTCAGACTTACAGTTTGATTTCTGTTCCATTCTGTGGCCGTCCTGTCTTTGTTTTTTCTTTCTTTTTCTTTTTTTTAATCCTAAATTCAAGAAACTGCTTGAACTACAGAACATAATATTTGAATCTCATTGCATATATTTCTGAAGCATGAACAGTCTTACACTTTTGGGTCTAATCGGCTCCATATGGGTATTGTATTAATACTGTTCTAACCTGTCTTAACTCGCACATTACAGAGTTGGGTTGTAATGTGAATACTACAAAGGCTCATCAGTACTGATGGAAAAAGTCTGTTTGTTTTTTTTGTTGTTTTTTTGTACGTCTTTGACTCTTTGTTCTGGTCTCAAAGCTGCTTTCCCTCCACCCACAGTGATGTTGTATTAGTTGGTAACTGACAGGCAACAATTTGATCCAAACCCACTAAATGATTGTCATACCAAGGTTTAAACAAATAAACACCAACCTTCTGTGGAGCAGCAACAACATAAAATGTCAAAATAACAATGCTTCACGTATGAATAAGTGTAATTGGACATTTATTATACTATACACATCACATTGACCTTCTACAAGTTGCACAAATGAGATGAATCCTTAATGATGTGACAGTTAATCTTACAGCGTAACTGAAATGAACCTGCATACATTTTGTCTGGTTTCAAGGAACAAATAAATAAAATTTCCATTGCCCCAAGCATGCATGCATACATTTTGTTTGTTTTAACAGGCCACTCATACTGTTAGATATCCTAATGTATGCATGTATGCAATACTGAGCAAAACATTTAAGTTGAAGTATAGGCTATTTGTTTAAAATTTGTGTACAGGATCAATCATGTAGAACAACAGGCCACAAACTACAACTCTCTCCATTGAAAGTGCAAAGTGCACCCTCCTCATTTCTGTGATTCAAAGAGCCTGTAAAATTCTCAGCTTTCTCAGTTTTGGATTTGTATTTAATGCAACAAGTGTTAAAGAAAACTGCCCGCAGTGAACGTGATAACAAAGATTGTGAGACTTCATAAAAATGGCAGTGTGTCCAAGAGCATCAGTAGTATGCAATGACATTTAAGGTGAAACACTTAAAGCGTTAGACTGAGGAAAAAAATGAACCGTGCACAAAATAAACTGATGGGTAAGTGGGTGAAAGATCCTGCATGAAGTCAACTAACAGTGTCTTTTCTTCACACACCTGTGACATCGTAACAGGAAAAGTAGTCAAGTTAGTTATGGCATCATAGTCTTTGGTCTATGAGAATGAGGTGGATATGCAAAGTATTTGAAAATATAACAAGAAAAGAATATTACACTTATGTTTGGAGCCTGTCTTTGCAAGTTGCCTAACCTGTTTGAATTTTTTAAAGATCAGATACCCCACACTAATACGTTCTTTTTAAAAAGATCATTATTTCACTGAGGTTTTGTTGTGTATTCATTTGAATCCTTTCAGCAAAACACATTTCAGAGGAAAATGTGTGTGCGGGATGTGTATAAAGATGTTTTCATCAGAAATTAAATTAGGTTTGACTCTCCAGAAATTAATTGTTCCAAACAGATAAAGTAAATTAAAAATTTCAATTTCAGAAAGAATCTGGCAAGAATGCAGTGTGATAACTGTAATTTGTCTCTATTAATATGCAGGGGTAAATTACTTTTGGCAGCCTTTTCATATTTCAACACAAGAGCTTCATCTCCCTGTGACTGTTTCTAAAGACACCAGAAGATGGCAGTAATGTGTCTGAAACCAGAACGCCAGCTGACACCACAACCTCTACAGTTCAATGTTCTTGGCACATGCTCCAGTTTCGAGTTTCAATAAATTCAGCCTGGTTGTTTTTGCATAATTAGGTTCACAGGCAAACAAATAAAGAGCATCACTCATGTCTTTATGTTGAAAAATAAAAGAACCACACATTCGTGAAAATCACTTTAAGGTCCTTTACCACGGCTCCACTTACTACCCTGGGTATGCTTTAAATAACAGGTGGGGTAGCTGTGGAATAAAGTAACTGTGTTTTAAATGTGTTTAATCTCACTTTCAAATTATACAACCTCAGTCTGACAGTCACTATAACTGCATGATTCAAAGATTTTTGGGAAAACAAAAACTTGTACTTACAGCTGCTGTATCAGACTCGCTGCCACAGTGTGCAGGTTCAGTGAGGAACAATGATTTTTTTTCCTGCATTCATAATGAAACGACCAACTAACTAATGCATGATGCTGCACTGCGCTTGTTCCCCTAAAACATCTTTCTCCTCTAAACGTTTCACAAGTGTGACAAAACAAAGTGTTTAATCATCGGGCGCTGTCACACCTCAGATCATATGCTGTTGCTTAACACATCTTCATAACTCATAGCAGGTGGATGTCATGTTTGTGAAGAGAAGAATCGGGCATGTTCATAAATATCTTTAGAAGGTGAGGCTTCTAAACAGAGGAATGAAGGAAACCCCAAAGTAAACATGACTGTGTCCGTGTGCTGCCCACAGAATATACTCAGTTTAAATCATTGTTGATCTCCATGTTTTTTAGGGGAAAACTTTCATGAATTCAAAGTTGTCCAATCTACTAAAACCTGTGTCTCTGAATGCTGTGGTGGTATTGATGTTAGCTACCTGCTGCCTATTTCTACATGTAAAGAACTTTGTGCATTCATGGGCTAACTCGGAAGGCTGAGCTTTGTGGATGCATTGGGTTTCACTCCACAGCTTCTTCTGTCTGACGAATTTAGTCATAGCTTGCTTAAAACTCCTCGCCATGACTTCAAAGAATGATGATAAAAGTATTCAGGAGAGCTGTGTGAAAGCATCCTGTCGTATTTTACATAAATATATATCTATACCTCTGTATATACTGCATTTGTATCCCTTTGCTGCTTCCTCCATCAGTGCCAGTGTGGATGGAAAAAGGGCCAACCTGGTTTAATAAACATGAAACTGCATCAGCTCACAAGTAATTCCAACATGCATTTTAGCATGATTAGCAGGATTACTGTTTTTTTCTTTTTTCCCCCTCACTTCTTGGGAATTAAAGTTTTTCTGTGGATTAAAGAGTAATAAAAATGATTTTTTTAAGCAGCTGTTTTGTTGGATGTCAGTTAACCTCTTGAGTGTGAAGTTAAAGCATACATTTTAGCAGCAAAAACTCATTGTCTTACACTCTAACTCAGGGGTGTCAAACTCAAATACACAGTGGGCCAAAATTCAAAACTGGATCAAAGTCGTGGGCTAACATTAATATTCATTGAAAAAAATCTTCCTCCAAATATAACAAGGAATCTTTTCTTATGGACTCAAACAAGTTTTGCTGAAAAACTGAATATGGAACAAGCAAAGCTTAATACTAAACAATATATATAACTTATATAAACGTATATACAACTTAATATTGCACACATGCAAAATCAAAATTCCAATTAAATAACACATCAGTAGAATTCATTTCTTAAATAAAAATTGTATTTGCAGCCTTCTGAATTAAATTTTATCATTTTATCATTTATCAAATTTTCATCATATTCTCCCACCTATCCAGAAAGCTCCTGTTTTCTGCCTTTCTTTTTGCTATTTTGGTATAGGTAGCATGGCAGTATTTGCATGGTTGCTATGACTATGGTCAACAGAGGAGAGGGTGCTGTCGTGACTGACGCGCCAAAACACCAACAGAGCATTCTGGGAATTGTAGTATTAGCAGTACATGCACTGTATAATACCGGCAGGCTAGCTCTAATAGTAATTTTGTATGGCTTCACGGGCCAAATGTAATTAGGCTGCAGGCCAAATTTGACACCTATGCTCTAACTGCTAACTGTGGTGGCAGCAGGCTTATGGTAGTGTTGATGCGACGAGACTGACTCCTTACCTGTCTCTGCGCACAAATCCCCAATCCCACCAAAAAACACAGAATTTTTTTTTTTCAAACATGCAAATGGTGCCAATAATAATGTCTTCATGTCAATCCTGACAATTCTGGAGATGAGAACTAAGATTAAAAGAAGCTGATTATAATAAAGACGCATGGATTTTGAGAGCATTTATGATTCAAACTGATAACTTTTCTCATGTCTTCTTTTTTTCTTTTGTAGTTTTGTTGAAGACACGGTAACAAATATTTCAGACGTTCAAGATGAAATTGGCAGATAAGAGACTCCTCGCTGCGTGAAGAGACGGCGATGCAGTTGGAAGCCTGTTGTGACTGCAGTTTTGATGATCCTGATCACTGACTGTTTTCACTCAGATCAATAAACAGCTGAGTCTGAGTGCACAACTGCAGTGTATGGCAGAGGAGACATTCACTGTGCAGAGCAACACGAAGCAATTGGAACTGGAAAACAACCAACCAAAGGAAAACTGTGTTTCCATCTTGTTCTCCAGCAAACCCATCCTACCTCTGGAGATCCTGACGCACTAATCCCGACTTGCTCGTGCTGCCTTACTTGCTGGCAGCATTCTTCACGCTGCTTCTTTCTGTACTCAGAATTAATGAAGTGGCAGATGTTATAAGGAGTGCCCAGCCAAGGTCAGGCATTAAATTTAAGAAATTGAATTTGATTTTAGCAATATTAGGCAAATGAAAGATAATGTTTAGTATGCACATCGAAAGATATATTCTGGTCAGAAATTACTCCCAGGTGTTACTGGAGACCAAGGTAATGCCATTCAGAGTATGTTTGTGATTAGACACCATATTTCTAAGATTTTTAGGGCTGAGCACAATGACCTCAGTTTTATTATCGGAATTTAGAAGTAGGGAATTACAGTTCATCCATGCTTTTGTCTTTAAGGCATGGCTGTAATTTAATTAATTTATTTGATTAAGCTGGCTTCATGGATAAATAAAGCTGGGTATCATCTGCATAGCATTGTAAGTTTATGGTGTATCTGTATTAATATGACCTTATCACTGACCAGTCTTCACTGTGCAGGGCATGGTGAAGGAGAGTACACACTTACGAGCCAGAGGCAACAGAGTCACCATTGGATGCCTGTTGAGCTGAATAATGCCATTGCCACTGGGACAGTGACATGCCAGGACAGGACTGTGTTCCCAGTTTGAAGCAAAGGATTAGTTAAATTCCTGTGGTAAGACTGTTTGAACATGACACTACCTGTGCACAACCAGTATTTTATCCTGACTGAGAGAGAGTAACAGTCTATATTTACTTCCTAGCACGGTGGGCTTCTCTCTTAAATATAGTGGCAATTGTTCTCCTCCTGTGTAACATCAACCCTCTGCATGTCCACCACTACACCATCACTACACCCACCATTTTCTCTCTGGTCTTGCTCTTTTCCTCCTGCTTGGTAGCCTTATCTTCAACAAGCTTTGTCCCATATATCCACTAACCCTGCTCTGCACATGTCCAAACAACCTGAGCTGTCTGTCTGATATTCTCATTTCTTATCCTATCCATCCTGGTCACTCCCAACAAAAAGCATCTTCAACTCTGCCACCTCCAGCTCAGACTTCTTTTTGCATGTACTACTCTCTCCAAACCACATGTCATAGCAATCAATCCTTTGCTTTTATTCTTACTCCTTTCTTTCTGTCACAAATCACCCGTGACACTCGTCTCCACCCCCTCCACCCTGTCCCCACCTCTCTTGTGCTGCACTATCTTTGGATGGTTGACCGCAGGTATTTAAACTTCACTCCACTCCTTGCAGCTTCCCTATTACACCTGCCTCACTCATTCACACACATACATTCTGCCTTGATTTTACATAGTTTCATTGCTCTTCTCTCCAACACCTCAATTTTTCAGGTGGTATATAAATGAAGTTTATTACTATTATTAGTATCATTATTATTGGAAGATTAAATGTTTTAATTTTTAATGGGGATATTTAAATGACATAGCATAAATGTCACTCTTTGGATTCAATTTCATATTATTGTTTAAAAATGTAATTTCTTCTTTTTTCATTTGAAAACCGCCATATCTCTGCATGAAAACATCTTGGGGTGAAACTGCTCCCCCTACCGACCGTTCACGGTAACCGCGGAACGGCTGTAATAAGCCCACTGGCTGCTCCGCACAACAACACAAACGCCATCTTTAGCTGACAAGCAAAGTAGCGAAGCTGAGAGTTTAGAAGCGAAACTAGGTCAGGCGCTCGGAAAGCCAGCACACTTTTGAAAACCTCATTTCACCAGCTTCCCGGCAGTTTTCGCTAACCTCCCGACACACCGTGCTGTCGTATGGTCCAATGTGTTTGATCGGTCGGCCAGCTCGGACGCAGTTTTCTTGTGTCGGTCCCGGTTGACGTTGAGTGATCGTCTTTGAATAAACAGCCCCACGGAGTAGGTGATAACCAGGTGAGGAGGGTGAAGATAAATAACTGCCGTAGCCCTGTAAGTGTCTGATGGAGCTGTTTTTAGTCACTGTTTTATGTTAAGTGGGTAGACTTTGCTAAGTAGTTGCCAAGATGTATAGTTGGGCTGAGCTAAGCTAACTCCTGACGGGTGTGTTGTTGCTGTAAACTGCGGTGGCATTAAGCGACGTCCACAGCGTGGCATTTATTCGTGGAAAAAGGCGCTTTTATTGAAAGACAGCATCAGCGAAGGGAAGCTAACTTTGAGGCAGTCTGACCACACGGTGCTGGTGGTTGAAGCAGAGGGAGGCGTGTCCTCCATTTGTACTGTTTTCATTTTCAGGTGGGCAGAAGAAACGCTGAAGGAAACACGTAGGCTGTTCTTGCAGTTAATCACCAGCGTGTGTGAGGCAAAACACGCGGAATGGCCCAGTGCACACAGTAGTCAGGACAGACTTCCAGGATAGACGGAAATAAACACGTTGCTTTCTAACTTGGTGCTCGCGTACCTGTGAGAATCGACCGATACTCGGGAAACGGGAAAGCCGATAGAGGCAGTAAGCTGTTTTAAATTGTTAATGATAAAAGAAACTCGTCACGAGTGTTTTTGTTTGGAAAACAAGTTAACTAGTTAACCAGTATCCATGCAGCCACAGGTTAAAACTAAAGAGGTATTATTAAAAAACAGAGTACATACATACACACACACACACACCTTGGTGGACAGCAGAGTAAATATGCTTTTGTGATGTTCTTTGAAGTTTTTTTTTAAATTCTTTTCGATTTAGTTTTGGTTTGCTTTTTTTCGTGTCCCTTTTATTCTTTAAACATGTTCAGCATTAGTTTTCATTGATTTAGCTGTTAGTTTTATTTTTTTTGGAATTAAGATAACTCTTTATTGTCATTGCGCAGTCATACATAGTATATTAGTACTATGAAATTAGAAAACTGTTATGTGTTTTGACAAGAATGACAGCTAAATATACTTCCTTTTTATATTCCGTGATATAAAAATGCAATATTATTTCTGTTTTCATGTTTTTTTTTTCTAAAGGCCAGTTTTTCATTTTTTGCATCTGCAGCAGTATGCAAACGTTTTGATTATTTAGATTTTATATGTATTTATATATAACTTTGCATTTTGTATGTAAACATGTGCATTGCAAACATACATGGAAATACAGTATAAAACACAAAATAGTTTGTACAGTTCTAACAAGCTTGAAAATCGATATTTAGTGTGACCACCTTTGTTATTCAACACAGCCTGAACAGCTTTCGTGTAATATCTTTAAGTGGGTTTCAGGAATAGTTTTTCAGAGTTCTGTACTATGAGGCGAGGTTTTTTTTTTTGTTGTTTGTTTGTTTTTTGGTCTGGGTACCTAACCCTAACCCTATATCGCCATGGTAATCTATGCCGTAGACCTAAGGTTCCAGATTAGAGTTCAACAGGTATGAAATCATTGCCTATTGACCATTCCTGGAAGATCCCTCAGACCTCTGTGGGGAGAGCATGAGGATCTATTTATTAAACAGCGCTGGGTGTGGAGCCGAGAGGATATAAGCTAAAGCTGTTGAGAACAGGTTATGTTCAGTTTGCGTTTACTGCGTTGGCTGTGTGTTTTGGATCATTGACAAACTAAAAAGAAAAAAAATGCAGCTGTTGCCAATCAGGTGCTTTTCAGATGGTATTACATGGTAGATCAGACTTTGACAGCACTTCTCTCTGAATGCATTTCCTTCATTTTTGTGCAGATTCCTCACACCACTGGCTGAAATGCAGCCCCAAAGCATAATATAGTGTTTTACAGATGGCTTTAGATGCTCACTAGCAACAATTTAAATCAGAAATTTCAAATGTGGATTTGTCACTCCATCGGACTTGTTGCTGCTGATTTACAGACCAGTTCTTGTATAATTTGGGACACCTCAGCCTTTTCTCCCTGTTTCCCTTCCTTAACAATGGCTTCTTGTCAGCCACCCCTTCCTATGAGACCATTTATGAGCTTTAGTGAACGTTAGAGAAAAAAAAAAGAAAGATCAATCTTTCTTAAGGTCATCACGTTCAGATGCTGTTCATCTGCTGTTCATCTGCTAAAGTTAGTTTTTAAGGCCCATCACATTTTTTTGTCCAGTTTTCTCAAACGTTTTGAGGACACTCTGCACACCATACTGAGATATTAGAAGTTGTTGGCTAATAGTACTTTGGAAGTCACCTTGTTGGTACAAAAATACAATTTTTATGGTTAGCAGATGATGCTATCTTAAGCATTTTTCACAGATTGAGCTAAATACATTGGAAACAAACTGTGTCTTTCTTACAGGCTACTAGAAATGAAGTGCCCAAGATACAATGTAAAACTGGTTCTTTGCTAAGTTGTCTGTTATGTGTTGACACAACACTGTTAATTTAGGTGCACTTTTATGCTTGAATGATTCCTAGGTCAGTGTTAAAAGTCTAAACAAACAAACAAGCAAAAACATTCCTCTGAAAATGGTCAGCTAGAAGGAATAGAATAGAATAGAACAGAATAGCTCTTTATTATCATTGTGCATGTGCAACAAGATTATGGGTGCTCCCCACCAACTGTGCAGGAATTAAAATATAAATAGTAAACAGCATGAATAAATGGCAACCAAGAGAGATGTATACAGTCAGGGGGATATATACAAAACAAGAGAAATGTATACAAAAATAATAGAAAGGCACATTAAAGAACAATGGACTGAAAATGAATGAATGAAAAAGCAACCAATGTTGAGAGAAAAACTGCAAAAGGCCTTCTTAAAGCCTGGATAACTATTATTCAAACGCACTTAAGAAAATACAAGAAAGTCGAGCTCATTTTAAGCAAAATATAAAGAAACAAGGGGTGACTCAAGAGTTTTGCACAATGCTGTAGTTTTAGTTAACTGTAAAAACCTTTGTACTCATATGTTCTAGATAGTCTTGTTTAATCAACTGCTGATTTTTGACTAGCTGAATTCAGTCAAATACACCAAGTTATTGACCTAACCATGGGGTCATGTGATCCTGCTTGGAGTCTACATTTAGAAAGGAGAAGCACTCCTCCTGGTTTTCATTGATAATCTATAGGCACTGGTAGTTTTGTTATCTGTTCATTTTTCAAATGGGAACATAAGATTCACATCTTTATCACAACAGCTGTATATGTTGCTGTGAAATGATTTTTGTTTTTGTTTTTACTAGTTCATGACCCAAAATAAGCAAATTTATATATAACTAACCAGATTACCCAATAAAAATATTTGTGGCTTTAGGGTCATGTGTCGGGCTTCCATATATGGGCTGCAAAAATAAAAACAACTGGGATAACATGCACAACGCCGAGCAGAAAAACTCAGCCCATCTGTCTGGATTTTAAACCCTCATCTGTTCACCCAGGATGAAACGAGGTCTCCAAGGGAACGAGCAGGAGGATGGAGGTGGAACCAGCGGTGGGTGTCAGAAGACTCTTAAACGGTCCCGCAAGCAGAGGAGGGAGAAAGATTTGGAGGACAAGGAAGCCCGCTGGGAGTGTCTGCCACAGGAGATCCTGCTCCACATCTTCCAGTACCTGCCTCTACTGGATAGGGCTTTTGCCTCCCAGGTACCCATATAATAGTAATAAAGCAGCATTTATAGCTGCTCTTAGTTTACAATATGTAGCAGGGGGCAGTATTTATTAGTTGTAAGAACTAGAACAGCACAGTCACATTTTTTTCCCTCTCATACTAATGTGTAAGCCTCGTTTGTATTGCTTTACTTACACGCTACATTGGCATTATTATACCTAATGGTTGCTGAGTTTATCTGATGGAGGATTATGAGCCTTAAAGGCCATAAGTGGGTGCTTCAGCTTGACTTTGATTGTGATACATGCTGTATTTGTTCATATAATGAGAGAGGTCTTCATTCGGCTAAACTAAGAAGGTAAAGCAGGGTTCTGTTAGTTTGTGGGTATGGGATCATGTTTCAAAGCTCTGCCTCAATTCGAACTGCTGCCAGTTTATCTCTTTTTTTAAAGTTGCAGCATTTTGCTGTTAACACTTTAATGGAAGGTTACTCATTCATGAGGGAGATCAACAAGATGTTTTCAGTTTTTCTGCACAAATAAAATGCAGCATGAGCATCTAAGTGGTAAACATAATGGAAAATGCAAAAGCATATAATATTTGAATGTTTGACAGCTTTGCTGTTGCAGACAAAGAACTTCCCCAATTCACTTGCTTGTTAAGCTACAGTACGGCTGTTTCAGTGGACTGAGACCAAATGCATTGGAGTATTATAAAGTCATACTGTTCATGAGCACAATTTAATTTATGTACAAAATTTAAAAAAAGCAGTATAAAGTAATCAGCTGTCTCACCAGTAGATCTCACATCAGGATAGTCTGACTTCATCGTGCTGCAGTTCAGTTCAATTTTTATATCAAATCACAAGAACAGGTCTTTAAAATTATTCAAGACCTCGTATGTAAGGAAAAGGATTTTAAATTTGATTGTGAATTTAACAGGGAGCCAATGAAGAGAAGCCAGTCAGTTTTCTGGTGCTTCAAGGTCTGATTAGAGTCATTTTCCAGCTCAAACCATTTTAATAGAGCAGAACAAGGAACCAGCTGCACACGTTTGAGTTGGATCCTACAACTTCGAGGTGGGAGATTCAGGAGATATTGAAGGTTGCCACAACAGTGACTGGTCAGTCTGCTGGGGCTTGTGCTCTACTGTGTCTTTATGTAGCAAACGGCTGTGCAAAGCTAGTTAGTTACCAAGTTTGGATAGATGGTATAAACAAAGCGTGCAGCCAGACTCCAAGAGCTAAGGCTAAGGCTTTGCAGTTAAAAAGAAAAGTGGTTAGACACCAAAATTGAGTGATCTCCTTTGGCCACACTTCACCTGTCCACTGTCTCATGACTTTAAGCTTGGTAGTTTTTCTACCCCCCCCCCAAAAAAAAAAAAAAAAAAATTCGTCACTATCCTGCAGAGGGCACCCAGCAGCAGAAACGCATAAGAAATGTTTTATTTATGTGTTATGTATATATTTACACCCACGAAACAGGCAGTGAGGATTTTGACACTTCTTAATTTCCTTTCACACCCAGTTGGCTAAAGAAGCTGATGCGATGCAGCATGTTTGAAGGTTCTTACGGCTTCGCACATGCTTTATTAATACCGCTGACTCAGAGCCAGGTATTTTTTAAAAAGGAGCCAGTGGCTCCTTTTTAAAAAATCATTATTAATATTAAATACTTATTTACCAGTTTACTGTGCCATGACAAACAGATGCTACCTACTGCTACAAAATATTAGTGGCATTTATTTTCCAAATAACTTCTGAGCATTATGATTACGTAACTCAGCAGGAGTTTAAACTGTAAGCAAGCAGATGTACAGTGTTGCTGTTTTCCTGTTTCAACAAGTCATATCCTCGACATTTGTGCCAGGGTGACACCTCTAAGATTAATTATTGGTTTCTCTTCTCTGAGTCACATTTTGTCCTCTTGCCTGAGGATGGAAAAAAAAAAGAAAAAGAAGTATTTTTGTCCTCAGCATGAAAAATTGAAAAGTTTGTGTTGTTGCTGCAGGTATGCCGGGGCTGGAACGAGGCCTTTCACATGCCAGAACTGTGGCGATGCTTTGAGTTTGAGTTGAACCAGCCAGCCAGCTCCTACCTGAAGGCCACACACCCAGACCTCATAAAACAGATCATCAAGAGGCACTCGGACCACCTGCAGTATGTCAGCTTCAAGGTACGAAAGAGAGGGGGGCAGTTTGATGTTACAGCAGTTCAGTGATGAAGCGAAGTGGATTTTTATGTGCTGCCCAACTCACAGTGCCATTTTCTCTGTGTGCTGCCAGGTGGACAGCAGCAGAGAGTCTGCAGAAGCAGCATGTGACATCCTCTCTCAGCTGGTGAATTGTTCTTTGAAAACTCTGGGGCTCATCTCCACAGCCAGGCCCAGCTTCATGGAGATGCCTAAGGTCAGCCTCAGCAAGAGGGTTACATCGTGTGCATTTTCAAGTAAAAGCAAACTTAGACGTGACACCACAAGGTGGGGCGTGAGCTTTTGCAGAGCCTTAGAAATGAGGCATGACTGAGAAGATTTGAGAACCACTGAAGCACTCAGACATGAGCGTCTGTGAATTGTAACGCACCGCAGAGATCTGAAAATCCACCGCTTTAGAGCTCCTTTGATTAATGCCTGAAAGGAAGCTGGTCTGATTAAAGTCAAGTGCCTGTGGGAAGGTCTACAAGTTGATATCTCCAAAATCTTGTACTCTGCCCGTGTTTTCTTTGACACTTTATGTCAGAAGACAGATCCCACAGATGCATATAATGTAAAAGAAACTCTGTGTAATTATGGTAATTTGCTGTGCCGCGGTTTTGTTTTGTTTGCAGCTTTTATTTTACAACTACCTGCACAAATATGCATCTGCTCCTAGACAAACCTGAAAATTTCAATGTGTATGTGTAGTTGAATTAGATGCTTGTTACTAGATCTGTCTGCAGATTTCTTAAATAAAATGTTTGCTTATTGTTTCTCTCTCTTCTCTGTTCAACAGTCCCACTTCATCTCAGCACTGACTGTGGTTTTCGTCAACTCTAAATCCCTGTCCTCCCTGAAGATTGATGACACGCCCGTGGATGACCCGTCTCTTAAAGTCCTGGTGGCCAATAACAGCGACACGCTCAAACTGCTCAAAATGAGCAGCTGCCCTCACGTTTCACCTGCAGGTACTGACAAATGGAACAAATGAGAGAAATTAGGGGCCTTAATGATTAGTAATGACTAATGAGTCATTGTGTAGAATTTGATTGATTGATTGAGAACTGTTATTGCTGAAATTGTAAGGTTTCTCCCTTGTTTCTCAGGGGCTTGGGTGCGATTTATAGACGTGCTGTACAGGTTGTCAGTAAACACTGCATTTATTTTTTGGGCGTGTATTTCCAGGCATCCTGTGTGTGGCTGATCAGTGCCATGGCCTGAGAGAACTGGCTCTCAACTACCATTTGCTGAGCGATGAACTTCTCATCGCCCTCTCCTCGGAGAAGCACGTGCATCTCGAGCACCTCCGCATTGACGTGGTCAGTGAAAATCCCGGCCAACAGTTTCACACCATCAAAAAGAGCAGCTGGGACGCCATGATGCGTCACTCGCCTAAATTTAATCTGGTCATGTACTTCTTCCTCTACGAGGATGAGTTTGGCCCTTTCTTCCGCGACGAAATCCCTGTTACGCATCTGTACTTCGGCCGCTCCGTCAGCAAAGATGTGCTGGGGCGCGTCGGCCTCAACTGCCCGCGTCTGGTCGAGCTGGTGGTGTGCGCCAATGGGCTGCGACCGCTGGACGAGGAGCTGATCCGCATCGCCCAGCGCTGCACGCAGCTGTCTGCCATCGGCTTGGGAGAGTGCGAAGTGTCCTGCAGCGCCTTCGTGGAGTTTGTCAAGATGTGTGGAGACAGACTGACACAGCTATCCATCATGGAGGAAGTACTGGTTCCAGATCATCACTATGGGTTGGATGATATCCACTGGGAGGTATCAAAGCATTTGGGTCGCGTCTGGTTCCCAGACATGATGCCTACGTGGTAGAGCTCTGGTAGAAGGCTCATCTTTCTCATCTTTCTTTCTTTTTTTTTTTTTTCTGAAAACATGAAGAAAACTGATTTTATTTTATTAACATGTATTGATTTCAGCTACAAATTTCTGTATATAACTTTTGTATTTAGGTGTATATTTATAGATTATAATTTACGTAATTTGTAACATTTAGTATCTTGTTTTCTTCAGCCCTTGAATACTGGATAAATATAGTGTTTGAGGAGGGTTTGGGAGTGTCACTTTTCCAGGGGGATTAACAAATATGTCTGGCAACTAATGGCCCGTTTATGCTCGCTGTTTTTGCTCTCACGAACGGTGATGTACGACGAAAGTGACATCACATCTGCTGGGGCAATCCGCGCCTTTTATTCGTCATTCTGGTCAATCGTACCAGAAACTTTTGTAGCTTCACACAGGTGTCCGTGCCATTGCTGCAGCAGCTGGTTTGGGAGTGCACTCGTGTCAGAATTAAGTCTCTTGTTTAAGTCTATCATTGCAATTGTTTTGCTTCTGGTTTTGACTTTTTCTCCTGTGCCACAGCTAATGTGGATGTTTTATGTCAGTGGTGACACCTATCATTCAGGAAAATCCTGCTTTAAATGATACTGCGCTATTGCGACGTCACAGTTGGCGTGCAGAACCACCGGTCCGGCGAGCATAAATGCACCTAATTTGTTTCATACACACAAGATGCATGTAACAAATATTCCTTTTTGCCTTGTAATTATAATCCTTTTAATATAAATCAGAAACTTTAAAGCACTGAGCTTAATTTCACTTAAACGAGTTAACATGCAGATGTTAAAGAGATTATCATCACCACACTGAACCCAGTGTCTTTGAAGCCAGGCAGTTTAGTCTTTGTGAGGTAGAGAAATACTTGCAGTAGAAGGGGATGATCACCATTATAAGCTAATGTATTTTAGTACTCATTCAAAGTCACCCAAATTAATGTTATAGAAGGTTTTCTGATATATTTTTGTTTGTTTCTTTACAGCTGCAGTAATAAGTTGTGACTGTACAAGAATGAGTGATTTTTTTCACAGTGAGGCGACAGCTTGTTATAGATTGTGGTTGCTGATCATGTGACTACAAGGAGGGAGGCAGCAGCACAGACAGTACTTACTTGTTTTGTCTGCTCCTGCCATCCATCACTGTGTCACAACTTCAGTTTTATTTGAATGTGCTTTTGAACCTCATGTTTCTGCCCTGTGTTTGATTTTGGACAGCAAATTGTGGAGGCAGTTTTCTTTGGTCACTTTGGCCATGATCGTGTTTGTCTTCATATACTGTATAAATATGTGTATATATAAACATATATGTGCGTGCGTGTGTAATGTACGATAGTTTATTTTCTGCATTGCCTGCGCCCACGTTCCTGTAATTGTAAATATAAAATCTGTTATATTTAAAAACAAATGTAAGAGAGAAATTCTAATCATATATCTGTACATTTAATGATTCCTTTCGATGCACTTTTACCCTAATGAAGGTCCCGAGAGTAGCATTAGGGAGGGAAATGGAGCAATTTTGGAGCTAAATGGTCACAGGATTTAGCAGCGGAGCCACCTTTTGTAGTTAACTTGATTTTACAAGGTTAGTTTCTTACAAACATTGAGATTATAAGATCCTAAAGTGGATTTTTTTTTTGTTTTTTGTTAACTGACACACAGAAATCATCCTGGGAAACCAAAACCCTCTATACAGCACAGTCACTGATTATGCTTCTATTTCTAACTTGAAGAAATATTAGTGTGATTCAGGAAAATTGTAACTAATTGGGAATCAAATTCAGAATTTCGAAGGTTATTTGATTGATGTGCGCACAGTTGTAACGTTAGGGCTGTGTTCTTCAGCCTGTCACAGACACAGTGGGCTTTCACAAATGAAGCGAGTGGTTGTAGATGATATTTGTAATCGTGCAGCCCTGCAGACGGGACAGTATGGCAGCTGAATGTTGATGTAGCCAAGTGTTTTCATGAATGTGTAAGCATGAAATATTTGTCTTTCTCTATTGTTTTTGTTGCAGTGGGCTGAAAGCTGATTTAAGTTGGACACCTTTTAGTCTGTCAGTCATTATGTTCCGAGTTTACGAGGTTTATATTTCACCTTGTCTGATTTTTTTGTTTTTGTTTTTTTTTTTTTACTTTTTTTTTTTTGGGCAAATGTTAATAGAAGAGCCACTCCTTTATATTGATATTGTACCCTGTAACAGGCCCTGTAACGTCTTACTTGTAAGTTTTCTGTTTCTGCGAAGCTGCCACGCCTGACAGTGGACTTTATCCTTTACTGGCGCACAGTACAGTTTATGGTGTATCTATACAAATACAAATGCAAATATGCCGTCTGTTGGTTAATATTAACCACATTTGTGTTGTGCTTGCACATGATTATCGTAGTATCAGAAAACTGGCCGAGTAAGGGCTGCAGTTGTATAGAGAACAACATGTTGTTTATATTTAATCTAAATAAAGCTGCATTGTATTGAGAAGATTTTTTGGAGAGTAACGTCTCGTTCTTTTCCCAAAGAGATGAAGCATTCCAGTAAAAATTGTTTAAAAAAAAAAAAAAAATGTTGTACTATAAAGACAATGATGTGCTTCAGTTCACATGGATTTAAGTTCTTTGAACTGTTTCAAGATCATATTCAGAGTTCAGTGAGGTATTTAGATAGATATAGACTTTATTAATCCCCATACTGGAGAAATTCACAAGTTACAGCAGCACAAGGCTCAGTAAGAAAAAAGGCATTAGAGATATATGAGAACAAATGAGGAAAATTAAGGAAGGAAAAAGACAGTGTACAAATAAAACAAGCAAAAATAATATGAAAAAGTCAATTTTTATGATGTGCAAATGGTTGCTATGTACAGTAAAATATACTAGAAGACATTTCACTAAGCTATTTGTTTATGTGTATAAAAAATGCATTGGGAGAGATAATACATGCACACATATCCGAGCAGGTATCTATTCTATACGCCTATTTTAAAGTCTGACTGCTAGCTCTGTACTGCTCCAGGAAGTTAGAAAAAATGTTGCTGTTGTGCTACAAAATCAGAGAGAAATGTGAATATAGATATCATAAGATGCTATCATAACTCTCTGAGAGTAATGAAATGCAGTGTTGTTAAGGATACCCCGAGTGTAATGTATTAATTAGGAGCAGACTGTTACTGGATTCTCTTTAATCCATATTTAGCCCTCTTTAAGTCTTTTCTCTCTATCCTTTGTCCTCCATTTGACAGTCTGTGCAAAATATCTTATTTAGAAAGGCTAAAGGTTTATTAAGAAGAACAGGCTAATCACTCATATCACTAGCTTTAAAAATAAGCTACCACCACAAACAGGCCCACGCTAATGCATATGCTGCGAGTCACCTCGTTTTAATTTTGCTATGCAAGATGCTGAAAAAGGTTAAATTACACTTCAAACATCCCTGCGAGGAAACTGGAGAGAAAAGGAATAAAGTGTATTACCAAGCGAGCAAAACTTTATTTATGCAGCAATTACCTCCAAGCCAAGTGCTTTTCAAGCAGCTTTATAAACAGCAGTAAACATGAAGACATAAAAATAGACACGAGCAAGAGAGGACACAATCTAGTAAGAGTTCCATTAAGTGAAATCAGATAAAAGACGTAACCTGCGGTGCTGTCTCGTGTTTCAGCCACAGCTAATTAAATTTTTAGGTCTCAGGATTTAAAAGGACAATAAGTGATATTTCTTAAACAGGAAATGCTCTGAGCTCCTGAGCTGTGGACTAAGAGCCGATGAAGTCAGATTATTGGTTCAAGATCCACAGTTTGGGAAGATTAAACTTTCTTTAAAGTTCTTTAAATTACTCACTTCATGTGCAAATATGTGCTTAAGTACATTTCTGAGCATTAACACATGTATAATTATAAACTTTACCCATGTAATTGGTGTTTTTATCTATTTAAATAGTGCCAGTTCACAATATCAGTTGCCCATGGCGCCTCCAGCATTTTTTCATAGGGGTGGCGATATGAGGGCCACTAAAAACACTGGGGCACACTACTGGGGCAGCAAATTTTGGGGGTGCCCCCATGGTGGCGCCCCTGCAGTTGCCTCAAACACTTCATATTGTAAGGTAAAGACTCAATATTAAAGATAACCTCTAACGAATGGGAGAAAACAAAAATACAATCTTAATTCTAAATTGGAATTGCGATTTTGGCAGCTGTGACAATGACAATGAATGAACTCATGTGTACACTGTGGTCATGAATTGATGGGCATGGCCAGCAATAATCCAACGAAAGAGTTTAAAGTACACCAGGAAAATATCCTCCACACCAACACCAAAATGAGCCAGAACTATTGATCCAAAATGGGATGGATCTATGCTTTTTTCTTTTTTACACAATTTTGACCCTACCATCTGAATTTTGCAGCAGGAACTGAGATAAATCAGACCAGGGAATCTGCTATAGAAAAATTTTTGATGAGCCCATGCGAGCTGTAGCTTCAGTGTCCTGTTCTTTTGTGAATTCATTGTGAGTTCATTTTGCAAGTGAAATTCATTTTACTAAATTCGTTTCTTGTATTAATTATTAAACCACACACTTCAAGAAAGTAATTTAACAACACCGCCTGTATTTTTTAATCCTAAATGAACATTTATTTTCTAAATATGGTTTTATGTACCCATATATGAGGAGCATGCACGGAACTCTGCAGTAACTTAATACGTCGTGTCTCTATAAACTCAGTCGAGGTTAGGCGGATGCTGCTCTCCGGTCACTCCCACCGTGGGAGGACGGAGTCACTGCCGCCGGATAGTCCCCCTCAGCTGGGAGGGGCAGCAGAGCTCTTTGAAGTTGCTTTACTTGGGGAAACGATCGAGCACGTTAGCTTTATAACAGTTTTTTTTCAAGGTGTTGTACTCTCAAGGATGTTGGGTGTGGCTGGAATGCCTGGCAGGTACGTTTTTTTGTGTGTGTAGCGTAAACATAAACTCGAGTAGAGGTTAAATAGCCCGTTAGCTTTGGAAGCCAGCAGGCTAACACTAACAGCTTGCCAGCGTAGCCAACCTCTGGGGAGAAGTTAGCTCATCGCTTCTTCTAGATAGGACGCTTTTCAAAACAGTATAATTATCGCTACACAAGTATAATTATCACTACACCCCACATTTTGGTACAAGGCAAACAAAGTGTAGAGATTACTCTGCGGAGTTTGCGGATTTCATTACACATACTTAGCTTAGTTTTTTCTATGCTACACGGTCGCCAACGGCTAGCATGCTAAGTTAGTTGTATTCGCTATTTGTATAGCTC
This sequence comes from Pelmatolapia mariae, assembly GCF_036321145.2. NCBI lineage: Eukaryota > Metazoa > Chordata > Actinopteri > Cichliformes > Cichlidae > Pelmatolapia > Pelmatolapia mariae. The sequence continues at coordinate 16,956,015 of NC_086227.1, read as the reverse complement.
CTTTTTCAAAACTCACATAATTTTTATCATTCAATCATTCACAGCACTTTAATGGTATTTACAAAATAAATAAATGTATCTTATGTGTCCTGGATTAATGTCAGAAAGTTGTTATACTGTAATAATTAAGAAAATTGTTGAGCTTATTTATTTGCAGTTGTAGAACTATTGACCAAAGGGCTAAAAATAGCTTTTTCCTAAAACAGTAAAACAAACAAACAACAACTATAAAATAGAAATGTATAAACAACAGGAGGGTATACAAACAACCATATATATCTAGACATTTCTTTGATTGATATGGCAGCAGATATAGTGCATAGATAAGTGACTCATTTTAGTTATTTACATGTACATAGTACTGTAAAGGATAATGTTAGAAATTGTGAGGTAATTTAGTTGTCACATGTATCAGTAATTATATATACATATCTATGTAGAGTGGGTGTGTGTTTGGGAAGTTGCAGCCAGAGAAACCCCTGACTGTTCTGTGCTGTTACCAAATTAGGTGATGACTTTGCAGTGAGTAATAGTGTTAGTGAGTTCAAATATTATTTCCATTCTCCATGGTGACAGCTGCATGAAGGAAGCTCGGGAGATGATATAGGAGTTATATGAGAAATGATAAACACTAGTCTAGACTTGCACTGCAGTTATTTGTCAGCCCTGCACGTCAGGAGATGTTGCAGACCTAATGTATGTGTTATTGTTTCGTACAACAGCATTGCCAATGCCCTGGCCAGTGCAGCCTGCGAGCGATGCAAGAGCGGCTTCGCTCCGACTGAGAAGATTGTCAACAGTAATGGAGAGCTTTACCATGAGCAGTGCTTCGTGTGTGCCCAGTGTTTCCAGCAGTTTCCAGAGGGGCTGTTCTACGAGGTAGACATCCACTAGTAGTCACTGCTCATTTTACACATCAGTACAAAGCTCAGTGTGTATAGCTCATAAACATGTGTGGAAATATTTGTCCCCCTTTCTTTTCGTTATATAACAACTTTTTTTCTTTAAATTATTATTTGTCTACAGTTTGAAGGGAGGAAATATTGTGAACATGACTTCCAGATGCTCTTTGCTCCCTGTTGTCACCAGTGTGGTGAGTGTTACATGGCTTCAAGTTGGTATTTTATTAGACTTTTGTTCTATGGTGACAACTGGACTAAATCATGGTGAAAATCAGTCAATCAAACAAACAAACAAAAACATTTGCACTCAGTGCAACAACAGTAGGAGTGGTTTGTTTTGGCGTTTTGGTACTCTGTGCGGATTTTAATTCATTGTTTCTGGCTTGGTGGCTAACACTAATACTGTGTGGCACAAACTGCTACTTCATTTACTGCTGATGGGAGAAGAGCGAGAGACCACGGGGAAGTAACATAGGTTTAACCAGCGGGAGAGCACCATATAACTGTTAACCTTTTTCACACATACCAATGAATGATTCAGCCCACCGTAGTTAATGCACACAAGCGGATTAATGTCAGCTGGACTCCTGAAGGTCAAACGTTATTGCGTTATAACATTTGCATGGCTCATTTTTATTTCCTGATAGTTGTAGGGTTTCCACCAGTGCGTTACAAGCCTGTTGCCTTGCCAGGCCTAAGTTGAGCCATCCCTCCAGGGTATGTGAGAATAGCTTCAGCTGTTAAGTTCGCTTAAGGGTGTTACTGGAATGCAGTCCCCATTATCTGTTGTCACACAAAAGAAAAAAAACCTCTAAGAAAACTGTTCTGTCTTTTCAACTGATATCCTTGCACAGAAGTGTATTAATCAATTCAGGCTAAATCATTCATCTCTATGTAAACGGTGCCCTCCTGCAGGAGTATATACATATTCATCTTCATGTTGGAAGTGGGGAATAAATAAAATCCCCCGTGTCTTGCTTTGTCTCTTAGGCTCGCAGTCCAGTGGTGAAAACCCTACTGTTGTTTAGCTTTTCTCAAATAAACTCTGTCTGTGTGGTTGATTAAGCATTCATTCATTTATTGCTGTCACAGATGTGCTCATGCTGCACTTTTTTTTTTTTGCACATAACAACCCCTGTGGATAATTTTCTGCTCAGATTTCATGCAACAGACCTTTCACAAGTCTATCCATGATGTGTAGCATCTCCTAAAGCGTTCACTGTTTACTGTGCCTCGCTTTCTGTATTGCTCCTTGTTTAGATCAGATCCCAGTGTGTCCACATTGGGCTTTAGGGCTATTTATACTTTTATTTAGAGCTTCCCGCTTGTATTTAGGTCATCCAAGATGCCTTTTAGTGCATCTTGGATGTATCCCATAAGCTTAACTCAAGTGCTTCTCATCCATGTCAAGGGAAACACAGTCTGCTTTAATTTAATTATGCAGAAAATTAAAAGGCATTTAACAGTAGTCTTATTTTAAGTGTCACTAAGAGAACAATATAGAAAATATTGTAGTGTGTTGTTGCAAAACTGTATAATTGTGTTCCTGTACACCAACCAAAAACAATATCATGCAAAATAACATCTAGGCCCAACAAATATTGGAAAGTCAATCTTAGGATTGATTCAGGCTGATCTCTCACTTATGGTTTCCCTCAGGAGAGTTCATCATTGGTCGTGTCATCAAGGCCATGAACTATAGTTGGCACCCCGACTGTTTCTGCTGTGACATTTGCCAGGCTGTGCTTGCAGATGTGGGCTTTGTCAAAAATGCTGGCAGGTAAGCATCCCATCTGATTACACTCATAAGACAGTGACAGCCTGTAAAACAGGTGGTTACACACGTCAAGCTGCTGACTTGATTGCTTTTGCATCCTAACAAATGGCATATTGAGCAGTTATGATGGAGGGTGTCAAAACAGTTATTGAGGCTGCAGCGATCTCTCTTCACATCCCTTCTCCATTTACCTCAGGCACCTGTGTCGGCCGTGCCATAACCGCGAGAAAGCCAGAGGCCTGGGCAAGTACATCTGCCAGAAGTGCCATGCCATCATCGAAGAGCAGCCACTGATCTTTCAGAACGACCCCTATCACCCGGACCACTTCAACTGCACCAACTGCGGGTCAGTCTTCTCACTCTGCACCAGGGTTTTAGTGCAGAAAACCGCCCACACGCTTCAGAATACATTCAAGGTTCACAGAAAGACGGTCTTCATTAGTGTGTTCAGCCTGTGTTCGGCAGCTCATCATGCATTTCATTGTTTCCCTTTGCTCAGGAGGGAGCTGACAGCAGATGCCAGGGAGCTGAAAGGAGAGCTCTACTGTTTGCCCTGCCACGATAAGATGGGTGTACCCATCTGCGGTGCCTGCAGGAGACCTATCGAGGGGCGTGTTGTCAATGCCATGGGCAAGCAGTGGCATGTGGAGGTTCGTGAACAAGAACGGGCCTGTTTATCCGTACACTGTACACAAAGTTACAGTCATGCAAATGAAATCTGGGGTAACATGGCTTTGATTAAGCAGCTTGCTCCTTTGAAGAAAAGCCAAAGATTTTAGGAGTTTGCTGCAGGAATCATGTTAATGTGAGCCTGATTTGATATTTATTTAAAAGAAATGGTGATAGATGATTTTTTTTTTCCTCCTTGCAGAGTAGGAGCTTTACAAAAGAGGCCATTAAACACAAAGTAATGACAAAACCATTCATCCGTCCATCCATCTTCCTAACTGCTTATTATATGAAAAAAAAATCATATTAAAGTAATTCAGGCAGAACTTATGTGAGTGTCACAAGTGCTTCTATAAAATTAACATCACAAGTCGGACTACAGGAAAGTCTCAAAGACTAATGATAGGTTCATAATAGTGTCTGACGTCATGCTGGCCGCCTTCTCTTTGCTCGCAATACACTGCTCAGCCACCGCATTAAAACCACTGACAGCTGTAGTGAATAACATCAATCATCTCATTACAAGCATTACAACAGCATTCCTGAACAGCTGCAGTCTGTCCAGCACGATGTCATCCTGTGCCATACATCACAAACGGATCAGGAACGAATAAAGTCTTCCCCTATTATCGAAACTCCTCAGATCCCAGTCTAGTCAAGCGTAAGGGAGAAGCCCGACCAGAGGTCAGGCGTCCATGACCAGAGTCATTCAAAGGTGTTTTCGAGGCGTTTTTAATGTTGTGGCTGTTAAGTTTATGTGCAACACAGTCTTTCCTCAAAAGCATAATAAAAATCTATAATGACTCTCATATTTAGTTACTCTTACTTATGCATAAGAAAATTAAGTTAATTAAATATCCAATTTGGAAGCAAAATGCTGTAAGTGAGCTAATTTGGGAGATGTGAGCACTTTTAAAAAGCTTATTTCTCCGGAGGCAGAGCGCGGCAGATCGAATTGTGTGTTTATCTGTATGGAGACTGCTGAGCTTTGTACTGTTCAAAAAGCTATCAACGGCGTATAGCACTCAATTTAATGCTAAAGATGGTAATTAGCCGAAATTAATTTAGATTCTACCCACTTCAGGAGTTTAGCTGGCAAGTGCCAGGAAAAGTAGAAGCATTTTAAAAACACTCCGTGCACACCACCAGCAGTTTCTCCACAACAGTGAGAAATAACCGCATCTTAAAAACAAACGGCGTAAAATTGCGGTAGCGCTCTTCCAGTAAACATTTCTCCTGTGGTCTCTGTATATGGTAGTAAACATATCCGTACTCTGCTCATGTAATATTCATGTTTCTGACCATTAGAGAAGTCTGCATGCTTTCTGGGTTTTTTATTTTTTAAGAGGTCTTCTTAACCCTCAGCAGTATTTGCTCTTGTTTGCAGCATTTTGTGTGTGCCAAGTGTGAAAAGCCTTTCCTCGGTCATCGCCATTATGAGAGAAAAGGGCTGGCATACTGCGAGACTCATTATAACCAGGTAAGAAAGAAAAACACAGCTCTGCAAGTACAATATTGGCTTTGGAGAACACGACAGTGAAGTCTGAAAAAACAAGAAAAAAAAAAAAGAGGAAAAAAACCCCAAACAGCAGCGCTAACCTCTTACTCCAGCAGCACATAAAAGAATTTGTGTTTGCTGGATAAACGCCTAATCTCCTTGTTTCTCTGTTATCAAGCTCTTCGGTGATGTGTGTTATCACTGCAACCGTGTGATTGAAGGCGATGGTGAGTATCAGGGTGATAAAGCTTGTAATCAGTGCAGTGTTTTTTTTATTTTTTAAGAAGTGCTGCTTGAAGATAGAGGAGCTCCATGTTTAAGATTTGTTCACATTTTTTATTTTATTTTACGTCTTTATCCCTCCAGTTGTGTCCGCTCTCAACAAGGCCTGGTGTGTCAGCTGTTTCTCATGCTCCACCTGCAACACCAAACTCACTCTCAAGTAAGTTGAAGTGCTCATTTACAGCCAGCTGATTGTCGCCATCCTCTCAGTTTTCTCCAACACCTCTGCATCGAGTCCTAACACTTGTCCGCGCGTATTATTCACTTCTCCGACAACTCTTCCCTCTTTTGGCTCTTTTCCTTCTCTTCCAATTTCTTCTCTTACATGCTTCACTTGCTGCGTCTGTGGTAACTCAGAGATAAGTTTGTTGAAATTGACCTGAGGCCAGTGTGCAAGCACTGCTATGACCGCATGCCCGAGGAGCTGAAACGCCGCCTGGCCCGACGTGAGCGCGATGCCAAAGAGCGCAAGAAAAAGTCTGCTGTTTGTCAGTAGAAATCTTATTCTTTACAACTCACCACTCCATCGATTGGTTGGTGCTATCTCTTACTTACTACTTTTATCTGTGCTGTGCTCGTTGTTTACCCCCCCCCCCCCCGACAGTGTGGCATGTTATTATTTCTTATTTATTTTGCAAAGCCAGTTATTTTGTGTGAGTGGTGTTTGTGCAAAACCTCTAAAGTGTACATGTTTATGTATGAGTTTGGTTCAGCTGATGCTTTAGTAGGACTGCAGTACTTATTCTGTATTAACTGCTGCTTATTTTCACTACAGCCGATGGGTTTGTAAGGGGGGGGAAGCAAGGTTCAGATGTTTTGTTGTATCTGGTCAGCAGTGATTTTATATATTTATTTATTTTTAATCCTTTCTCTTTGCAGGAACAAGTTTGTTGAGTTTGACATGAAGCCTGTTTGTAAAAAGTGCTATGAGAAGTTTCCTCTGGAGCTCAAGAAAAGGCTCAAGAAGCTGGCAGAGTCCAAATGAGCTGCCTCAGGCCAAACAACCTGGACGTTTTTGTCTGTGATGTGTGTGGTAGTAAAATATCCAGGGGAACTACTGCTTAACAACACAAGAGCCTGGCATTTAATCGGTACATAAATATTAAAAACTTAAATCTGGGATCCATTTAAAAAATGTATACCATTGTGGTCGTTTCATCAATGTGCTTCATTAATGTGCTTTTTAGCTTTTTTTTTTTTTTTTTTTTTTCTTTTTTTTTTAATATGCAACTGCTATTTTTTTTAAACTACATTCCTAAATTAGCCAAAGTGATCATTTTCTTGTAAGCGAGAAAAATACAAGGAACAAAATTTGATCTTCTTTACACTTGTGCCTTTAATATTTGAACATGTAATATGACTATAATGTGCAGTTATGCCTTCCTATGTCTGTTTTAATGAGTGTGAGTCATTAGAAAGGGACCACTGTGTTCCTCAGAGTATTGTAACAGTGCCTCTTTTTTGGGGGGAAAAACAAAATCTTAAATGAGCTGTTATTTTTGGGAGCTAGTAGCAATTTTCATCATTATGTGTTAATGAAACTGCATTGGGACAAACAGCTGTATAGTTTCTGGCACCACCTCTGTACCAGCCCAGCAGGCTTTTCAGAGAATTATTACATGACTAAAACTGGGCCTTTGGGAGAAATGGGAACAGCAGAGGGTGCTGCTACTACAGAATCCGAGCCTTATCTTTTAAAGTGTTGTCAGCATGCCTTCATGCCTGACTATGCCTTCATTGTGTGTGGCTGTGTAAGGTTGTTCCAACGGTAAATGTTCATCGGATATATTTTTTCTATAGACAAATTAACATTTTGCGTCTTCCTGTGAAAAACTCTTCAAAGGATTTCAGATGAAATGACCCTTCAGCTAAATATTTAACCTGCTTTGTTTAAAATATTGCCGTGTCAGCATTTTGCTGGCACCAGCAAATCTGTTTAGAAAAATTAAGTGCCACACAACAAACTGCATTTGTTCGAATGATGAAATACTTTGGGGAAAAAAAAAAAAAGAGTTTACAGTTTACGGCAGCATATATTCAGTGTTTACCATCAGGATGAATGATCAATAAAGTATTTCTGAATACATCATCATGACTTTTATTTCAAAAACACTCACTGTCCACTTTTTTAGGCACACTTGTTCAGCTGATAATTAACGCAAATATCTAATGGGTCAATCACATGACAACAAATCAAAGCATTTAGGCATGTAGACATGATCAAAGGACCTGCTGGTTTTCAAACCGATCATCAGAATGGGGAAGAAAGGTGATTTAAGTGACACTGAACATGGCATGGTTGTTGGTGCCAGATGGGCTGATCTGAGTATTTCAGAAACAAGGTTTACAGTAAATGGTCAGAAGATTGGAAAATTTTTCTTGGTCTGGGTAGGGTTAGAAGTGAAAAAAAAAAAACCGAAAGAAAAGAAAGCATGGATCAAAACGCTCGTATCAAAGTTGCAGTCTGCTGGTGGCAGTGTGCTGTTGTGTAATATTCTGTTTGCACACTTTGGGCCCCTTAGTACCAACTTCACATCTCTTAAATGCCACTGTCTACCTGAATACTGTTGCTGGCCATGTCGGTCCCTTTATGACCACAGTGCGCCCATCTGATGGCTGCTTCCAGCAGGATAACACACCCTGTCGCAAAGCTCAAATCACATCAGACTAGTGTCTTGAAAATGAAAACGTTATATGTACTCCACAGTCACCAGATCTCATCAATAGAGGAGGTTTAGGATGTGGTGAAACAGGAGATTAACATCATGGATGTGCAGCCGAAAAATCTGCATCAACTGTGTTATGCTATCATGTCAATATGGACTGGTGAGTGTATGTACGCCAGACATGTTCATGTCTTTTCAGACGGTGTAAAATTAAAATCCAACTGTCTAACTGTGTTTGGCACCACCATGCATTCAGTTCGCAATTCTGATTGCAAAGCTCCCGGACAGGACGTGTTATAAACAAACAAACAAACACAAAACAGCATCAAACTTTGATTAGTAGATGAGCTGAGTATAAGAGTAAATCACAAGTTACAATGAAATTGGGATGAAGACTAATGTTACTCCCATTCACAAACATTTTGTTACTGATTAAGTTATTCTACAGTATTAAATGTTCTTGTAATGATGGCAATACATGAAAAATTCACCGCGAGACCCCAGTGAGTATTCATCCTGATGTTGATGTTAATATCACAAACCTTCAAATGATCCAATAACATTTGAGATATTTCTTACACCACCAAAGTGAACCTGAATGTGACAATGAATGAAAAGCAATAGAATTACTAAAATCATTTGAATACATTGCCCTGGGACTAGAAATGCTCTGAAGTCTGGTGGCAGTTCCTGTAGGACATGGAATATAATTTTAGATGTCAAAGCAAAAACCCTCTGGTGGTGCCAGAGTTGATGGGGTCCACCAACAGCAATAGGATTCATCCTTTGGTAAGAACAGAAAGAAAGAAAGAAAAGAAGTCCAACCAATCCTCTCTTTTAACATTTCTGATATTCAGTTTATAAAATAGCACAAGTTTCTAAAACTTGTGGCATAGGCACTTTAAACAGATCATTTTCAACATTCACAGATTTCCATATGTAGAATAAATGTTATAATACACAATTAAAAGGGCAATCCAACAAGATAGTAACAATACAAATATGTAAAGGTTTAACTTACGTTACAATAAAGTAGATAAATACAGGATAATGATTAGTTAAATCTCTAAGTAGACTGTATGTTTCACAGCTTTCATTATGTTACTTTTACATTTGCCACCTGACACTGGGGCAGATGACATTGAAATGGTATCTAGGCAACACTACAGTTAGCTTTGCTCAAATCATCTTCCTCAAATTGACATTACGAGCGTAATTATTCATTTCGGTTACACTAAATTAAATAGTTTAATTTCTAGGTAAGGTCTGACAAGGAATTTACAAAAAGAGTTCATGTTTAACAGACTGCTCAATTATTATTTAACGAATGTGGTCCTTATTATGGAATAAGGCATGCCTGAATAACCGCAGTGTGGATGCTTTAGACTGAAATGAAGTCTTTCATGAATGTTAACTCATACATTACTTAAAATGTTATAAGGCGTAAACAAGCTAGGATGATATATTCACACCTGACTGTTGTATGATTGTTGTAATGCTACAGTCACACTTTAGCACGACTGGGATTATTGTGATGGTGTGCAATGACTTTCCGATCTTGTCTTTGAAATCATTGCTTTGACCACTTGCAGTCAGTCGCTGTCCTCAGAGTGACTTTGGTGCATCAAGTCAGTTTACTCTCAGTCTGCATCAGTTTGTGACTGATTGCTGTCAAGTTGGCAAATACATGCATGCAATCTGTGATAAATGGGAGAAAATTGCAGTTCTGTTGCCCTCTGCATACACAGAAAGGCACATTCACTTCTTCTATTCAGAGTCCAACCAGATCCTTGTAAATAGAAATACAATTTCATCCACAAACAGTGACGTAGTTGCTCCAAGACAGCAATTTAACTGCAAAATGACAACCTATTTTTTATACAGGACCATAACTAGAATACAACCAGTTGGCAAGCAGCTGAGTTAAATCCCTTATTGCAAAAAGATCCAATGCAGATGACTTGTCCTCATCAGCTCTGATAATGAATGTGTTGGCAATCATCTCAATCTCTCTGCATTTATATAACAATTATTTGTAAACCTCAACCAGTCTGTCTGAGAGTGATTGCATTCAATCTGAGTCAGTCATTGTTTGGAGACAGGTTGCCTCCCATCAGGTGACTTGAGCAACTGCCTTGTGGACAAATGCAGTCCTCCACAGGTTGAGCATATTGCAACACTGAGCATCTGGTTGCAGCAGCTACTTGCTATCGGTCATCAAACGCAAAAAAAAAAAAAGAGTCCAATGACCAAAACCACTGACTTTTCCTCGTTGCTGTTTTTAATCTATTGTGTCTGAGCTACAAGTCAGTGGTTGGTTTCCATAAGCTACTTCGTCCTAAACCTAATGAACTGTATGTATTAAAAAAAAAGAAAAAGTTTAGGATAAAGTGATACACTCAAACTATCCAGCTCAGATAGACTACTCATTACAAATAAAGCACAACCGAACGGAAGGCAATTCATTGTGATTAAAGATTAATGGCTCAGCCCGGCACCGAGCAGCAGGTGAAAGTACAGGGCGTGAAGAGTTAAAATCCCTCGAGAGCACTGTGGAGAACAGGTCGAACATGTTTGAGGAGAGAGCAAATGAGATCTCGCAGAGAACTGAAGAGGAGTTTAGAAGTCACAGCGTTGAGTGACACGGCCATTAACTCAGATTGAGATGTTAAACACAGTGGTGCTGTTCAGCTTACTGTAATGGAAAAGCCACAAATAGCCTGCTCAAGAAGAGGTCTGTGGGGGACAGTTAACTGGTTTACAGATGATTTCCTGACAAACTGTAGTAAATAATCTAACCTCTAAACAAAGCAGAGTTCATCAATAAAATCAGAAGAAATCAGATAAGCTAATGGGGACATAAAGGGCTTGTTTGTCATTTGGGGAAACACTTATCTTCTTTCTGGCCAGAATCTATAGCAAACCCATGTCTGGGTGCAAAAAATAAGGCACTGGAGCCAGAAAGGTGATTAAGCTGGCATAGGAAACAGACCAGGAGCAACTAAGGGAAAACGGCTAGCTCTGCTAAAAAAAATGTAAGGCTCTCAAAGTAACTAATAAACATGAAGCATACTGCTTGTTTAATCTATGCAAAATTGGGAATATGAAAAAGTCAATTTGTGGGTTTTATTAGTTCTGTGACAAACAAGTGTTTAGCCTTTATGCTATAACCTGCTAATTACCTGCTAGCTAGCTTCACATAGCATATAGATTTGAAAGTCCTTATCTGGCTTTTTAATTAATTCAGCAGTATAAATATGTTATAATTATATGTGCACAATGAAATTCCTGGAGACAGATTGAATCCATGTTACATGTTAACCAGATTGGGATTAGACAGATAATGATGAGAAGCCTGAGGGTGGAATTTCGATAACTGGTTCTTAGAGTGAGAAGGTATTGTTGTCATGTTTTTGTACTGTGGTCGCAGATGTGATGGAAACCCCAAGAAGTGCAGTCTGAATGTTGCCCATTCACCAAAAGTCATTTGTAGGAGGTCTTTAAGGTCTTCCACATCGCCGAAGACCAGCGCTGACCCGTTGAGGTCATTGCTTTTCACAATGTCGATGTACTTACTGGGGTATCGCATCCTCTCCAGCTAGGAAAAAAAAAAGGGAAAATGTGAAACTGAGCAATATTATCCTTCCTGAAATAACTTAATTGATTTGTAACATCACGCTGCTTGTTTGCAGCAAAAGCCCTTCAGTGTAATTAGCCTACGTTTTAGCATTTCCCTCTATATAGCAATGTTAAATGTTTACAGTCAACCTAAGCAGGAAGGATAGTAAATGGTGCATGCAATTAAATACTCATTACAGTTGGTAATTTTATCACACCAGTGTCATTGCTGTTCATTCTCTCTACATCATATCTGTGCCTTATAAAGTTCTTTCTAATGAAAATACTGCGTGCTGCAGTCAGGATTTTCAGTGTATTTATCACATGGGGTAAAGTGGTAAAAGCAAGCCTTCATAGAAATGCTTCTGCAAAATGAGACATGTTTATTTACTGTGCTTTTTTTTTGACAGCATCTGAGTAATGGTACAATAAAGTGAGCTATTAGGGGAAGAGCTGCAGGCAGGCAACACAACTCTAATCTTTTAGGTAAAACCTTTTACCCTAGCCCAGTGTTGCACCATGTGAAAAACTGAGGTTATATATGACTTGATTAAAAAAAAAAGAAAAGGGGTATTTACTGACTGATTCTTCATTATTATCAAACCACAAGTTTGACTGGACTATATAGGAACCAGAAAACTGTCCCAGTCCCAGGCCATATAATACTGCCATTTTGGGGAAGTTGCTGGCATCTCATGGATTTGCACAAGATGTTCTTTGGCATGGAAAGATGGGTCTGTCACTCTAAACTCGTCACAGATGGATGCTAGGATGCAGATAATCTAACAGAATGGCTTCACGTGATGCCCTGAGATGACAAAGCATTGAACCAGTTGTCTGAACAGGTGTGTTTTCTTATGTATTACTGAAAATCAGCTGCTCAAGATGTCACGAGAGGTCAGCCAAGACTGAAATCTTACAGAACATAGCTTTAAGGAATTTCTTACCTCTTTACATACATCCTCGGTGTTCATATTAATGATCTTTGTGATTGGCAGTGGAGCTAGGTTCCTCATCCAACCAGAATCTTTCAGCCTGGATGTCCCTCTGATGTGAGCCAGCTCATTCTTAATTGAATGATCTAGGTTCACTGTCGCTGCTTCAAATGTCTTCAAGTCTTTTACCTTGAACTGGAAATCTACTTTGAGAAGATTTTCGAACAGCTCAGCATCTCCATCCTGCTCCAGGAAGTCCTCAATCTGTCCACTCATTACATACAGCTCTGCTCGGGACACACTGAAGACTTGCCATAAGGTCTTTGAATCATAATCGCTGGGCCCAGCCTCACCATCAATATCTGCCCTTTGTTGAGCATCTTCCACACACTGGAGGATCCAGCTGAGTCGGCAGGGCCAGTGATTGGCTAGGATCACCCATGCTGCAATGTATTCTGGTTGAGGAAGCTCTAGGTTTAAGGCCTTCATGATTATCACAGTTACTCGAATAGAGTTGATCACTCTTCTCATTGACATGACATCATCTAGCATGTACTTGCTTAGATTCCTTTCATTGCTGCTTAGGATGCTCCTGATTAAGTTATCTAGTTCATCTTTTATATCCAAAATTGCTGCTTTTGTATTGATCAGAGGGTACATCTCCTTTGCTTCAGATGTAACCTTCTCTAGAGATGAATTGGAGGAATCGTAGGAATAAGTAATTTCTCTGTGTTTGATTTCAACCGTGGGAGAATCTTCTTGAATTTTTGACTTGCTACTAAGTCTGTAAAGTAAACTGCGCTTTGAATCATTGGACAGTGGTGGGACTGTAAAGGGCAGAGTCACTATGCTGTTCAGCAATGCATATGCTTTGTCCTCTTTGCTCAAGCATCCATCTACAAAGTTTACTTTCTCTACAACGACTTCTGGATTTACAGCAAGAATGGAAATAAATGGGCTCTCCTCATCTGAAAGCAAAATGTTCATAGCATCCAGGACTGCAACAATTTTCTTAGGAGAGCAGTGGTCCAGATTAGTGATATTCAGCACGATTCGGATCCTTCTCCTCTCGAACACCTCCATAAACTGGATGAAGCGGGACAAACACCACATTTCCATCCTGACTTCGTTCATGAAGCCCAACTGACCGCTGAGCCGCTCATTGTCCATCCCTCTCTTAATGTTCAGTGTCTGGCTGAAGATGAAGTTCTTCCCCATCAGAATGATAAACTTCAGTATGCTCACTGCAGGGACCCCTAATGTGGCAATTGCCAGGCCTTCCAGCACACCCACCTTTCCATTGCTGTCATCCACCTCCTCATCTGGTTTCAGTCCAAATTTGGGAAAGCCAACCGTTAACAGGATAATCAGGATGATAAGTGGTACCACCAGAAGGGAAAGGAGAAAAAGCCAAAGTGGGCAGCAGCAAATCTTCTTGGAACTCCAGTGGTTAGGACCATCCTCCACAATCTGAGTTTTTTTTTTTTTTTTTTTTTTTAACAAAAACAAAGCAAAATAGAGAAAAACATACATATATACATACATAATTATCATGGTTTTAAACATGGATTCAGAGTTGCCAAATGAGGTTCATGTTCTTACATTTTCTGTACCATTAGGTCTTATATTTTGGTTCTGGGTAATACCTCCAGAACTACTGGCTAGATTGATGGAATTTGGTAAAGATATTTAAATGCCTCTATGGATCAGGTCAAAACATAAATTTTTTGTGATTACTTTCATGAGACTCGACAGTTTACAGAACCAGTTACCTGGTCTCAAAAACCAACACACCTTCTGGTTAATATTTTTTCTTGGGAATTCTTTCTACCAATGTTAAAAACAGACAGCATAGAAAAACCTGGTTTATAGTTAACAGACTTAACTAAGATATGACTATGTTGAACATTATCTTTATCACATCAGAATAAAAAAAATTGTTGTTATAAACCTCCAGAATTATTGTCAAGCGGATTTTATTGGCATGTTTGTCATTATCGAGATTTATAATGGTTGAAAAAGCAAAATTAAAAAAGTAAAATAGATGCGCAAAGCACCCTTCACTAATGTAGTGAGTGTTGACATTGCATAGTTTGCCCAGTAGAGGACACTCTGGAACTTGACAACACATTTTGGAATGCCACAGATACACTAAGCCAGTGTTTCCCAACCTTTTGGAGCCACGGCACATATTTCACATTAGAAAAATCACACGGCATGAATTGGCTTGGTTTTTCTGCAGTATACCATTTTTGCTTTCTTCTGACCACCACTCATGCTAGGGCCTCCATTTGGGTCAGAATTTTCTCCTGGACCCAGGTCAGATTGTCTACTTTCTCTTTTCAAATATTTATCTATTGCTATTGCACACTGCATTGTCTCACTCAGAGCATGACTATTATGTAATTTCTTCTTCGTCTTCTTCTGTTTTACTGGCAGTTGACAACCCATTTAATTAGAGCAGGAAGTTGTACTGCCCTCTAGTGGAAGAGAATGTAATTGTTCTGCCCGTTACTCATGGCGGTCACTTAGAGCAGCGGTCCCCAACCCCCGGGCCTCGGTCCGGTACCGGTCCGTGAGTCGTTTGGTACCGGGCCGCGAGAGTTGAGGCACAGGTGTGAAATGTATGGTTTTCAGGGTTTTTATCGGTTTTCAGCGTTATTTTGTTATCGTTTTTATCATTAACTCGGTTTTCCTGGGTCTTTTCACGTGTGTTATGAATAAATCTTCTTTTTTTCAGTACCGGTACTAGTTTTATTTTGTTCTATTTATCCGCAACACCTTAAAGACCGGTCCGTGAAAATATTGTTGGGCATAAACCGGTCCGTGGCGCAAAAAAGGTTGGGGACCGCTGACTTAGAGTACTAATCAGGTGGAACCAGATAATCTTCCAAGGCACACCTGATCATTTGTCGTGGCACATACAGTGGTTGGGAAACACTGTACTAAGCAGATAATATGAGCAGAGTCGGGTGGAGTGTATATAAAAAAATAGCTACACATTATTTTATTATATTAGTGAAATCTATATTCTGTGTTTCTGAATGAAAAAAAAATATTGGCCAATATATAGGAATATCAGATTTTTAAATCACCAAATATTGGTATCTGTATCAGATCTAATTGTCAGTAGGACCATGTTAGGAGGTTGATGTTAGCGTTTTGCAAATGATCTCCCGCTCTTAACAATTAAACAAAAATGTAGCTCTATTGAGACAAACCTTGTTCTTGACTTCCTCTTTTTCATCATGTTGAGCTACACGGTAGAGTAAAAGTTGTAATTTTCCAAAGTTTATCTGCATGGCCTCAATCAGCCGTATAGCTATCCCGGCCCAAAGCAGGTCACTACCGGCAAAATGCCAAGCACTAAAATGCACATAAATGAATCTGACGTTTCGTTCCTGCTGGTTCTCCTTTGTCCAGATTGGCCTGTAGAAGAGCAGTCGTCCAATAAGTGCAAAAAAGCCGGTAAATGAAGGCTTAACCGAACGAGGCCTGGATTCTTTTGCATATTCCTGCTCAATCCTTGAAGCCTCCGCATTCATGTATACTGAAAATACACAAAACAAATAGAATACTGACACAGGTATCTGATGGTTGAGTTACATTTAAGAATAATATTAATAAAGGCAGAAATATGGTTATTTAGCAGAGAGTTGTGGTCACAGGTTAATGCTTATCACAGGAATGAATGTCATGGTAATTTTAGGCTTTTAATAGTTTCTCTGAACTGTTATTTTTCCAGGGTGGAACAAGCACAGCATTTAATGATTTTAAAAACAAAAACTGGGTGCACAAGTTTGAATTTATTTAGGATTTTCTCTCATCCACACAAGTATGCATACAGGCTCTGTATATACAATCACTTAAATCTTTTAATAAGTGTTCAGCATTGTTTTAACTTGATAAGGACAAGGCCTATTAAGTTCTCACTAGTGATCATGAATGATTACAACTGGCAGTTTCTCTTTGCAGCATAAGAATGATTTGTTTGAGAGCACTCATTAGACTGACCAATACTAAAAACAATGAGAAAAGTCCAAAGAACTCAGTCAAGATCTAAGAAGGAGAATTTTAAATCTGTTGGGAAGGTCTCTTGGAGCCATTACTAAAGAACTGCAGAATCTTGGATCATCGGTTCAAGCAACTGTATATAAGTACAAGTTATTCAGATGTGTCACCACTTTGCCAATGACTGGAAGAAGACCCAAACTGTCAGCCTCAGGTGAGTGGAAATTGTTTAAGATGTTCAGGAACCAGCAAGGTTCAAGCCTCCCGTGAACTGGAAACTCCTGGAACACCAGTGTCACTGTCCCTAGTGAAGCCAGTTTGACATTGCAATGGACTGAGAGGGTGAACACAGAAGCCCCTGTTCCAAGATCAATCAGTGGATGCGTTACCAAGATGGAGAACTACCTACAAATTCTTCAACTTCACCTCAAACCAACAGCTACACAAAACATTATTGGCAGTGTATATACCTGAGCCTGTATGTATACTTGTGCGGATCGGAGAAAATCAAAAATGAATTCAAACTTGCGCACACAGTTCCATCCATCCATCCATCTATCTATCTTCTTCCATTTATCCAGGGCCGGGTCACGGGTGCAGCAGCCTAAGCAGAGAAGTCCAGACCACTCTCTCCCCGGCCACCTCCTCCAGCTTGTCCAGGGGAAAACCAAGGTGTTCCCAGACCAGCCGAGAGATATAATCTCTCTAGCATGTCCTGGGTCTGCCCGGGGCCTCCTTCCGGTGGGACATGCCCAGAACACCTCACCCAGGGGGCGGCCAGGAGGCATCCTTATCAGATGCCTGATCCAATTCAGCTGACTCCTTTTGATGTGGAAGAGCAGCGGCTCTACTCTGAGCCCCAGATGGCCGAACCTCTCATCCTATCTCTAAGGGAGAGGCCAGCCACCCTTCGGAGAAAGCTCATTTCTACCGCTTGTATCCGCGATCTCATTCTTTTGGTCACTACCCACAGCTACCATAGGTGAGGGTAGGGATGTAGATTGACCAGTAAATTGAGACCTTTGCTTTTACACTCAGCTCTCTCTTTACCACGACAGACCAGTACAGCATCCACATCACTGCAGCTGCTGCACCAATCCATCTGTGCTGCAATCCGTCGGTGAACAATCCAGGTTGGTGAACAAGACCATGAGATACTTAAACCTAAGTATCTCATGGTCTTGTTCTCAGGGACCTGCCCACTCTAGGTCCCTGACCTGGAGTGAGCACTCCATCCTTTTCCAGCTAAGGTCCATGGCCTCAAATCTGGAGGTGCTGATTCTCATTCCCACCGCTTCACACTTGGCTGTGAACCATTCCAGAGCAATCTGGAGGCCATCACCTGATAAAGCCAACACAACCACATCATCTGCAAAAAGCAGAGATGAAATTCTGAGACCATCCAAGTGAAAGCCTCCCACCACTTGGCTATGCCTAAAAATTCTGTCCATAAAAATTACGAACAGAATCTGTGACAAAGGGCAGCCCTGGCAGAATCCACCACCCGCTGGGAATGAGTCCGACTTATTGCTGGCTATGTGGACCAAGCTCTTGCAATGGTTGTATAAGGATCGAATCAGCCATAGCAATGGGCCAGACACCCCATACTCCTGAAGCACCTCCCACAGGACACTCCAAGGGACAAGGTCGAATGCCTACTCCAAGTCCACAAAACACATATCTACTGGTTGGGCAAACTCCCACGCACCCTCAAGTATCCTTGAGAGGTTAAAGAGCTGGCCCAGTGTTCAACGACCAGGATAAAAACCGTATTTTTCCTACTGTGTCTGAGGTTCGTCTAACAGATGGACTCTCCTTTCCAGCACCCTGGCATAGACTTTTCCAGGGAGGCTAAAGAGTGTGATCCCCCCTATAGTTGGAACACACCCTCTGGTCCCCATCATTAAAGATGTTCACTGTACAATCAATCACAAGAACATTTCAAAGAAGTCATTAAAAGCCCCCAAATACTATCCCTATGATGAGTGTTATTAATGATATTAACTTCTGACCATATGTGTTGATGTAAAAAAATAGTTTTTAGACTGAATATTATAGCAATAACTGTTTGAATTTAATGTATTTGTCTCTCAACAGCTGATAAAATACCCTGAAGCATGGGACTACACCCAAAACCTTTGCCAAGAAAAGCAATCAGCCTGGCTCTTTTAGAAAAATTAATTTGGTTACACGTAGAGTATATTATTACAAGAAAATATAATATACACAATAATCCATCATATACAGAGTTAATGAGTAACACTGTATATCATCTGTCTGCAACATTTTGAAGCTTCATTATTCTACGAATATTTTATGTTAGTATCAAATCCTTAAAACACCTAAGTTTTTAAAAATGCTACTCTAATAAACCTGCTTCATTAAGTCTGCTCAGTGTTATTTGTTTACATGTTAAAATGCCTGCATATACAAACTATACTGTCACTCAACAGGATTATGTCCTCATTTGTGGAATGTTTGATGTCATGTAATCTCTTTTACAACTTCAGTTGTAAAAAAGCTCAGTCAGTCTGTAAAGTGAGGAAAAGTTTACCTACAGTCAGTTCACATACGAGGAAGCAAGAGCTCTATTTTTGGACTCATTACAAAAACAAAACATCACGTTTAGCAAATGTCATATTGTTATACACCACAGCGTTATTGCGAAAGCTGCAGTTTTTAGAGTCACCATGCCATAGTTCTACACACTGCAATCATGTTCACAGCCAACTGTTGGCATATAAAGAAACAGGTTCAAAACTGTATTTACATGCAAAACACGGAGAATTTAGTTGTGTTTGTCTTCAAAATAAGCGTCCTGTTGTTAGCGCCTGATAGGCTGGGCCAGACAAACCTACCTTGCATTTGTTTGAGGATCATGTTGATTCGATTCTCACATGAAGCGTAGAGTCCCACAGTTAAAGGTGATGAGACTTTTGTAAGTGTCTTGGACAGTGCGTATGCATATATGTCATCTAAAAAATTAAAAAGAAATAGCATCATGGTTTTCTTATTTTACATCCTCATGCATTTTAAACGTAAAGTCTTATTCAGAGAGTCCCCACAATTCCTAACAAGTAATCCAAAGCTGCTGGACTGTTTGACATACTACAGAACATCAGTGCACAGTAACACTGAAACCGAGGAAACAAGTTCTCCAGTCGGAAGTGAATTTCAGAAAATGGGAAGGAAAAATTGAGCAGCAGTGGACAGGCTGCTATTTGTCAACCACTGTAATTTTTAATATGACAAATCTAGGAACAAACCAACCATTTCAAGTTAATTCGACTGGATGAAGGCATGCACATAAGTAACTGTGCCTTTCTCTAATAGAAAATATATTTAATTATTAACTTAGTAAAACACAAGAATGGATTGTTGGTCAAGAAAAGATGCTGAGATAAGCTACGGATAGGAAAAAGGATTACTTATGAGTCTGTGGTCTCTAGGTGAAAACAATAATGATGACTTTATTGGCCAGTAAAACTATGAGCTCCCAATGCCATGTAATTAAATTAATAATAAACTATTTGCAATTACAATGGAGAGAATTACCTATAAAGCAAAGTGCAGAAACACTGAAACAGTTGTTCATATCAAACAGATTCAATGCCATGTATGCACATTAAACCAAACACAAATACAAAACAACACCATCAACAACAACAAAAATAAATGGAAAAAATAAATTAAATATCCCATTAAAAAAAAAGCCCAGAGGGCCTTTATATGAGCTGGGCGGAGGGAACGAACTGAGGATGGAGGCACTTTGCCCGTGGTAAATCGCTGCATTAATAAAAATGCATGAAGAGGACGTCTCATTTGTAAAGTGAAACTGAAAATGAACCCCTGCTGAGGGGGTGTGGCTTCAAATATGTTATTATTAAACTATAAATCACCTTCTGTTGTGTTCTTCATGATGATTGTTTGGTGAGACCAGCTTTCACAGACTGTCACTGTTCAGCCTGTGAAGAAAAGAAACAGCAGAGATCTCAGTGCAGCGGTGTTTCTTTCTGCTGCCCCATGAACAATGTGGCCCTTATCCACTGTGGCATCTTTTTGGAGAGATGTATGGTCAGGTCCTTAAATATATTGGAAAACAGCTCATGTTCTGTCATTGTGCCTCAATACAAGTGAACAAGATATGACGTAAAGTGTAAAAATTCAGCTTTAAGAAATTTGGGGAAAAAAATCTGAAACAAAACAAACAGAAAAACAATTAACCAACCAAAAACTGCGTAACAACGAAATGCCCCAAAATGCCTCAAAGCAGACCCCTGCCCATCCCTCACTAGTGAATGAGCACGGGTGTGTCCTTCTTCTTTTTTTAAGATGGGCTTTTTGGACCTTTTAGCCCTTATTGGGTAGAGAATGTGTAGATAGACAGGGAAGCGGAGAGAGAGTGGAAGACATGCAGCAAAGGTCTGCGGGTTGGAGTCAAACCCAGGCCTACTGCTTTGTGGCCATACAGCATATGGTCACCTGCTCACCCACTGAGCCAAACCGGCGCCATGGCCACATCCTTCTTTCAGGTTAAAAATTAGTCAGTGTTTACTTTACGAAGGCTGGAAACAGAGCCAAGAAAAAGTGCACTGGTCTAGTTCCCTCTCAGACCACTTGAATTACACCATGTGTTTGAGTCATCTCCAAATACAGTAAAATGGCGTTGCCTACTGAGCTCATTAAAATGGCTGCAGTTTAAAAAAAAAAACTGATGGCTGTCGGGATTCCCCCTCAGCCTCCTATTACATGGACGTACGGTATCAATTTAAAAGTCCAAGGTGACATCATTATCAATTTTGTTTGCAAGATGTTCAGAAAACTTGACGTCTGATTTATACTATAGATGCACCTATGAATGATGTATCAATTTCAAAATCCTATGTCGGCTCCTTCTCGAGTTATAATATTCACAAACTTGGGTGTCCATGCCGCCCTCCACCTGCCCGCCCGTCCAGTTCCATGGCAGGGTGACATCAATACCCCATCAGCTTTTTACAGCTGAGGGGTAAAAAAAAGAGCAAATGTTACATTTTCTGGAATTAAAGCAGAAAGTGTGCACTTGAATCACATCGTCATTGCTTCACTTCAGATCCTCTTCAGATCTTCAAAAGTACTTATTTGCTATGACTGCATAGATTAGTTATAAATCATTATTAAGACATTGATAGAAAATCCTTGCATTGCTTTTCTCTTTGATAATTTATGAGAAAGACTTTGTTGAATTTTTGTTTAAAATCATTGTTGAAGTTGAAACGGTCTCCGTCCTCCACGTCTTTCCCTCGAGGGTTCTTGTTGAAGAACATCTGCACCACCATTCACTAAAAGTTTCTGAAAATTGACCCCGCCCAACCATAAATATAAACTAATAAAAATAAACTCACAGTTCCCTTTGATACCACATAATCTTATATTTACTACATAAAATCTTATAAGATGTACCTGCACTCCCTGGCCAGTTTGGTTCAACTGCTCTCAATGCAAATATCAGTCACACAATTCAATTTAATTCAATTAAAGGATCTGAGCTGCAATACAGCAATTCAGTGAATCTTTTCTTCTTTTCTAAGTGTTGGTCGAAAGGCATTTAAAGAGATGGTCTTTGGATAATGACACTAATGTAACGCACTTACACGAGACCTCAGGCCATTCTCTTTTACGTCCACAGGAATGTCAGCAGCTTACCTGAGTCATTAATTATCATTGCTATTATGTTGTCGCTTTCCCAGCTAGCAACATATTTTCAGCTTGTGCTCTTGTCTGCGCACGTCTAACAGAATTAGACCGACTGTGGAAAACAGAATGACAGTACTGACTTTGTTTTGTGTTGAAGTAATGTTTAACTTTCATGGTACGACCTCTGATCAGAGTATGTAAACTGCAGCCCTAAAACTTCTAAAATTATGCCTGAAGCTTCCATAAAAGAATGAATGGTATATTATTCTTGGCTACAAGTGTGGTACTAATCAAACAAGCTTACCTGTTCTTTGTTTTAAGTGGTCTTGAGTAAAACAGAAGAAGACTACCAGCAACAGCTTAAGTGTGGTGAACTGTATGTCACTAAGACCTCTGTGCTGTAAAATTTTACAACCCTAATAAGATTAGAAAAAAAGAACCTGGTAATGATAGGCCGTCTCTGTAGGCTAGGCACTTTCCAGGAAATGAGGTCACAAGCAAGATGAAATTATTTCTGAGAAATTAAGGTGTGCATTTCTTCCATTCTTCTTTACTTTGCACCTAACTCATGCTCCCAATCTCCTATCTATTCACAGAATGTGAGTGAAGTGGGTAGTTCCTGAAAGCATTACAAGGTAGAAAATATCCCTATTTTTGCAATTGCTCCTGGCATTAACTGTCCAACTTTTTCGTCTCGTGGAAAAAATGGAAAAAATGAGTGATTTTATGCTGGAGCCTTGGGTCTGCATGATTCATGAGCTGAATTCCTGGTATAGAGTCCCTCAGGTTGAGAATGACTGGATCGCTCTGCCCAGCCTGAACTGACATGCAAAGCAGTTGCGATGCCAAAACAGCAACACCAAAGCTTTTTGCCTGGAGTAGGATTTGTTGTGACATAACTGGTTAGTCAAGCTTTGAAAAACAAGCTAGAAGCTTAATTTCCCTTGGCATATTTCTTTATTTTTTATTTCTTTATTTTAATTTTAATTTTTTGCATTGGCCTCTTCATACCATCTGGTGTCGCAGTATACCTTGTGCTACAAGTCCTTCAACAAACTACAGCAAAAGCACTGGGCAGTAAGTCGTGTCAAGGTGGCTGCTTTCAGAATTCATTTCTGATATTGCATTTAAAGCATATAAAAAGACAGAAGATTGGAATGGAAAGATTTATCTTTAAGAGTCTCTTTATCTTCAGTAACATACAAATGGCTATAGAAGTTTGCAAGTCTATAGGCCTGTTATTCATTGGAGCGGAGAAGGAGATCAGAAAAGTCAATTTTACATTCTGTTGCTCATTATATGAAGATTAATGGGCACTTGGGCAATGGACAGACTTTAAAATATAATGTTAGGCCTGTATATATATATGATAGTTATATATATATATATATATATATATATATATATATATATATATATATATACATATATATGTATTGCTAAAAAATATTTTAAACCTATGATTAAATCCTTTTACTCTAACAGTGTACAGGGCTTCTATAGCCTTTGTATGAAAGAAGGACATTGCCACTAAGATTTCACCTTTTGGTTTGTGAACTTCTTTGCTGAGGCCTCAATCAGACTGAATTTGTAAGTAATCCACGTAGACTGGTTTGCATGGTAACTCCATAGAGTGTAAGGACACAAATGTTTGCTAATTAGTGCGAAGTAACATAGAAGTTCACTCACTAAACTGAAGCATATCCTGAACATGCTGCATGTACAATTGAACACACAGAAATTTTTTATTTTTTTTTGTCAGACATTTAGCACTAAAAATGCCAACAGTCGAATGGTCTGGCTCAGTGACTCGGATGAGCTGCCAAATAAATGAGTTTTAAAATAAATAAATAAATAAAATATAAAAAGGAACACACACACACACACACACACACACACACACACACACACACACACACACACACACACACACACACACACACAAATTACCACCTGTGGAGTTGTTTTGAAGGCGAGATCAAAACCTCTTTTTGTATCAGCAATAAACATGTTTATTTCTGCTATAAAGAGATCGTGTGAACTGACTCACATTGGGAGCCAATCCCAAGTGGTTATTAGAAGAATTGCAGTTTTTTTTGCACTTAAGCTTTGGGCTTTATTTTTCATCTCCACAGGCTGCTGCCAGGGTTGGAAAAAGTCATCTTTGCAGAAGCGCTTTAAAGAGCGATACCCATTAGGATCTCAGCGGGCTCCAACACACTCTCATTCCAAAAGTGTGAACTCCTCTCCCAGCCATCGTAGGGTGAGAGGTGGGGTATATACCCCCAGAAAGGTCAAGATCACAGATAGAAAGACAGCTACACACTCTCGCAGCCTACACCTATGGGCAATTCAGAATCGCTAATTAACCTAACATGCAGTTCTTTGGACTGTGAGAGGAAGGCTGTCTCCAAGAGTTTTTAAGTGGAGCAGGGCGGTGTGCACAGAGGAAATTCTAATTTTGAATCAGAAATAAATACAGTAAAGTAAAGTGGCGACATAAATATTTAGACCCTTTCCTGAAGTAAAAGTCATAATCCTGGTTAAGTAGCCTAACTTCACTAAAGGTAACTACAGCAAAGTACTCCTTATGCCAAATGGTCTTTTTCTGAAAAATTATATTACTGGATCATAATCTTACTCATTCAGTGTGTACCACATTTTTTAGCATATACTTTCATACTTTAATTACTTATATACAGAATCATAAATTAGTAGAAACTGATCTGCCTGTGTTAGGACACCTGTCAGTCAAAGTGTCTCTAGAGACCAAAACAATGCTGTAAATGCCTTTATGTAAAAGACAGGAAGTGGAGAAAGAAAGAGGGAGAAGACACACAGCAATGGACATCGGGTCTCAATTGGACCTCAACTGCCCAGCCTGTGGGCTAGACCAGCACCCACAAACATACTTTTTAATGATGCAAAGCTATTTTTTTAAACATGGGTTTCTATGGAGACAGACTCCCTTTTGGAGCCAATTGTAGATTTTGGTACTTCCCTCTGTCGGCTTCACTTTTTAGACTGAAAGTTGCTACTCTTACCAGGACTGAAGCCAGAAGCTTCTTGCTGTGCGTCGACACTGCTAACCATGACTTCCTGAGCTTCCATCCATCTCCCCTTCAGGGTTGCAGTAGTGTCGCAGCCTATCACGGCTGTCATAGAGCGAGAAGCGGGGCACGCTTTTGAAAGGTCACCAGTTGTACTGCTAACACAGAGAGATAGACAACCATTCACACCTACGGCCAACTTAGATTAACCAACTGACCTAACATGCATGCGTTTGGACTGCGGAGGATCTGAAGCAGGAACTTGTTGCTGTGACAATCGATACACCACCGTGCCACCCAGTATGAAACTTACAAAACTCAGGTCCATAAAAAGAACTGATGATGTCATGGTGAATATGTCCACTTTTAAAAATCAAACAAACAGTAGGGCCATATAACAGCATCACACACATGCATCTATCCAAGTTTTAGGCTATTTGCTGAAATGAGGTTTAATTAGCGTATGTCTGATTAAGATTTAAAGTGCTTTGCTCAAGGGTGACTAATTCTGTCTTTACTCCAAGTACCTGATTGTTCAACGACTTTAATTAACTTGATTGTCATAGATCGTTAGGCTGTGTGTCCCTGTATGTATATATGTATATATGTCTGTGTGTGTGTGACAGAGAGACAGTTCTCAGTTATTGCTTGGCTAGAAGTCTTTTGCAAATCAATACTGAATGAACTGGATATTACCTCCCACCCCCACCCCATGGCCTTTCACCACATAAACTTTGCAATTAAGGTTAATGAATTCACCTTCATGATTAATCAAAGATAGGCATCAGACACAGATAAATTATAGTTCAGGACTGCGAAGACTTGGAGTAATTTTCTGCTAAAGTCGAGGGGAAATTAAACTAATATTGTAATGGTTTGGGTTCAGGGGATGACAGTTGTTTTCTGGCAGGAGCTTGTTGAAAATTTGCACACTGAACACACTGATCATTTGCATCATTTGGGATGCATAAACAGATCGGGTGATGGGAGATTTCTCTTTCAATTTTTAAATTTTCCTTAAACCCTGTTGTGACCGAACATGCCGACAGAGGGTGCTAAAGTATTGTGTAAGAAAGCGGGACAATAATGTTTGATCAGTGGCCCTTCATCTCTCTGCTCTATTTGGTATGTAGGAGCAGACCTGACAGTAAAGGAGGCATTTACTGAGAACAGGGTGCGGTCAAGGGCTTAAAATGTGCTAGAACTTCTTACTGCTCGGGTGATGATCATTTAATGTAAATCAGGAACTGCAGTGCACAGGACACACACACTCTGTCTCTCATAAACACACACACACACACACACACACACACACACACACACACACACACACACACACACACACACACACACACACACACACACACACACACACAATAATATGTGTCTGCCTTTATTCCTTATCCATTCTTCCTAAGGGCAGACAAGCTTCAGTATTGACACACAGCCTGACACCAGCTTGGCCCCAGCCCATCTTGCCCAGCCTAATTGGCCTCAAGACCTCTTGTTGGTGTGATCTATTGATCAGTCTCACTGCAGATGCTGCTAAGTCACAGGGAGAGGACAGAGAAATAGGCAGATATACTGAAAGTAAGCGCTGCCAAATCTGGGCATGATGTCTTAAGCTTTGCCGTTCCCTCTGCAGAGCTGTGCAGCAAGCAAAGATGATAGGGTCTTCACCCTTAGGTGCAGGGGTCCAGATTCTTGCCACAAGCTGATTCACACACATTGATTGTCCTTTATTTTTTACCAAGGGGATGATGGCACGAACAAATGGAGGTTTCTGAATGCTGTGACCCCCCCCCCCCCCCCCCCAAAAGATCTATAGATACTGTCTGCTTTAACAATCCCACCAGAGACAGATGAAAACTCCTCCACACTTGCAAAATCCACTTTTTTCTTTGAAACCTCTGTGGCAAATATTAGGAGGAGAAGGAAAAAAAAAGAGAGGCAGCAATGAGATTGCCACTGAAGAGCCCTTCTGGGGTAGGGGTGAGTGAAATGGCATGCATACTGATCTTGTATCTATCAGCGCAAACGTCCTATACCTGATTATTTTTGTCTGCACCTTCAGCCTCATTTCTATTCACATTCAGATTCCCGATCACATCATCTCATTCCCATCTATTTCCATTCCCACTTCTCCTGCTCATCGTCTTCCTTCTCAAACAGTGGAGCCATTTCAATGTAAATAGTATCTGTGCTTATCCGCCTCTTAATCCGGCTCCGTCATTCTGTGCAGACTTCCTTCAAATCCCGGACAAACTCATAAGAGAAACATGCATATGTTTATGAGGCCCCTCCACACAATATGTCCTTCACTACCTCATAAAAGGCAATGCATTCTTCTTCATGTGGAGCACAGATTTCCTATTCTCTGCTGTGTGCGCGCGAGCTACATTCCCATATGGTATTACATTTATGATGCATGACAAGGCTCGCAATTCTCTCCCTCGCCTCTGCAGCACAGTGCGACTAACCAGAGCTGTCCAAAAGTCACGCCTGTGACAACGGGGATCATTATACATTTTTCTTTCAGTGCCGCTGCCTCTCTGTATTCTTCTCCATGCCTCCATGAAATCTGTCTTTATCCTGCCGAGTGAGAGTATAGCTACCAGGTGCACACTGAGCCCTTCTCTGAGTGGTGGTGCCTGGAATGAGTGTCCAATCTTTGGACCTTTTCACCATCACGCAAACTTACACGCATGTGTGCACACATTCACGCCAACCTGCTGATCCTGCCTCCTGTTTTATTGTCAATATCAGTCGGCTCAGGGGTTGTATGGGTTGACGGCTGTTGACAGGGGCTGGATTGTGGAGGTAAGGATGATGGCAGCTCTTGCGGAGATAGAATAGCTGTATCTTGAGACCTCTTGGAGGGTGTTATTAGGCTGTTATGAAATCTGCTCCCTATCAGACCTTCGGTGAAGCAAGGGGGGGAGGGTATAGCCAGATGCAGAGCAAAATACAAGTGTTGACTCTCTCTCACTTCCTCCTATAGCATCCTCTTATCTACCCCGCTACCCCCTTCTCTCATGCTGCCTTCTCTTTAGTATGGTGCCACCTGTGCCCTTGTTTTTCAGTCAACACAGCCTGCAGTCTCTCTGCACACTTTCCACAAAGGAATTGCTTCATCATAGAAGGAATGGCACTAATCTTGTTTGATATCTCATGAAAATATACATGTACACCTGAAGGCATGCAGCACGCACTGCATCATGATGCCAGGAACCTGCTGTCAGGTCGCACCAAAGCACCTGACGAGTTACTTGAGCACACAGATCATTCCAGGACATCAGCTGAAGAAATGCTGTATAAACATCAGAAAAACGTCAGTCATTAGTGCACATACGCAAAAATGCTAATCGGGGAACATGCACGTGACGCTAAACAGATACAACCATTTGTGCATCAAATAGGAGTTAAAACAAAACAATACTGGAAAAAAAAACATCTCTTTTGGGTGTATCCACAGCACTGAGGAGCAGAGGTGACATTTAGGTGATTACGCTTGCCTGTTTTTGTTGGTTCCTTAAATCACAGCAATAGTTTTCATAGTAAAACCTTTTGGCTTCTCTCATTATCGTGCCACTGCTGTTGTTTCCTTGCGGTGCTAATTGTGAGGGAGTCTCATTTACTCTATACAGAAAATGGCACAAAAAAGTGATGCTAACCCAGTAGTGCATTAAACCTCCATTTCTCTGTGATAAAACATTGGCTCCACGGTGGAGTGGTTAAGATAGCCGGTTTGAGATCTGTTTGAAACTCAGCCTCAGTGGGTTACAAGTCAGCGTACTCTCGGTGTTGGTCCCAGGCTTGGATTCATGTGAGGGTGGCATCTGGTGCAAAATCTGTGTGAATCCATCTGTTGTGACGACGCTTTGGGAAATAAAGGAGCAGACAAATGCATCTGGGGAGGCTGTGGCTCAGGAGGCAGAGCAGGTCGATTGCTATTTGGACGGTTGGTGGTTTTAAATGAAACAACTCAGATGCAGTTGAAGTGCAGACTTTCAGCTTTAATTCAGTGGGTTGGACAAAAAGACTGCATAAAAATTTGAGAAATTAAAGCATTTAAAAAAAAAAATGCAATCCCTTCATTTCAGGTGTTTAAAAGAAACTGAACAAATTAAATAACTGGAAAATAACTGACATTGCCAGATGCTGGGTTTCCACCTTTGCTCTGCCAGGCCTTTACTGCAGCGGCTTTCTTGCTGTTTATTTGTGGACCTTTTTGTCAATAAACACTAGTCTCCCAGTACCGCTGGCAGCCATGCACACCCAAGCCATCACACTGCCTCCACCATGTTGTGTGCTTTGGATCATGAGCTGTTCCATGCCTTCTCATCATTCTGGTAGAGGTAGATCTTGCTTTCATCTGTCCAAAGAATGTTTTTCCAGAACTGTGTTGGCTTTTTTTTTTTTTTAATGTTTTATTTAGCAAAGTCAAATCTAGACTTTCTATTCTTGAGGCTTATGAATAGCTTGCACCTTGCAGTGGACCCTCTGTATTTACTTTCATGCAGTCTTCTCTTTATGGTAGACTTGGATATTGATACGCCTACCTCCTGGAGAGCGTTGTCCACATGTTTGGCTGCTGTGAATGGGTTTCTCTTCACTCTGGAAATGATTTTGCGATCATCCACCACTGTCCACCAGTCCTTTTAGAATGCACCAAACTGTAGATTACGCCACTCCTACTATTACAGCAATTTCTCTGATGGGCGTTTTTCTGTTTTCACAGCTTAAGGATGGCTTGTTTCACCTGTATGGAGAGCTCCTTTGACCACATGTTGTCTGTTTACAGCAAAATCTTCCAAATCCAAGCACCACACCTCAGATCAACTCCAGGCCTTTTATCTGCTTAATTACTAATGACATAACAAAGGAATTGCTTACACCTGCTCTTGAAATAGCCTTTGAGTCCAATTATTTTTGTTCCCTTTAAAAAGAGGGTGGCACACGTTAAGGAGCTGAAACTCCTAAACCCTTCATCCAATTTAATTGTGGATACCCTGAAATGAAAGCTGAGAGTCTACACATTATGTCCATGTCGATTACATAACTATAACTGGAATGTGTTTCATTAAACAGGTATATAGCTTCTAACTTAACTGTATTTATGTAGAAAGCAACTCTTCTAATCACCTCATGTATCATCATCAGTTTCCTTTGTGGGTTTGTCATCTGAGTCAGCTGTTTAATATAACCTGATTTTCATTTTGTAAACTGTGGTCCTGTTTTGAGACTCTACCTTAAGGTGTGGGACACATGACTACCATATGTTTCCTTGGTTTCAGAGCGAGATCCACCACTTGTTTGTGATGTGAGGCTTCACAAACCAACAGGTGCTGTCACTGTGCATACTTCCATCTTTTATATACAGCCCATGATCAGCAACTTTTGCTCTCTTCTTCTTTTTTGCATAAAAGTGAAGTTAGAAAGAGAACGTTAACAGAAGAAACTACAGGAGGAGTTAACAAAAGCACAAAAACAAGACAGTGCCCTTCATTTTCCTCACTGACAGAAAGAGCAAGGCTGTTATGAGAAATAGGTCTTTATTTCCACTCACCCCTCCTTTTTTTGTTTTGCTATTGTCTTGATAAATCCAATATTTTCCTATTTTTTCCCTCCACTAATTTCATTAGAACAGCAAGAGTCACGTTAAGCGTTCCACTCTCTGAACACATCATTAAGCTCCTGTCAGTGTGATGGGAGATTGTCCATGTTGGTTTCATTTAACCATGACTGTTATTACACTTCAAAGTCTGTGTGAAGGAAATTCAGAGATTTGTTTCTGAAGACATTATGAATGGCAAAAAAATAATGACTGAAAACATTAAAAACAACATGAACTGTGCAGTGATGAATTAAAGAGTTATGTTGTTAAAGTGTTTTTTTCTTTTTGTCAGTCTCGTGTTCAGGATTCAGCAGAACTCGTGCCACAGTGACAACTGCTGCCAGATTTAGCACGACCCCCGCTACCTAACTTAATATTGATATAAAAGCTAGATAGCATTAGCGTCACTTGTTCCTCTGACTCGCCGTGATTTACTCCGTCTACCAGCAAACAGTTTGCTGGCCAGCAGCGCCTTCATCCCGCAAATGAATCTTCACTGCTGCTAGAATTTGCAAGAATCTGCTCTGTCTCCTTATTTAAATTGTAAATAATTCAGTCCACTCGCACTGATGTGAGAGCTGTCAATCAGTGCCCTCATAGAGGAGTACATTGCTCATTCTGATTCATACACTTGGTGCTTTTTTTAAATTTTTTTTTAATTATTCATACTTTGCTGGGAGTTTAATCTTAGAACACAGATATTTTTATGTTTACACAGATCTCAACCAAATAGATGTTTTCCATCCATCCATCCATCTCTAGAGGCCCTGCGGTGCCCCCAGACTGTATGATCTGCCAATAGGTTCTGGGTCTAGTCAGGGGTCTTCTCCAGCACACACCTGGAAATCCTCCAAAGAAAGGCGCCCATGAGGCTTCCTAATTAAACGCTCGACCCACCTCAGCTGGCTCCTTTCAAGCTAAAGGAGCAGCAGCTCCACTCCTCGCTCCCTCCAGATGTCTGAGCTCTCTTAGGCTTAGCTCAGACATCCCGTGCTAGAAAACTAATTTCAGCTGCTTACATCTACAATTTCCTTCACTACCCTAAGTTCATGACCATTATTGAGGGTTGGAATGTAAATGGACTGCTAAATTGAAAGCACTTCTGTCTGGCTCTGGCTTTTTTTGCGTGAAATGTCTCTGGGAAGCCCTGTGATAGAGTAGCCACCTGTCCAGGGTGTACCCTTCCTCTTGCCCTGTGACAACTGTGATAGCCTCCAGCCCCCAACCCCCTGCTCCACCCTGAATTGAATAAGATGTTAATAAAGTGGATGGATGGATGCCTCAAGGAATGCTATGAAATTTGTTGCAGACATCCATGCCTACTAAATCTAAAGCCCCATCCCATTAGCTCATCACACACCACTTTGAAGTTGGACTTCAGTGAACAGGCTCCAGCTGTGTAGGTAATCCACTTGTGTATTTCCCCCTTCCATCGTGTGTCAGTCATCAGAACTTTGGTAGTGGCTTCAGCTGGTTGCTTCAAAGTTGAGATTCATTTAACTCGGTAACCCTGCTTTGCAGTGGTAACGATTAGCCTGCCAATGCTACAGACTGCTGGAATTCAATGAAATTTAAGGTTTAATGGTCACCAAGTCACAGCTAGGTGAAAATATTTGTATTACCTGTACCTAATGTTTAGTTTTCATGATCAAAAAGTGACATCATTTCCATGCTTAGCGTACTTATGAGGCTAACTTTATGTTATACTAAGTATCAGCATGTTAGCAGTGCTTACTCAGGCAGAGCAACTAACTGTCAGAGTAAAGCCTCAGAGTGCAGCTAGCCTGGCCAGGTCTCAGTCTTGTTTAAATCTTTAATGAACTTCAGTACAAAATGCCAAAGTGTAAACATCTATGGTGTGCACATGGGATGTGTAAAGATCTACCTTCTCAAACCACCCCAAGAGGCAGTGAGAGATTCCTCGGAGAGGCAAAAGTGTAAATGCACAATCAATGTACACCCAAAAGCATCAACACAAGGCAAAAATAAATGCTCACACAGTAAAAAAAATTTGTTGTGAGGCTGCTGATGACTTTTGATCTCTTCTATTGTGCTTCTCCCTCTGTGTTTGCCCAGACTGCAACATAACACAACAGCGTCCATGCGCGATTAGTAACTTTATTGAAATTGGCCACCTGCGGCACGTTTCCTGACAAAGGCACGTTTTTAAAAAATAAAAGAAGCAGTGCTGGCATTGTTATGGATTCTGAAGAGGCCGCGATGTTCGTAACAAAGAGAAATCATTTTGCATTTGCTGTGCAAAATGCTGCCAGTTCAAACCATCCTATTTCTGTAAAATGCAACTCTAATGCGAGTTGTTAGGAAAATATGGATCATTGAAAGAATATTACCCAGGTGCTGCACGCAGAATAAGGTGGAAATGAGATGTGAAGTACATAAAGTGACGTGTGGAGGCAGGAGGTATGTCTGGTTTCTTTCTTCTGGGAACAAATAAGTTGGATGCACTCCTCTAATTCTAATTTGTCACAGCT
Source organism: Pelmatolapia mariae (assembly GCF_036321145.2). Lineage (NCBI taxonomy): Eukaryota > Metazoa > Chordata > Actinopteri > Cichliformes > Cichlidae > Pelmatolapia > Pelmatolapia mariae. The sequence goes on along the minus strand of NC_086227.1, from coordinate 16,922,822 downwards.
CAGCACTCATGCACCAAGCGGGCAAATGCATAAACATGTATATGCTGGTTACTCGAGATGCTATAGTAATGTCTTCTTATTCAGTGCAAAGGTTCTGTCAGCATCTACTATAAAGAAAGTCAGATCTGCTTACATGGTGCACAGATACAGAAGCCATTCAAACATCCAGGCTGGAGAAAGGCAAAAGGTGGACACAGAAATGTTAGCGTGAATGTGAATCTGATTTGTGAGACAAGAATCATTTAAAGTGACTCTCAGAGCTCACTCTAAACCCCTTCTGTCAGCTGTGAGAGAGGCCGCTCTAATCCATTGTCACTGGGTGGATTAATTTGCATAATTCCACTATTGTGATGTCCCAGATCTTTTTCTATCTCCTCCTTCACACAAAATGAAGAAAAGGAAGAAAAAGAAAGGAGGCGACTCTCCTCTCAAACCTCGGCTACTTGTTGCTTTGGCAACGCGGGCGGAAAAGTGAGCAGAAGTAGAGCAGGGCAAGAACACGAGAACTGGCAGAACAGAAAGGACCCAGCGTTGCAAGGGTGTGGAGATGGAGATATGATGAACAGGGAGCAGAGAAAAGGCAGAAGGAAAAGGACAAGGTGGAGAAAGACCGAGAGGACACAGAGAGAGAGACGAGAGGAAACTACTGTTCAGTGAATGGAACACAGAGCAATTTTCTTTTGCTTAAAAAGTCATTTATCTATGTCGACAGTCTATTAGTCATGTATTCGAGTGTGAACCCCCCCCAACGCACACACACAGTGCGTCTATGCGTAAATATAACTGTGTGTTGAGGCTGTACTGTGGATGCAAGTTGGAGGGAAGAGAGGCAGTTCTAAATTGCACAGATAGGATCAATATGCAGTTAAGGGGTGGAGCTGCGCCTTACAGAGTGAACACTGTGTAATACTGCATTAGCCCCACGCGGCGTTAAATGCCTTATTAAAAAAATGGGATGTGAATAAGTTACCTGTCAAGAAAAAATGCATCAGGGCGGTCATTTACATTTGAGTAATTTTCACTGTGCCAAGGCCTGAGCTGAGGTGGAGGTAAGTTGAATGTTTCAGTGTCATTATCATTAAAGTTTGGTGCAATATTTTTAAGATTTTGGGGTTTGTCAGATTTATCTCCATGAGGTCCATGCTGCTCCAAAAATCCAGCCCGTAAAGGAATGATAATTTTGGTTTCCACTGACCCTTGTTACTTTATTTTGTTTTAAGAAAATGACAGTGTATGTCAGCAAAAACTTTAATATTTCATTCATTAAGATCTGATATATAGTTTACGGGCCCTTTAATTTTCTTTGACAATTAGTTTATTATTGTTTTACGAGTAAGCTTGCTGACATGTAACCAGATACCTTTCAATCTACACACACCCATGCTACAATTTCTACAAACAGTACAACTGACTGCCCAGGTTAATGTGTCAAATGATGTTGTTGATGCCTTTTTAATGTGTTGTACAGTTGTGGTCAGACGTTTACATACACTCATAATCAGCATTATGTCATGGTAATTTGGGGCTTTGAATGATTTCTTTGAAATGCTCTTTGTTTAGTGTGATTTTTTTAACAGCATACATCTCTATGGACTTTAACAAGAATCAGGTGTACAAGTTTGAATTTATTTTGGATTTTGTCTAATCCACATAATGTCAAAAGTCATTCCAGAACACGTCTCCACTTCTCTAGAGACCAGTGGTGGCGTACTTTACACCACTGGATCCGATATTTTGCATTCTGCTTGGTGATGTAAGGCTTGGATGCAGCGTCTTGGCCATGGAAACAAATTCCATGAAGTTCTCTACACACTGTTCTTGAGCTAATCTGAAGGCCACATGTGGTTTGAAGGTCTGTAGTGACTGACTGTGCAGAAAGTTGGAGACCTCTGTGTATTATGCACCTCAGCATCCACTCACTCTGCTCTGTGATTTTATGTGACCTACAACTTCATGACTGCATTGCTGTCGTTCTCAATCGCTTTCACTTTAACTGTGGAATATTTAGTAAGGGGAAAATTTCATGACTGGGTTTGTTGCACAGGTGGCATCCTATCACGATATAAAATATAAAAAATTATGTAAATGTTCATGTCTTTTTTTCAAATAGGCTGCCATACTAATTTGGCAGTTAAAAATATCTTTATAAACCAAATAAATATGAGTTATAAATTACATAATGGGACTTTTCTGTTGCCTGCTTACTAAGTGCTTTTTAGTATGCATGGGTGGGATCACACACATCTTTGATCTGTCCTTCATTTTGATGTCAACAACACATCTGTGAAGTTTTGTGACTGGATCCTGCACAGTTGACTAAATCAGTGCCGTTGCAAGCTGTCGCAGCTGTCTCAGTTGTGATGGCTGTCCCGACTAGTGCAAAGAAAACACGGGCTAAGCCTACACCTGACATATGTCAGCACAAGCTGCAAGAGTGTAGAGTGAGGTGCAGCCCTGCCAGATGATATGAACCCAACATTTGCCCAAAACTCCAGAATGATCATAAAGTGTCGCTCACAAGCCGCAGCACTTATAAGAGTCTGAAGGTCTGTGCCGTGGTCCACTGCACAGGTTAATAAAGTTGCCTTTGGCGACTTCCTGACTCCAGGGCACATTATGCATGAGTAGTTGTGGTCAGAAGTTTACTTTCACTCACCATGAGCATGGTTATTTTATGATTTCATTTCAGAATTTTAGCTTTCTTTACAAAGCATAAAGTATTTCTGTTTGCACACAATAACAGAATTATTCCAGAAACACAAAAATTAGCAGGATCAATATTATTAGGCGCTGAAGAACTGACATATTTGTTGACCCATAGCAAAAACTACTGCTGCGCAATGATCTGCTTTAACTTTGTAATGCTCAAAGCTTCTAAAATCAAGTTAAATGTGAAGGTTGTGTTCAACGGGAGTTTGAACAGTCACTTGAGAAAGCATCATGCCAAAAACAAAAGAAATCAGCTTACTTGAGAAAAAGAATTGTTGCTGCTCACAAAGCAGAAGATGGATATACAAAGTTATCACAACGTTTTCAAGTGTCAAGAACTAGAGTGAGAAGTATCATCACGAAAAGAGAGCCACACAGTACAGAACAATGCTGGCAGAGGTAGGAAGCCACACATTTCAAAGACTCTGGAAAGAAAACTAGTGAGAGATGTGCCTAAAGACCCCAGAGCAACTGCCAGGACACGAGTGAACGACTTAGCCAAGCCAGGAATTATAGTCTCAAAGAAGATAATCACTAGAACCCTGCACAGGAATGGACTGCAAAGTATCAGACGAAGAAAAACTCAACTTCTGCACAAGACACACCTTCAAACCTTCAAGTGTGAGACTTGAAAACTACAGATAACTGCAGCAAAAGCGATACAGAATTAGTTATTAGCATCAGGTGGGCTAATGTGAAATTATTTATTTTCCTTATGTAAAGTAAAAATAGTGCAAACATTCAAAATAAATATAGGATGTTTGGAAAATCCGTGTTAAAAACTTCCTTACTCTTGCACTTAGGAAATGTTCAAAATTACTTCTTCATAGGTGGTATAATGATTCTGTCCTCATCTGCAAGATGTACAAGATGCAAGGTGCAAAAATTAGCAGCTGTCAAGCAAGATGGTGGTAGCATCCACATGATGAAGAAGGACATAATTATGTCATCTTCATGAAGATGAAGAAGGACTACTTCCAAATTCTTCATCTTCATCTCATATCAACAGCTATGATCCTAAACACACATCAAACAGTTTGGAGTTGAAAAAGCAGGCTAGCATTAAGCTTCTGGACTGGTCTTACAAAGTCCCGACCTCAAGCCTACTGAAAGGAAACTAACCAATTTAAATGAACTCTACCAAAGAGTGACCAGAATTACACCGGAAGTTGATGGCTACCAAAGGCGTCTGGGCGAGGTGCAACTTGCTAAAGGACATTCAACCAAATATTAATTGGGTTTATGTATATATTTGAGCCTGCATTTAAACGTTTGACTTTGTGTTGAATATAGAACATCCAGAATAAAATCAAGCTTGTGTACCCAGTTCTTGTTTTTTAAAGTCATTAAAGACGCGTGCTGTACAATCATCTCACCCTGAAAAAAGTTCAAAGACACCATTAAAAGCTCAAAATTATAATGACAGCCACGCCCATGATGTGTGGCTGTAGACCACAACTCTAAGCATTACTACTATTATGCTGTTTAGGAAGCAAAAGACTATTCCTCTGAACTCAGCATGATATAGTTAGATATCCTCCTACCAGCTCCCTGCCACAGAAAAACAGTACCCAAACAAACAAAGGAATTAATGAGACTGAATAAATAATATGAATGTAACTGCCTTAATTCTTCATGCTATAGATTCAACAAGGTGCTGGAAACATTTCTCAGAGATTTTAGCCCACATCAACATGATATCATCACACAGCTCGGCTGGACATCCACGAAAACCTAAAGGTGCTTTACTGGGTTGAGATCTGGTGACTGTGGAGGCCATATTTGAGTATAGTGAATGTATTGTCATGTTCAAGAAAATACATGCCTTAGTTGTAACAAGTGGTTCTTTGAGTTACTGCTGCCTTCCTGTCAGCTCAAAGCAGTGTGGTCATTCTCCTCTGACCTCTGACATCAACAAAGCATTTTCACCCAGAGATCTCGCCCTCATGGATATTTCCGCTTTTTCAGAGCATTCTCCGTAAACCCTAGACATTGTTGAGTAGATCAGCAGCTTCTGAGACCAGCCAGTTTGGCACCAACAACCATGCACCGTTTAAAGTCACTTACATCACCTTTCTGCTTTCTACACTGAGTTGCTATCATGTGATTGGTTATTAGACATTTGCGTTACAAGCAGTGCAATAGCTGTAGCTCATGAATTGGCTGCTGACCTTATGTGTGTATTTAACTCTTTCAGAGCTGAACGGTTCTGAATGTGAGATTTGAAACAATAATTTACACTACTCTGCATTTAATAATTAGTTATTACTAATCGGTGGCTTTCTTTTACAGCATGTCTTTTGTCTTGTCCCCCCCCCATGTCCTTCCCTGAGCCTGAGTCTGAGGAGGTTTCTTCCTGCTAAGTCTCGCCAAGTGCTTGCACATTGTGGGCTGGTTGATTGTTGGGGTTTCTCTGTATTATTGTAGGGTTTGTACCTTACAATATAAATGCCTTGAGGCAACTGTTGTTGTGGTTTATTGCTATATAAATTATATTGGACTGAATTAAACTGAATTGAATTAGCGGTGTCCTCAGCAGACAGCTGAGGACACCGCTAGCTTCTCTGTACTACATTTTTGTAGCTAGTTTATCTGTGTATAAATGTAAGCCCTTCTCTTTAAAGCTGTTGCCCATTCCCACATTTATAAATAGATGAGAGTGACCCACAGGTACCACAAAAAAATATTATTTATTTATTCTTTTAGTTGATTTATCTGCACTTGTTTTCATTGCAGCTCAGTTTTGCCTCTTCTCTCCTGTCTGCATCCACTCTGTGTCTGTCACAGGTGAAACAGACAGCTACTTTATACAAAACAAATAGTCCCATATGGAAAAGGCTGACAGTTTATCAGAGTAGCAGGGATACTGTTTCTGGTTTATATTTTTGTGTTTTTTTCATCTCTGTCAGCATCCCTTCAGGGCTTTTGGGTTGGAGATAAAACTGGACAACAAAACCTACCTCTGTGTCCGATCCCTGTAGAGCTAAGTGAGAAAATGTTATTTATAATTCAGGTGCAGCAGCCTGAGATTAACCAGAATTAAGTGTGTCTTGACCTGCATGCCGTTAACCCTATTGGCACAGGGTGAAAACCCCACAGAGCCGTGTCCTCTGAGTCCCCTGGTGCCTCTCTCTCACTCTCTCAGCTGTCGTGCTGTCACAATCAGCAAAACATCATGTCCTACTATAATCAGCACGATATATTAAACATAATCAGGTGTGCTAATGAGGTTGTAATTAAAATAATTCATGCATTAATTAGCAAATAATTTGGTAGACGGATTTTTAAACAGTCCAGCCAACAATATGATCTGAAAGCGTGGTCACAGTAACATTAACACCTGCGTGATTAAACATGGTACAAAGCGCACTGCATTTGTGAAGCGTACAGCTTTGTTGTTACTGAGTCAGCGAGGTGTTTATTGGAATTTTGAGCGCTTTGTTTGCGCAATAGTTAAAACTGACTTTCAAAGTGTTCCCGTCATCACCTTGTAATCACCATTTTATCGCCCTTGCAAAAAGGATCAAAGTTTCAACACTGGGTTAACAGCTAAAACCTACTGAGTATTAGCTTCAGCTAAACTTGTACATTAGGAGCTCTCCACTGAGAGTGTTCATAGTATTATATAGTATTTGTTTTTTGTTCTACTCTGTAGAAAAAAGAAGGGAAAAGAGAACAAAGAAGAACTTCTAAATGAGTACAGGTATCCAGACTTTTGACTGGCACTTAGCGCTTGTTAGCTTACGAAATGTAGCTAAACTAACTCCAAATGAATGTGCAACTTGTTGCATGTTGCTCTCTATAGCTAAACAGGCAACTGACAAGTTTCTGTATCTCATTAAAGAAGTTCAAAGGTTTCAGTGTTGTGTTTATTGCTCCCATTTGACCAATAAATACCTTAAAGCTGGTTTCAAATTAAAATAGCAGTACATCAGAGAAAATAAATCAATAGTGTTAGTTGTGGAAATTTTTAGTATACCATACAAAAACAATCAATTACAATAGATTTAAAATGACAGAATCAATATTCAATTAAAGGGAAGCTTTAATTCAACAGATTGAAGCTGTTGCATGATGAAGTGTGTAGTGTGGACTCATTATTTCTTCATAAATTAAGCCGAGGATGATTCTGAGTGCAGGGTTTTCATCTGGAAGATGTTGCTGTGAACCTTCAACATGCAGTCAAAAGAATCCTCAGTGAAGAGACCAACTTCAATCTGCAAAACTGAGGCAAATCTTTTAGAGAGAGGGAGGAACATTACGAGTACCCGCATAAACATTTTGAGAAAATGCACTGCAGCAACACAAGACGTTCACAGAAGAAAACAATGGTGGAGGATCATAGGAGGCTTTCCATGGTGATGATAAGCCTTCCCGATATAACCAGTCATCTTTAAGTCTACATTAAAGAGAAAACCATGAGAAAAAAATACAGACGTTGCACCAAATGGTGGAAACCAGTGGCGCGCGATGACTTTTACAGAAAGGCAAGCAGAGACGTCCCATTTCCCTCATAAACACAAACAAAAACATCTTCATTCACTATTCACTACTTGGACATCTTCACATTTCTGCACTCCTTCCTGGATGAAGAATTGCCAAATATTATTACTCCTATAGTTAAATAAATATAAACAAATATCACCCACCAAAACTGATTTACTATTAGCTGACAATGGGAAGTGGTGGATGAATCTTTCAAACCATTCCTTTAGGAAAAGAAGTTATCAAACTGAAATGAAAACACCTTGGTACACATAAAACTGTATTACTGAAAAATTGTGCATAAAGTATCAAAAGTAAAATTAATTATTCTGCAGAAAAAATGTTCCCCATCAGTTTTAAATGGATTAATATTAGTGCTGCATATGTTTAAGGTTGAGCTCATTTTCAATACTTTAATGTGTTTAATTAATAATAAAAAATCAGCTGAATTAAAAGTCTTGGCTAGTGTTTGATATGGTCAACTGTCAATATCTACAGGATGGGATTAAAATATCAAAAACCGGTGAAGGTGGAGTGCTGGCAAAGAAACTGGTTAAATGTTAAATATTAAATTCAGAGATTCTTATAGATGCCAATGTGAAACTGCTGCTGAGCCTGCACCTGTTCAACTTGGCTGTTTTATTAGTCTGGACATCATCAGAGCTGCCATCCTCTCTCCATCATCATCACAACTTTCCTTGTTATTATACTAAAGCAGTTAGCAGTTAGAAACTCCATCTTCTCTCCATCACACCTGTTAGCCAAGGTGGTTAGCAAGAGGAAACTCTGTTTCAATGTTAAATCACTGAAGATCATTTACTTGCTAATGCTAACTGTGATTCCACAAAAAGTGCAGATTGTAACTGATCTCAGAACAGTGAAAGCAGACAAGCGGTAGCTAGTCTTACACTCTGTTCCCCCCTCAGTTTACCATAAAATACCAGGGGTTTATCCACAATGCGCTTGCACAAACTACCTTTTTAGCTTTCCCGGCTCCAATCATTGCTAACAGGAGACAGACATGTGGTATGTCAGTGAGAGCTACAGTCTCCAATGAGCACGAAATAAGCGCAGCTTTTGATGACAACAGCTGACTGCGGCCACAAGATGGCAGTAATGTAAAGGCTTGATGCAACATGCGAGGACTTTTATGACAGTGCTGTCTGAGATTAAAGAAACAAGATTGATTTACTTTGGTATGTTTTAATTTAATGCTATTTTAGATTTGACATGGTTTGTCCTGATAGAACGGCACTTGCGCAAACCATTTATTTGCCTTAAGATTAAGCTCAAGTTTTAACAAAACGACGAGAGAAAGGTAGCTCGGAGAAGCCTTTGAATGGCTCATAATCTGGATCATACAGTGTCAAATCTAAATCACAGCAGAAGCAGTGAGATGCACAGGCATGTGTGGTTTCTACAGAGATCACATGCTTATTCATGATGTGACAAAAGACAAGCAGGTGGAGGAAGCCTGACGTGCGTACAGCTACACTTCTTGCTCAGATTCATCCAAAGGGCAGCAAAATTGACTAGACAGTGCTTCACAGTACAGATGGACAGTGACTCAAAGCATACTGTGAAAACAACCCAGAGTTATTTGAAGATCTTGAACGTGATCCCACGTGCATTTCACTCACTGAAGACAAAACCAAATGCAGAAACACCCACCAACAAACAACTGACGATAGCTGCACTTAAAGGCCTTGCAAAACATCACATAGGAAGACACTCATTCTTTGGTGATATGTACTTTAGACTTTAAAGATTCATTGCCTGAAAAGAATCCTTGACAAAGTAATAAACACAGGCTTTTTACTTATTACTGTGTTAATTTGACCAATTACATCTGCGCTGCTGATAAAAGGGTAAGTGTGTAGATAATGTGTGTACAAATGGCTGTAATTTCGGTAGAGTTGAAGCATTTTTTTCAACCCCTTGAAGTAAACTTCTATTGCTTATTGAGTGTTACAATTAAAATCAACTGCTGCTGTGTCCTCTCTGTGCTCCTGCTGTAGCTCTCCCCACATTCTAGTCTCCCACCAGACAAGCACAGACTTCTCACTGCCAAAAATAAGTCAGTGCTGAATTTAGTTTTCACTGAGGATTCAAACCACATCTTCTCAGGTAAAATATTTCTACTTAACAATGTCACCACCACATTTTTTTTTTTACTTCTGTGTAGACTTTTTACTCTTTATATCTGAACTACTCTGAGAAGCTCAGTGATTGGCCAGTCTCCTGTCATTTTCTCCTGTCATTATTTTCTGCAGGTTGATACAGAACAGCAGGTTGGCACATGACGTGAGTTACATTGTATATTCTTATAATGCAATAATGCAATGCATGGTGTGCTAAATTAAATCAGTGCAATTACAATTGTGTTGTTACTTGCTTTACCTTTTTTTGAAAGATATCTGTGTGATGGTGGCTACTAAGAAAATAAATAACGACTCTTTTTTCTTCCTGTTCACTTGCAATAATCAGCTGATTTAAGTTTAAGTTGGAGAAGAAAAAACGGTGCAGTGTTCTCCAACTTAAGTTTATATATCCATCTCTGTGGGGATGTGTATGATGGGTTGTATATTTATTTAATCTATGTCTATTTTAATAACTAAGTGACTTTTTAAAAATGTATTATTAGTTTTTTTAAAAAAAAGATCTTTCCCTCAGCCTTTTAAACATTTTTATGCATTTTTGGTCAGTACAATTGATTTGCATTGAACCAACCAGGTTATCAGCTCTTGTCAGTATCTGCACGAACAGCATGCTAACACAGTCTTAACTGACGAATGTGATGTTAAAGCTGAGAGTCTCCTCAGACACCCGTTGGTGACCCCAGCCCAGGTAACAAAAGCAATGATGAGTAGTCAGGACTGTGGCCTCCATTTCTCTACCTGTAGATGTTTCTACAGTAGAAAATCATTAGGATGCCTCCTGGATTCCTCCTAGGTGAAGTATTTTAGTATTTTGGCTTTTCTACTCAAGCACTCAAAGCACTTAAACGACATGTCTCATTTGCCCATTCCCACAGATATTCATACACACACTTTTTTGTGCTTGTGCTTTCTATCTAACATTCACACTCCAATGAATGCCTCACGAGCGACTAGGGGTTCAGTATTTTGCCCAAGGATAGATTGAACTGGATTGAACCAACAACCTTCTGATTAGTAGATGACCTGCTCTACTTCCTGTAAACACAGCCACTCCTGAGGTTGAATGCCTCGGGATCCCACAAGAAGAGAAGGAGGAGATGGCAAGAGAGAAGGAGATCTGGGTGTCTTCTGCCCCGCACAGCTGAAGCTATGTGCATTCTATGGTCGGCACTGATCCTTAACTGATTTTTCACATGGCTCTGAAAAAAGGAACCATCTGGATGATCTGGACAGAGATCAATCTTGTTTCAGAGCACAGATGCGTCCAAAAATGTAAATGTTAATGTAAATTTTAAAAACAATCTGCAAGCACGAAGAGTCACGTATACCCCGTCGATATCATTCCTGTGGCGGTGCACAGTCATTTTTCACCAGTGTGCCACATTCAAATACTAATCCTTGCAAGCTGTCCAGTACGACGACAGCCTTGAACTGTCGGCCAATACTATAACAAGATTGAGTTTCAGTGTGGGCCTTGCCTGGGGGACATGCAGAGAAGCTACACCAGAAAATCCATTTTTCATAATTATGAAGGAAAATTAATGTCCATAATTCACTGAGCAGAGCGGTAAGACACTGCAAGGAGGTCGGAGAATCTTCTGCAGAGATGTTGATTGAAACTATCGATCAGGTGATTACATACATTTCGCACCTACTGTGTTTTCGGTAAGAGGCAAAACAAAAGTTTGAAAATAAAATCTCAGCGTAAAGTAAAGGAGTCAGGTGTAGTCACTTGAGGTGTTCAATTTTCATTTGGTTTTCATTTGGGAAAGGAAAAAAAATATCCACGGTTCAGAACTGTACCCTTCAAAACATCATCAGCAATTCAGCCATAACCCAATCTCCTTGGAGCAGTAACCATAATCAAATCACCTTTTTTTCCACTTACCCTTTTTTTTAATATCATCTCATTGCATAATCAAAGCTTTGTATTTGGAGTGTGCAGCAAAATGCAGCCTTATATGTTTATTCATGTGAGCTCTGAGCCAAACGGCGTGGACCATCCATCACCACACTCCAGACACAAGCGACTCTCTGCTTCCTCTTCTCTTCTCACACTGTTCAACACCTCCTCCCTCCACCAGAGAGCAGGGTGTTATTACTGATGCGTGAAGGCAGTAACCACGAAGGAGCCCCTCTCAGAAAACAAAGCTGTCCCTGGTCTGGTTGTCACTGTCATGGATCATCAAGAGGAGTTCATTGTTATTACTTCCACTGTTAGACTCAATGATGGAGCAGACGGGGGGGTTAGTATTGATTGGTAGTTAAGACATCACGCTAAGAACACCTGCTGGTCGGTAATTGTCACAATACAGCTAAGGGATACAATCAAGCGTTGTGATATGCTGCATGTGCACTGCAGTCAGTCGCTATTATGAAGTTACAGAGACATAGACATCAGCACACACACATTCAAGCACACCGTAATGGGCCAGTGTGTGGTTTAAATTCTCTTTGATGCTCTGGATGCTCCCCGCTGCTCACCATATTACTCTGTACACATCAAACAGGGTGTTCTGGGAAGAAAAAGGGACATGATGACAAGACCGTGGCTCACTATTCAGCTCATCCTGACACTGGGCTTTTTATTCAAATAAAAATATGTTCTTCTACTTTTTCCCCCCCCCTTCTCTCTCTTAGTCTGTCTTGCTTTTGCTGTAGCTCTGCCACGATTTCTCTTTTTTGTGCTTTTCCCTGGCAATATCAAACCTTTCCTCTTCCTCCTCCTCCTTCTTCCTGCCTTTTTTCTCATGTAATGCTTGCATCTGTTTTGCTCACCCTTCCTTGCAAAAAAAGCCCCCCCATCTTTCTGCAAATTTTCCTGTCTGTTCTCTGTCCGTGTCTGTCTTTTTCTCGCTTTTATTTTTCTTGTAAACTGACATCCCCTGCTATTCTCCTTTCGAGTCACCTAAAGCCTGTCGCAGCATGCCACCCCATCACAGCTGACCATCCCGACGATGTCAGCGTGAGTCACAGTTCATAGATGACAATGACCCAGCCCAGCTGCTCTGTAACCAGGGACACACTGGGTTCCTCTAACCTACAATCTCACCTGTTTGTGCCTATGCATGTCTAGTTCTGTGCATTTGTAAATTTGATCTGTAGAGAAAAGGAAGTCGGGAAAAAGAAACATTATCTCCTTGTGTTGAATTGTGTTACGCCTGCAGATGCATCCATGTGTGCACTGAACTGAACTGGAGATTTGAATGAACCCATTGGTATGGATGGCGCGGTACGATCTTGAGCGTGATCTGTGTTCGCCACCTCCTGATCGGCCCCTCCCGTCCCATAATTCTACCTCTGCCTCCAAAGCCCCTGTAACCTTTTTCCTGCACATCCATCTGTCAATCATGTTCTATGCTGCACAGCAACACAGGGACACTTGTTTCAGTGTTAATTGAACCCTCACAGTTTACACTGGAACTAACCAGCATCTCTTATCTGTTATTCCTGAGGTAACCCTTCACGGAGATATTATTAATCACTGCACACAGCTCAGAGAACATCTACTGGGTGATAAAAACGTTTGCAGGAAAGAAAAAAAAGAATAAGAAAAAGAAAAAATGGACCCAGCCACAGTTACTGAAGCACTTGCTGATATTTTGCCATAAATTTATTAAGCCACTTTTGTAAAATAAAATATGCTTTATTCTGAAATGACTCAGTGGAATGAGCCTCGATTAAAGACTGTGGAAGACCTTATGTAGAAACACATTTTCCTGTATTTAAAGGTCACACCTATTTAAGGCATAAATGCATGTGGGTTGCGGATTTTACGTCATGCCTCAAATTGCTTTGGTGTTTTACAAGGCTGGGACTGAGTGGCTCAGTCGGCACTCAGTGTGCACTTTTAAGCACAAAAGAAAATGCGGTTCAGACCAGAACACAGAGGATGTTTATGTCAAAACTGTATTCCATCGTGCCATCGTGTTCAGTGTGTTCTCCATCACTCGATGACATCCGTATCCTTATAAGAGATGCTTGCCAGGCCATCAAACAGGACTCTGAAAGCCCTTTTCTGCACTGGGAAATTTTGAGGGGAGCCTGAGGACATTTTGACCTCAACAATACAACAAGCATGGCTACTACACAAGCCTTGGCTTTTTGTGTGGAGATGACCAAGTCCTGAATCTGTTCCAGAAGCTCTTTTTTTTTCTCCTTGCAATTTTACACATTTGAGGTGTACAGCTGAGAGCAACACCACGAGTGCCTTTGAGTAGTCTGAGAGTCTGTACGCCATTATCTGATGATCCATTGTGCTGACAAATGACATACAAAAGGCAAGAAGGCAGTGGGAGGAAGCTCCAAGTGCAAGTGGCCATTCAAAAAAGTATAATAACACTTTGATGTGTTTTGACAGACAGTACAGCTAATTCCATCCATCCATCCATCCATCCATCCATTTTCTTAACTGCTCATCCAATTTATGGTCATGGAATGTCGGCTGCAGGCCGAGATGTGGGTATAGCCTGGGCAAGCTGCTAGCCTATAGCAGATACAACCTCTTTATTTCAAGACTTCAAATATGTCAGTGTAACAGGGCCTGATTTAGAGGCATTGCACAAGTCAATATGAAAGCGCCCGATCCCCGATGGGGGTTTCTGCATGAATTTATAAATGTGTAAAATTTCATTAAAATCAATTTTGCTCACATTAGTTTTTGATTTAATGCCTATTGGATCCATGCAGCCTAATGTTGATGGTGTAGGCTATGCCTCTCAAATTATTCTGACATCTTTATTTCTTCTCTTATCAAATATTTAGCCTTTTTGAAATTTGTAATTTTGAACAGTGCTTTTGCAAATGGAGTTTTTTTTCTTGCTTGATAGACGATGTTTTCTCTGTCAAACTGGATCAATGGACGGTGAACTCACATGGCTTTGCAGAACAGAGATTCTATTGAGTGGTCCAAATTTGTTGACGTAAAACTGGTGCATAATTGATGAAGACTAAGGTTTATTACTTTAAAGCAGAGCGTTGCTTGATCTTGCATCATGTATATTGCCATATGGAACTGGTAATGAATGCAAAACACAGGAATCTTGAAGAATATGTCTGGTTATTCAACACTGTGTGCTTTGGCACATTTCTACGTTTTAATACATGTTCTTTACATGAAACGACGGCGCGGCTGTGCAGCTCTGGTGACAAAATGCCAAAATGCCATATCAGTAATACTGCTTATCCGCTTCAGAGCCTGGATGGATTCAAATCAATTCACCTAGAGAAGGTTAAGTTCTTTTCTCACAAGCCCGCATTTCCATTTTGCAGGAGAGCCCTGGATAGAGATCAGACTGCAATCAATTAACTGTCTGTGTCATTACAGGATTAGCTCTACCCACAGCATGGTCACATATATCTGGAAGCTTGCCCAGTAATGGGCAGGTAATAGAGCAAGTGACTGCATGTCCCCTGGGGAAGATTAGTGCTCCATGTCCCATATTAAGTACAAGACAGGAGAATGACAAATGGGATGTAACAGATATAGAGTTCACAGAAAAATAAGCAACACACACACACACACACACACACACACACACACACGCACACACACACACACACACACACACACACACACACACACACACACACACACACACACACACGACTGTGTGTGTGTATATATATGCTGTGTAGTCATGTGATTTGTCACTGATGATTTCTGCAGTTTGACAATGACCATATATCTGCCACTCTTACAACATTCACATTAATAGGAATTGTACTGTTCGCAGACTCAAAGCATCGCTGTGCAGAAGTACAGCTTCACAAAGCTGCTTAGACTGTGTATTGTTACCATTCAGAAATCAGTGATAGACTGAATTGTGACGCCTACCTTCTCCACCTACAGTATAAGGGAAGCTGTCTTGAGAGAAATAGCTGACAAATGTTAAAAAATGCCAGAGTACACTGAATGGCTTTTAAGAAATGGACTTTAATTCAGATCACCAGGCATGAGTGCAGACACACAAAGACATGCAGACAAACATGCACCTTCATAATAACCACAATGCCACGTTCAAGGTAGTACAGTGCGAATGGTACTTTTCCTTTCCATTTCTGAACTTGAGTAGGCCTCATTCCTCTCAATAGTTTCTCATTATCCAGCCTGCTGGTGTTTGAGTTTGATTGATTGTTCATAAAACATGCATGACCCTCATGAATTATTGTGAGAGAACATCCAATAAATTGTTTTAGATGGCTTATTACAACAACGTTACTGGCCTGGCATATTAAATTATTTGCAATCCTGTAAATCACAGAAGCGATTTGAAAATAACCCATTAAAGGCATCACAGTGACATTTCTGCACTCTTCCTACAACATAACCATCTCTGTCAGAGCTCTTTTTAAATTAATCACAAAGAGTTTTGTCATCAATCACATTCCATTAAGCCTTTAATGAGATACAGAAAGAATATGAGGAGATGCATCTGGAGGAATCTGCAGGGATGGGATGGAGGTTTTATGAATATTATCAGGTTAATAGTGATTAATGTTACTCAGTTATGAAGATATGAGTGTGAACTTCTTAACTTTCAACTATCTCATTTCCAAATAAGGTAAAGGTAATAAAAGTAAGCAAAGTCAATGAAAATAACATAAAAATGCTATTAAATCCAGAAATACAATAAGATTTTTACACAGTATTGCATTTTGAAGTATCTGCACTGAGCTAAACAGAGTTATAAAAGATCCCCATGAAAATCAAGTTTTTAACCTTGTTAGCGTGTCCATATGTTTTAAGACATATTGTGAGCATGTCTGCCTGGAAACAGCAGTGTACTAGTGACAGTCTCACAAACACAGATTCAGCCAGGCAAAGTTTCACATATAACAAAACAAAGGAACTACTTGTACTATAAATCTACCCACATTTTTATTGAGCTTTTGTGGTCTTAGTAACTGCTCAAAGCACTTTAGACTACAGAACATTTTAACTAGTGGCATTCCAACAGGACAAGCAAGGCAAGCAGTGCTTGCCCAGTGAAATCTAAAAACAGACATTAATTAAAACCAAAGTGAAACCATTCCTCTCTGCATCTTATAGTGTGTTCTCTCTCACAAGTGGCTTTCATTACCTGTGTGCTTACTCCTTTAGATTACTGCATTTTGCAGGTGCAGTTAGAAGCATCCTTCTGCTTGCCTCCGAATCCAATGAAATGTCTAGCGTCTGTGTTTTGATGGTTGTTTCCTTGTGCCATTAACAAAAGCTTAAGCTTGTCAAACTGAGAGCCTAGCAGCTTTTCCTGGTTGTTTACACATGTATAGTGTGGCTAAACCTCTTGGAAGCTAAGGGGATAATAGTGTGCTAGACAAGTTTCAGCTGCTTTCAGTGGTCTGAGCTCAGTTATCATCTGCATGTTGCGTGGAAACAGATCTAACTTAGCAACTAAACAGTCTTTTGGAATTTATAATCATAACAGATACATTTGATCTTACTAACTAACTTGACCATTATCTGTCATATAAGAAACTTTTAATAACTCCTTTGGCACATTAGCAAGGAATGCTTTGGAATGCCTCTGCCATGTTTGGTTTAATAAAACAGGCAAGTTGAACAGGTGTAGGCTTCAGATTAGCATTTCAGAGAAATCATTTCTTTGGCTTAGCATTTACCCAGCATAACCAGATGCTTTCCCAACAATCCAACTGTTTTAACCCTGCCTTACTGTCTTTCTGTAAAGGTTACTACACGCCATTTTAACCATAGATTTATACAGCACTGTCCTCAGCCCTGGCAGGTTTTAAACCAGTGCCATGGTGTTAATAATGGTGTTAATAACAGTTAATTTGGTTAACTTGGAGGATGTAGTCTAATTTATCAATCTGTTTAATAATGCAGCCAGTTTGAAGGCTCTACACTAAAGACTACACTGCTTCATTGCACATCACTGTGAAAGTGTCTGCTGCTGCTCTGTTTCTTGCCTCTGTGTGTCATGATGAAAGAGACACACAGAGCAGAGAAAAGAGTGGCAGGTGAACTGATGATGTTACTTGAGTTAGCTTTTTTCATTACTGTGTGTGCAATAACAACATTCCCAACAACTGATAATCTGTGTGAATGCCTTGCCTGGAATAACGCAATGCTTTGTGCTCTGGAACCTCCTGATTTACAGATTTCTGCACTGTTTTTCCTGTTTAACAAAATGCACACTTTGAGAGCGTGGATTTTAACGCTCTGTCTTCCACCATGTAGTTGGGGAACTTGTGAATGAGTGGGCAGAGGAAGACATTGGGTAGGCCAATGGCTAATTTGCATATTCAAAGTTTCACACATACCAAATGAGACAAATGTGCTGAGTCACAGTCGCATCTAAGAATATTTTAATGTAAAAAGAACTTCTGGTTTTGATGAGCAGAGAACAGTTTTCATGGGGTGAGTCAACTGTATATGATTATTCAAAAAAACAAATCAAAATCAAAATTTAAATGTCACTTGTTAGAGCGTCATTTTCTCTTTTTACATAATTTTTTGTCCATCACTCAGCTCGTAGATACCTGTCTGCACCGAGAAGCTGAGTTCAGACTCAGTATAGATTTTGATATGAATGCACTGACATAGAGTTGGCCATGCGTTTAAGTTTCGCGACCCTCTTTCACCTTTCCTGTGTCCCAGGTGTGAAGTGATGAGACAGGAGGGGGAGAGGAGGAGGGGACAGAAGAGAAATAAAGCAGAGGGAACGCTAACCCTGCTGCCTCCGACCTTCAGGTCCCAAAGGTACACGAGTCAGACTTCAAGAATAAAGTTGAAGGACTTTGTGATTGGGCAGCAGTACTACTACAGGCACTTTTTTTCCCAGCAGAATTAAGTGGGAGTTTATAAGTGGCCACTTCATGCTCCTTCTTAAGACAGCACTTTAACACTTTGCCTCAGCTCTGGCTTCATGTTAAATTCATGGCTGAGTTTCCATCTCCTGCTAAACAAGTTGTGTGTGTCATTAGTTTTATTTAACGTAACTTTTCCCCATTAGGGATTTGAAGCAACATTTTCAGGATTAGTAAAATTCTCTAACAATCACTGATAAAGATCGTGTCTTGTGATGTGAACCAGGCTAATTTGTGGTGCCCAGAGTGAATAAATAATGTTGAGGTCGTTTAGGAGACTAATTTGAAATGCAGTCTGTTCTGAAGGTCCACAGAGCTTTTGCACACTTTATCCAGCGCGAGCCTTGAAATCAAATGATTTTTATAACTAACTGCACATGGTCAAGTATCGCTTTACACTCGGGTTCCAACATCTGATTTATTTGAACCACAGTTTCAATTGATTTGAGCTCATTTATTCACATTAGGATTCAAGTGTTGTAGCGTGAATGTGTCTCCTGCAAGCACAGACATGAAAAGAGCTATAGATGAAGGGAGTAGAGCCATGGAGAGAGTTGTGTACATTCACCACCTACCTGCACCCACTGCGTTTGATCCAAACCACACGCCTTTGAAGTGTGTATGCCTTTGTGCCGGGCCAAATAGGGGTGTGTGTGTCTGTGTGTGCGTGCGTGTGTGTGTGTGTGTGGAAAACATTGCATGCAAGTGATGTCATCATCATTTTCAGACACACACACAGAAGTGCACATGCATGCAAATGCATGTGCATGGGCATCCACACATAGTCACACCCACACAGATGGGAAGCTAAATGGGAAAATGTTTCTATCGCCACAGATATACGCCTGCCTTCAAACTACACCTCAGACCTTTTTTCTTTCTGGCTGTGGACTATCTCAAATGGCAATGCAAATGTTCATTTTTATCAGATTGCACTTTTGAAGCTGGGAAAAAGTGGAAAGAAACCATACTACTCAAGTACAAACAATGTCACTTTGCAAAGTTTTTTTTTTTTTTTAAAGCGCCTTCAATATATGTAAATGGGAAATAGATGCTGTGCTTTATTGAAACATGTGCAAACATAAATGTAAATCTATCCATGTTTTCACTGGACTGGCAGTGTGATTGGGATCATTGTCATACTGAAAAATGAAGCCCTTGCCAATCAGACACTTCCCAGATGGTATTGCATGGTGGATCAAAATCTGACAGCACTTTTCTGTATTCAAAATTCAAAATCTTTGGAATTTTCTCAAAATCTTTGATAGTATCTCTCTCATCATATTTGAACCAATAATTTCAAATTTGTCTCTCCATAAGACCTGCTGTCACTAATTTTTCAGTCATGTTTTTGTGTAATGTGGCACACCTCAGCCTTTTCTCCCTGTTTCTCTTCCTTAATAATGGCCTTTGGCACTGAGACTATTTCTGATGAGGTTTAAGTCATTCCATTATCAATATCTACGGAGCCTTTAAAGAAAAGACTTCTTTAAGTTGCTTGAAGACGTTTCACCTCTCATCGGAGAAGCTTCTTCAGTTCTAGGGTCAAATGGTGGAGAGTCCCAGATTTAAACCCTGTGGGAGTGTCCCCCCAAGAGGGAAAAAAGGACCCCCTAATGATCCTTCTACCTAATCACATGAGCCAAGGTGTCGGGTGAGCTCATTGTGAAACCTAGCCCCACCCTATCATGTGATTTCCTGATGTCAGATGGCCCAGGATGTGAGTGGGCGTTAAGGCATCTGGGAAGGGATCTCAAAACTGGATTATAGATGGCAGACAGTTGGTGTTGTAAACCACCGCCTCTGTTCAAAGATGGTCGCTCACAGTGGACATACATGGCCTCTTTTACTCCTCTTTCAAACCATCTTCTCTGTCCAAAATGTGAACACTGGTGTCCTCGAAAGAGTAACCTTTGTCCTTGTCCCTGTTGAACTTGATGTTTTTATCCACTGCGTTAATGTGAGCAGTGAAGGATTCCACTTCTTGTGTTTTGATTTTGACCCTTCCGTTTTTGAGATGCCTTCCCCAGGATGTGAGTGGACGCCTTAACGCCCACTCACATCCTGGGCCATCTGACCTCACATGATAGGGTGGGGCTAGGTTTCACAATGAGCTCACCCGACACCTTGGCTGATTGTGACCTACAGCCGTTTTCACACCTTGGCTCATGTGATTAGGTAGAGGATCGATAGAGAGCTCCCACAGGGTTTAAATCTGGGACTCTCCACCATTTGACCCTAGAACTGAAGAAGCTACTTGGATGAGAGGTGAAACGTCTTCAAGCAACTTAAAGAAGTCCAGACACTTTTCTTTCCAAGCTCCTTAGACTACGATGACCTGGATGACTGAGAACCTTCACAGACATTATCAATATCAATTATCGATTCAGTTCCTTATTGATTCTCATTGGATCCACTTTGACATTAATTTTTCTTCTTTGTGGTGATCAGTGTTGGGGTAATTATTCAAAAAATAGCAATTATTAAACATGTTACACAACACTTTTCTTAAATGTAATGCAGTACGTTACTTAATTACTGAGATGAAAGAAATTGGTTACCATACTCGTTACATTACTTTTGTGTTTCTCTCTAAATTGACCTGAAACAACACAAACCTGAGGCTACAGACACATACACAACACAAATCCTATCCTAATGAGGACACACATATGATCTTTCTCTTAGTATTTAGGTATGAACACAAAGCCCACGGCACAAAGCAAAGATGAAAATCAGCCCACAGCGATCGCCGCAGCGATTCTAGTTTAAAACATGAACAGATAGAAATGGATGTAGCAGCATGACTGCTCATCACTGATTTTATTGCCTGTTGAAGTTCAGGGTCTGGCTGCTGGGCTGCGGTCAGCAGTCCCTCAGCTTTAATGTCACTCTGCTTTCATGGACAACTTAGCGTTAGCATGCTGTCTGGGCAGAAACTTTTAAAGAGCCAAGTTGTGTTAGCAGCATTATGCAGCACTCTTAACCACTATGTTACCATCGTGCTCTCATCCTTTTTTTGCAATAAAATAAAAGTCATGTCCATATCCAATCAGATAATTGTAGCTCAAATGCAAACGGAACTGATAAGCGGGATCAACATGCAGGAAGACCAACAATTCCAAGGATTTAACCACAACTCGGTGTACGTGAGCAGTAGATAAACTGAAGGTCCAGATGCATCTCTCAGGTCCTGTGTCTTTCCTATATATAAATCTTTTTTTCATATTTGCTGAGCACGTGATTTTTGCTGAGCACATGATTGTTCATCTGCTGTGGATTGTTTTTTGTTTTTTTGGG
Organism: Pelmatolapia mariae; assembly: GCF_036321145.2. NCBI lineage: Eukaryota > Metazoa > Chordata > Actinopteri > Cichliformes > Cichlidae > Pelmatolapia > Pelmatolapia mariae. The sequence continues at coordinate 16,901,340 of NC_086227.1, read as the reverse complement.
GGGGTCTGTCACTTTTACTTTTGTCCTCCAATTTTACAGTTTTCTCAATTTTCTAAGGACGTTTTTAAGAACTTCACACCATGCCAAGTTATCTGCTATTAGCTCTTTTGAGAATTACCTTTTTACTTGTTTTATGCTTGAATGAGTCATCCGTCAGCGTTAAGTGGCCTAACAAATGGAAAACCTTCCTCTGAAAATGGTACAGGGACCGGACAGAACAAGTGAAAGAGCAGACAACGTCCAAAGAAATATTTAAAAGACCTTCAGAAAGCCTCGAGAAGTATTGCTCCAAAACACTTTTAAAAAATCCCCTATAAATCTGTCTCCTTGGAAGGAAACTATGAAGAAATAAGAGAGAGTTTCAGGACTATTTCACACTATTGAGTTTAGCAACTAAAGAGACTCATCATATAATGTAAATATAATTCTGCAGTTCAGTACTTCTAAAAGAAGTACAAATAAAAAATATATACATATAACATGCTTACATTAAGACAATATACTTAGTCATGTGACTCTACCATAGAGCTTTAGCTCAATGCTTTGTTTCAGAATACGTTGTTTACATTCATGATTACATGTTTTGCCCTGAAAAAAATCTACTGTATTATTATTATTATTATTATTATGTAATTAATCTTCACTCTGGCATGCATACGTTTAATGTCCACTTTAATGTCTATAGTTGGTTGAAAAATGACTCCAAAAGGAAAGTAGCAACAACTTCGGTGACATTATCTGATGGTGTGTTTCATGTACAGCATGAATGTTGGCTGGAAGTCATTTCAGGAGTTTGGGAGTCTGGATTTTTTTTTAATCTTGTGGGGAGAGAAAGAAAAACAAAGCTTAAGGGGTGCGAGATGGAGGCTCTCGATCACCACATCTTACCCCGCTGAGCTAACCAACCGACACAATAACAAAGTGTACCTCACAGGCTTGTATTATTTACAATGCGAGGGCAGAGAGGTGGCTGTGAGAGACAAGAGGCCTGCAGAAATAACCTGACAATGCAACACGTGACAAGGAAAATAATCTAATCTACATGTGGATATAAAAATGGCATAAAAAACAGGTGTGAGTTTTTTTAATTGAAGTGAGACAATATCACGTTCAAATAAACTCTCAGTCAAATGTTGTATTTATAGACTGGCGACCTGAACAGGGTATATGCTGCCTCTTGCCCTATGACAGCTGGGATAGGCTCCAGGCCTGCCTCGAACCCTAAAGTGGATAAAAATCGACAGATATATGGATTTTGTTGTAATAACAAAAGAAGCAAAACATAGGAATTTGCCTTCTGTAATTGCAATATTCTGATCAATGTTTCCTGCTCATGAAGAGAAGGTCTGCCTCAGGAATATGCCCTCCGGCCATCCGTCTTATAAACACATCGCAGGGACGCAAACTTGATGTCACAACGTTGTTCTCAAGAGAGAGCGAGGGCACCTTGATGGCATTTTGTCCTTCAGAGATGAAGAAACTGTCAATAACCAAGTCATGTAATTTCCCAGAGGGCTTCCAGCACTGGATTAATATTTTTAGCCAAGTAGCTATATCTGTCCTGTACACACACTCAGCCTCGCTCTTATTTTGGGAGCAGGTCCAGTTTCAAAGTCACTTCACCTTCTCTGAGTTTCTATTTTCACCTAATGGCAATTTTGAGAAGTCGCTTTCCTTCAAATTACACATCCTCACTGCAGCTCATCTTAAAAAAGATGGTCTTATATTAGGATTTAAATAACATCTTTAGTTTTAATACAGGTCTGGAGGGAGCCTATTGGAAAGCGTGTACTATTTTTTTCAGTGTAACTGAAGGAAACACATCTGCTTGGTCCAAAGGTGACCTTACCTGCACTGCACTTTGCAAAGCTGTCATGATACTGCATAAGGACCCATGTTTTTACCACACAAACTCACTGCTTTTTATTCCCCTTGGGGCACTGATTGAAAAATCTTAGAAACAGGGAAGAAGAGGTGTCAGCGCCACATAAACAGAAGAACTGTTTTATGACAAAGAATCTTTTTAAATAAAACAACAACAGCTTTAACGACAGGCGACGAGAATGCCTGCAGCCTGCAGGCAGACTTTCATCTGGGTTTTCCAGCGGCTTTAGGTTCCTGTTACGAAGAAGTGCTCGATAAAATGCTTGTTTTAGAAGTGACACTTTCACGCTGACTGATCTCGGCAATAAATTAAGAAAACACAAATACACTTGGTGGGTTATGAAGAAATTAAAAAGATTTAAGGATTTAAGTCTCCACTACATTGCTGTCTGTGACCAGCTGTTACCACATAAATCAACAGGAAGCCAGCTGAATTCCAATTACCGAGACTTAATTTTCAGATACGATTTTATGCAGCAGGCTGCAGAAAGTTCCACTGAGAAAGACATCCTCAAAAAAAGGCACTAACATAATTTGATAATACTTGATAATGAAAAGAAATTTCACCTCTTATTTCATGTCTTTTAATTGCAAAGCTATTAATGGTCATGTTTTGCATGCTTGATTATCTGTGTAAACATGAGTTTGACTGTTAAAGGAAGGAAGTTTAATTGCACCCCCCCACCCCCCTCACTTCTTGTGAAACGCTTCCTCTCGTGCAGTTAACTGTCAGATGACAGAGTGAGGCAAAAACAACAAGGGAGGAGCTGAGCTATGAAGAAGAACAGGAAACAAGAGAAGCGGAGGAGCTGTCAGTCGCACTCTGCCTTCTTAGGGTTTAATATCTCTTTCTCATGCACACAGCCAGGCCTCCTTATCTGCTGTCAGTGAATGCCAGCTAGATGTCACTTTTACTCTGGATTTCCCACTCGTGGCAGAAGAACTGAAGGTCAGCTCATGAATGGTGAGCTCAGTGTAATGGGACTGAACATAAACCTCGGTCTGCCTTAAGATACACTCAATGACTGAGTCCTTTCACTAACTGATCATGTTTATCAGCGTCTGCTGCGCATCATGCAGAACCTCTCTTTTTTCCTCCCCTTTTTAATCATTTGTATAAAATAGTGGAAGATAGGCTTCATGAAAACTGACTCCCGGCTGACATCGTAAAATAAATAGGCAGTGCAGGTGAGCTATGACAAGTGCTGAGGTACACTTTATCGAGTAATGAATAATACAGGGGTAAAAAAAAAGCAAAAAAAAAAAGAAGTCTTCAAACAAGTAGGAGCCAGAAGCATGTTTAAACAACACGGTTTTAATACTGTTCTGCTTCAGTTGTTACCGAAGGGACTTTCATAGGTCAACAAAGGCCCAGAATTGTTAAGGGAACATTTCTTTAAAGCTGCACTGATGCATATTTTATAATAACAATTGCTGAAATGACTATACAGGGGTCGCTCGTAGTGACGAACTCACATAAAAATGATCAACCACCTCTGCAGCTGCCCTCAGCCCACACTCGCTGAACTTGTTCTTGTGTTTCTGTGTGGTGAATGGTTATTGCCGACAATTTGGGCGCACCTACTTCTGGTTCTGGCTCTCCGTTTTTTTGTAAAAATGTGCTACGTGACGGCCATCCAGCGCGAGCAACATCGGCTTTATTCCGACTTGTTCTTTTTAGTTTGAGCGAAGAACACCGACAGTTGTAAAAATTACTTCTGTCGAGCCCCAATATTACATAATCACGATCATACCCATCTGCCAATTTTTATTGCTCCCATTATTTATTCACTCGCTGTGAGGCATTGATCTCTGATTTGGCCCTTTATGACCGATGACAAAATGAAACAAATAATGGATTTTGTGATTTAGACTCAAAGCCCACAGAGGACGAACAGTATATCTGATGTGACAGGGAGATATCTGTATTCATCTGTGCGCGTGCGTGTGTGTGTGTGTGAGAGAGAGAGAGAGAGGGAGGCGGTATATGTGTGTGTGTGTGTCCGTATGTGTGTTTCATTTCTGGTTTGGAGTGGGTGAGGGCGGGGGGTTGTAAGTAAGGTCACACTTTGTGAGATATCAGAAAAGCAATATTCCTTCAAGTTGAGCGGTATGTGTTGGAGAGAGGAGGACCACAGCGGGAAGAAAAGGATTGTGGGATGTGACATTGATAGTCATCTGCTGTTTTGTGTATTGTGGCAAGCTTGTGTGTGCGTGTGTCTGTGTGTGTGGGTGTTTTTGTGTGTGTCAGAGTTGGTATTTCAGTGTGTCCATACTGATTCCATGTGATGATATTCTGATGTTAATGAATGTTATTATGCACATTATATAACTGTAATCGTGGGGTATCAGAATAATTGGCTGTTAAACGTCATTTGTTGGCCTTGTTAGGGCCCGAGCACCGAGAGTGCGAAGGCCCTATTGTATCTGCTCCGTTTCTTATTAGGGCCCGAGCACTAAAAGTGCGAAGGCCCTATTGTATCTGCTCCGTTTATTATTATTATTAGGGCCCGAGCACTGAGAGTGCGAAGGCCCTATTGTATCTGCTCTGTTTATTATTATTATTATTATTTTTCATTGAAATGAATTGCCTTTTTGAGGGCTTTAAAATGCTCAAAAACTCATGAAATTTTGCACATATGCCAGGTCTGGTGAAAAATTTAGTATTTTAATGGTTTTACATATGAGCATTGGGAAATGGCTCTAGAGCGCCACCTATGCCTTGTTAAATGCAGCCCTACGAACACATCGTTTGAGCTACATGTATGAAATTTGGCACACATGTGTATCATGCCAAGACGAACAAAAAAGTCACTGGGCCCATTGACGCAAACCCAACAGGAAGTCCGCAATTTAGAGGTGAAGGTGACATTTTGGCTCTAATTTTGCCGTTTCCATGCCTCGAACTTTTTCGAACTCCTCCTTGGGATTTGGTCATATAATCTTCATCTTTGGTCAGTTTCAACTACACACCTGGGCCATGTTAAATTGCGGAGCTTTTGAGTTTTCACAATACGGTGAGGCCGTGGCGCCACGGCGAATTTTGATGACTCGCCATGAAAATCTTATTGTCTCTCATTCCCTCATACATGGTCCGACGTGCACCAAAGAGCACAGATATGGTAAGGCTCCACCTCTGAACATATTTCAACTGCCATATTTGACCTCAGGGACAGCGCCACCTAGTGGGAACAGGAAATGTCATGTTTTACACTTTGGGGTACAGTATTATGATGGTTGACATCTGCAGCCTCAAATTTCTCCAGGAAAGCCTTAAGGAGTTGGTCTTGGGTTATAGTGAAAACTGTGACTTTTTGCGAAAGGGTGTGACCCCAGCAGCATGGCAAACATTGATGTCTCGCCATTAAGAAACAAATTAGTATAACTCAATGAAATCCAGTCTGATCAGTACCAGACTTTACAGGCATGATGTCAGACCCGCCCTGAACAGATTGATGTGCCCATTGAAAGGGATACGTAGAGCGCCACCTAGTGGGAACAGGAAATGTCATGTCTTTTATTTTGTTGCACTAATTTTCACAGGTTCATCGTGGCCACCTCAAAAGCGGAGAATATTAACATCAGTCCCTCATGATGCTTCAGTGAGAAAATTGTGACTTTAAACTGAACGGCGCACCCTGGTGGCAACGCGGTTCACCATGAACAATGAAGTGGCTTTTGAGGTGCTTGGAAAGTTTAAAATGTCTTGAAATTTGGCACACACCTCCAATGTGATGAGGGCTATCTGGCTATGTGATCGTTTTCATTAATTAGCGCAAAATGGCTCCACAGCGCCCCCTACAAAATTTCAAAACAACAGCCCCTGCTCTGTGTTTTATGTATGAGTCAGAAACCTGGTAAGCTTATGGAAGATATCAAGATGTACAAAAAAGTCTCTTGGAGCAATATCCCAAATCCAACAGGAAGTCAGCCATTTTGAAATTAATGTGTAATTTTGGCAACATTTCCCCTTCTTTTCAGGCACCTTTCTTTGACGAACTCCTCCAAGGGATTTCATCAGATTTACACGATCTCCAGTGCGTGGAATCCAAAGAACTTTGTGATGTTAAATTGCGAAGCTTTTTACGTTCAGGGAAATGGATTGGTCATGGCGGCACGTGGAGTTTCAATCACTCGCCAAAAAGCAGTAATCTGCTGTCACTCAAAAACACAATGTCCAATCTAAGATAAGATAAGATAAGATAAGATAAGATAAGATAAGATAAGATGACCTTTATTAGTCCCACACGTGGGAAATTTGTTTTGTCTCTCCCAAAGGTTGCAGTTATGATGAGACTCAAGCTCGGAAATGATTGTTATGCCATTTGTCAGTAATTGTTAGAGCGCCACCTAGTGGGACGACTATAATCATGATTGAATGAGATGGAATTTGAGCTGGTGGTTAAACGCATGAATTCCATCAATGTGACATCAGATCGGACGCGCTGGTTTTTGGTGTTGGGCGTGGCTCGACGCGCCGGGGGTGCGAGGGCCCTCGTAACGCTGCTTGCAGCTTTAATTATTCTTATTATTATTATTAGGGTCCGAGCACAAAAGTGCGAAGGCCCTATTGTATCTGCTCCGTTTCTTATTAGGGCCCGAGCACCGAGAGTGCGAAGGCCCTACTGTATCTGCTCCGTTTCTTCTTCTTCTTCTTCTTCTTCTTCTTCTTCTTATTATTAGGGCCCGAGCACCGAGAGTGCGAAGGCCCTATTGTATCTGCTCCGTTTCTTATTATTATTAGGGCCCGAGCACTGAGAGTGCGAAGGCCCTATTGTATCTGCTCTGTTTATTATTAGGGCCCGAGCACGAAAAGTGCGAAGGCCCTATTGTATCTGCTCCGTTTCTTCTTCTTCTTCTTCTTCTTCTTCTTCTTCTTATTATTATTATTATTATTATTATTATTTTTCATTGAAATGAATTGCCTTTTTGAGGGCTTTAACATGCTCAAAAACTCATGAAATTTTGCACACATGCCAGGTCTGGTGAAAAATTTTGTATTTTAATGGTTTTATATATGAGCACTGGGAAATGGCTCTGTAGCGCCACCTATGCGTTGTTAAATGCAGCCCTACGAACACATCTTTTGAGCTACATGTATGAAATTTGGCACACATGTGTATCATGCCAAGACGAACAAAAAAGTCAATGGGACCATTGACGCAGACCCAACAGGAAGTCCGCCATTTCGAAGTGAAGGTGACATTTTGGCTCCAATTTTGCCATTTCCATGCCTCGAACTTTTTCGAACTCCTCCTTGGAATTTTGTCATAGAAACTTCATATTTGGACAGTGCCAACTACACACCTGGGCCATGTTAAATTGCGGAGCTTTTGAGTTTTAGTGATACGGTGAGGACGTGGCGCCACGGCGAATTTCGATGACTCGCCATGAAAATCTTATTGTCTCTCATTCCCTCATACATGGTCCGACGTGGACCAAAGAGCACACATATGATAAGGCTCCACCCCTGAACATATTTCAACTGCCATATTTGACACCAGGGACAGCGCCACCTAGTGGGAACAGGAAGTGTCATGTTTTACACTTTGGGGTATAGTATTGTGATGCTTGACATTTGCAGCCTCAAATTTCTCCAGGAAAGCCTTAAGGAGTTGGTCTTGGGTTACAGTGAAAACTGTGAGTTTTCGCGAAAGGGTGTGACCCCTGCAGCATGGCGAACGTTGATGTCTCGCCATGAAGAAACAAATTAGTATAACTCAATGAAATCCAGTCTGATCAGTACCAGACTTTACAGGGATGATGTCAGACCCGCCCTGAACAGATTGATATGCCCATTGTCAGGAATACGTAGAGCGCCACCTAGTGGCAACAGGAAATGTCGTGTCTTTCATTTTGTTGTACTGATTTTCACGGGTTCATCGTGGCCACCTCAAAAGCGGTGAATATCACCATCCATCCTTCATGATGCTTCAGTGAGAAAATTGTGACTTTAAACTGAACGGCGCACCCTGGTGGCAACGCGGTTCACCATGAATAATGAAGTGGCTTTTGAGGGGCTTGGAAAGTTTAAAAAGTCTTCAAATTTGGGCCACACCTCCAATGTGAAGAGGGCTTTCTGGTTATGTGATCACTTTCATTGAATAGCGCAAAATGGCTCCACAGCGCCCCCTACAAATATTCAAAACAACAGCCCCTGCTCTGTGTTTTATGTATGAGTCTGAAACCTGGTAAGCTTATGGAAGATATCAAGATGTACAAAAAAGTCTCTTGGAGCAATATCCCAAATCCAACAGGAAGTCAGCCATTTTAAAATTAATGTGTAATTTCTGCGACATTTTCCCCTCTTTTCAGGCAACGTACTTTGACGAACTCCTCCAAGGGATTTCCTCAGATTGACCCGATCTCCAGGGTGGGGAATCTAAAGACCTTTGTGATGTTAAATTGCGAAGCTTTTTACGTTCAGGGAAACGGGGTGGTCATGGCGGCACGTGGCGTTTCAATCACTCGCCAAAAAGCAGTAATCTGCTGTCACTCCAAAACACAATGTCCAATCTCTCCCAAAGGTCGCAGGCGTTATGAGACTTGAGCTCGAAAATGATTGTTATGCCATTTTTCAGTAATGATTAGAGCGCCACCTAGTGGGACGACTATAACAATGGTTGAATGAGATGAAATGTTAGCTGGTGGTTAAATGCATGAATTCCATCAATGTGACATCAGATCGGAAGCGCTGGTTTTAGGTGTTGGGCTTGGCTCGACGTGCCGGGGTGCGAGGGCCCTCATATCGCTGCTTGCAGCTTTAATTATTATTATTACGGCAAATGAATCGGCCTTTTGAGGGCCTAAACATGCTCAAAAACTCATGAAATTTTGCACACGCATCCGGTCTGGTGAAAATTTACGTATTTTAATGTCCTCAGAAATGTCAAGGGAAAATTGGCTCAGTAGCGCCACCTAGAAAAATGAAAAATGCGAGCCCCCGGTGTGGGAATGACCTACATGTATGAAACTCGGAACACATATCTAACGTTAGGAGACGCACAAAAAAGTCTATTATGGCCATGTCCTAAACTCAACAGGAAGTCCGCCATTTGGACGTGAATATGACATTTTGGCTCTAATTTTGCCATTTCCATGCCTCGAACTTTTTCGAACTCCTCCTTGGGATTTGGTCGTATAAGCTTCATATTTGGTCAGTGTCAACTACACACCTGGGCCATGTTAAATTGCGGAGCTTTTGAGTTTTCGCGATATGGTGAGGCCGTGGTGCCACGGCGAATTTCGATGACTCGCCATGAAAATCTTATTGTCTCTCATTCCCTCATACATGGTCCGACGTGGACCAAAGAGCACACATATTATAAGGCTCCACCCCTGAACATATTTCAAACTCCATATTTGACACCAGGGACAGCGCCACCTTGTGACAACAGGAAATGTCATGTTTTACACTTTGGTGTACAGTATTTTTATGGGTGACATCTGCAGCCTCAAATTTCTACAGGAAAGCCTTAAGCAGTTGGTCTTGGGTTATGTGGCCCTATTGTATGAAGGCCCTATTGTATCTGCTCCGTTTCTTATTAGGGCCCGAGCACCGAGAGTGCGAAGGCCCTATTGTATCTGCTCCGTTTCTTATTATTATTATTATTATTGTTATTATTATTATTATTATTTTTTACCGAAATGAATTGCCTTTTTGAGGGCTTTAACATGCTCCAAAACAAAAGAAATTTTGCACACATGTCAGGTCTGGTGAAAAATTTTGTATTTTAATGGTTTCACATATGAGCACTGGGAAATGGCTCTAGAGCGCCACCTATGCCCTGTTAAATGCAGCCCTACGAACACATCGTTTGAGCTACATGTATGAAATTTGGCACACATGTGTACCATGCCAAGACGAACAAAAAAGTCAGTGGGCCCATTGACGCAAACCCAACAGGAAGTCCGCCATTTGGAAGTGAAGGTGACATTTTGGCTCTAATTTTGCCATTTCCATGCCTCGAACTTTTTCAAACTCCTCCTTGGGATTTGGTCGTATAAGCTTCATATTTGGTCAGTTTCAACTACACACCTGGGCCATGTTAAATTGCGGAGCTTTTGAGTTTTCGCGATACGGTGAAGCCGTGGTGCCACGGCGAATTTCGATGGCTCGCCATGAAAATCTTATTGTCTCTCATTCTGTCATACATGGTCTGACCTGGACCAAAGCGCACAGATATGATAAGGCTCCACCCCTGAACATATTTCAACTGCCATATTTGACATTAGAGACAGCGCCACCTAGTGGGAACAGGAAATGTCATGTTTTACACTTTGGGGTACAGTATTGTGATGGGTGACATCTGCAGCCTCAAATTTCTCCAGGAAAGCCCTAAGGAGTTGGTCTTGGGTTACAGTGAAAACTGTGAGTTTTCGCGGAAGGGTGTGACCCCTGCAGCATGGCGAACTTTGACGTCTCGCCATGAAAAAACAAATTAGTATGACTCAATCAAATCCAGTCTGATCAGTACCAGACTTTACAGGGATTGTTAATAAAGTTTCCCTAAGGTCAGGGCTCAATGACTGCTCTTCCACGGCCTGTCAGGCTCCATATTTATAAACTACGGCTGGGACTTTAACTGACTCTTGTGTGCTTTGAATAATATTCATCGACATTCATGTCCCATTGCAGTCTGGAGATTGCTTGCTTTCCCTCATTTCTCCCCAATCAGACCAGGAGTGACATGTTTAGCCGCATGTTCTCCTTAAATTGCTGGCTGTCTGAGTGGTGTCCCAGAAACGATGTGGGCTTCATAGATAATTGGCAAACCTTCTGGAGGAAACCTGGTCTTGTTAGGAGAGACGGCATCCATCCCACTTTGGATGGAGCAGCTCTCATTTCTAGAAATATGGACAAATTTATTAAACCCCCCAAAATCTGACTATCCAGAGTTGGGACCAGGAAGCAGAGTTGCAGTCTTACACGCCTCTCTGCAGCTTCTCTCCTCCCGCTACCCCCCCAAAAACCCATCTCCATTGAGACTGTGTCAGCTCCCAAACAGACAAAAAACAAACCAAAAACCAGCAATAAAAAACTTAAACATAAAAAATCAAAAAGAAAGAACAATACAGAATCCACATCTGAACCAAAGAGTAAAACAGTGAAATGTGGATTATTAAATATTAGGTCTCTCTCCTCCAAGTCTCTGTTAGTACATGACTTAATAATTGACCAACAAATCGATTTACTCTGCCTTACAGAAACCTGGTTGCAGCAGGATGATTATGTTAGTTTAAATGAATCAACACCCCCGAGTCATTCTAACTACCAGAAACCTCGAAGCACAGGCCGAGGGGGCGGTGTGGCAGCAATTTTTCACACCAGCCTATTAATTAATGAAAGACCAAGACAGACTTTTAATTCATTTGAAAGCCTGATGCTTAGCCTTATCCACCCCAGCTGTAAAACTCAGAAACCAGTCTTACTTGTTATCATCTATCGTCCACCTGGGCCTTACACAGAGTTTCTCTCTGATTTCTCAGACTTTTTATCTGATTTAGTGCTCAACTCAGATAAAATAATTATTGTGGGTGATTTTAACATCCATGTAGATGCTAAAAATGACAGCCTCAAAATTGCATTTAATCTGTTATTAGACTCAATTGGCTTCTCTCAAAATGTAAAAGAACCCACCCACCACTTTAATCACACTCTAGATCTTGTTTTAACATATGGCATAGAAACTGAACATTTAACAGTGTTTCCTGAAAACCCTCTGCTGTCTGATCATTTCCTGATAACATTTACATTTACAATAATTGATTACACAGCAGTGGAGAGTAGACTTTATCAAACTAGATGTCTTTCTGATAGTGCTGTAACTAAGTTTAAGAATATAATCCACCCACTGTTATTATCTTCAATGCCCTGTACCAACATAGAGCAGGGCAGCTATCTGAACGCTACTCCAACAGAGGTCGATTATCTTGTTAATAATTTTACCTCCTCACTACGTACGACTCTGGATACTGTAGCTCCAGTGAAAACTAAGGTCTCAAATCAGAAGTACCTGACTCCGTGGTATAATTCTCAAACACGTAGCCTAAAGCAGATAACTCGTAAACTGGAGAGGAAATGGCGTGTCACAAATTTAGAGGATCATCATTTAGCCTGGAGAAATAGTTTGCTGCTTTATAAGAAAGCCCTCCGCAAAGCCAGAACATCTTACTATTCGTCACTGATTGAAGAAAATAAGAACAACCCCAGGTTTCTCTTCAGCACTGTAGCCAGGCTGACAAAAAGTCAGAGCTCTACTGAGCCAACAATCCCTTTAACGTTAACTAGTAATGACTTCATGAACTTCTTCAGAAATAAAATTTTTATCATTAGAGAAAAAATTACCAATAATCATCCCACAGATGTAATATCGTCTACAGCTACTTTTAGTACCATTGATGTTAAGTTAGACTCTTTTTCTCCAATCGATCTTTCTGAGTTAACTTCAATAATTACTTCCTCCAAACCATCAACGTGTCTTTTAGACCCCATTCCTACAAAACTGCTCAAAGAAGTCCTGCCATTAATTAATTCTTCAATCTTAAATATGATCAATCTATCTCTAATAATTGGCTATGTACCACAGGCCTTCAAGGTGGCTGTAGTTAAACCCTTACTTAAAAAGCAATCTCTAGACCCAGCTGTCTTAGCTAATTACAGGCCAATCTCCAACCTTCCTTTCATATCAAAAATCCTTGAAAGAGTAGTTGTCAAACAGCTAACAGATCATCTGCAGAGGAATGGCTTATTTGAAGAGTTTCAGTCAGGTTTCAGAGCTCATCACAGCACAGAAACAGCTTTAGTGAAGGTTACAAATGATCTTCTTATGGCCTCTGACAGTGGACTCATCTCTGTGCTTGTCCTGCTAGACCTCAGTGCAGCGTTTGATACTGTCGACCATAATATCCTATTAGAGCGATTAGAACATGCTGTAGGTATTACAGGTACTGCACTGCAGTGGTTTGTATCATATCTATCTAATAGACTCCAATTTGTTCAAGTAAATGGAGAGTCTTCTTCACATGCTGAGGTTAATTATGGAGTTCCACAGGGTTCAGTGCTAGGACCAATTCTATTTACATTATACATGCTTCCCCTAGGTAGCATCATTAGAAGACATAGCATAAATTTTCACTGCTATGCAGATGATACGCAGCTCTATCTATCCATGAAGCCAGGTAACACACACCAATTAGTTAAACTGCAGGAATGTCTTAAAGACATAAAGACCTGGATGGCCGCTAACTTCCTGCTTCTTAATTCAGATAAAACTGAGGTTATTGTACTCGGCCCTGAAAATCTTAGAAATATGGTATCTAAGCAGATCCTTACTCTGGATGGCATTACCTTGGCCTCCAGTAATGCTGTGAGGAACCTTGGAGTCATTTTTGACCAGGACATGTCCTTCAAGGCACATATTAAACAAATATGTAAGACTGCTTTCTTCCATTTGCGCAACATCTCTAAAATTAGAAATATCCTGTCTCAGAGTGATGCTGAAAAACTAGTTCATGCCTTCATTACTTCCAGGCTGGACTACTGTAACTCATTATTATCAGGATGTCCTAAAAACTCCCTGAAAAGTCTTCAGTTAATCCAAAATGCTGCAGCAAGAGTACTGACAGGGACTAGAAAGAGAGAGCATATTTCTCCTGTTTTGGCTTCCCTTCATTGGCTTCCTGTTAAATCCAGAATTGAATTCAAAATCCTGCTCCTCACATACAAGGTCTTAAATAATCAGGCCCCATCTTATCTTAATGACCTTGTAGTACCATATCACCCTATTAGAGCACTTCGCTCTCGCTCTGCAGGCTTACTTGTTGTTCCTAGAGTATTTAAAAGTAGAATGGGAGGGAGAGCCTTCAGTTTTCAGGCCCCTCTTCTGTGGAACCAGCTTCCAGTTTGGATTCAGGAGACAGACACTATCTCTACTTTCAAGGTTACGCTTAAAACTTTCCTTTTTGCTAAAGCATATAGTTAGGGCTGGACCAGGTGACCCTGAATCCTCCCTTAGTTATGCTGCAATAGACGTAGGCTGCCGGGGATTCCCATGATGCATTGAGTTTTTCCTTTCCAGTCACCTTCTCACTCACTATGTGTTAATAGACCTCTCTGCATCGAATCATATCTGTTATTAATCTCTGTCTCTCGTCCACAGCATGTCTTTATCCTGTTTTCCTTCTTTCACCCCAACCGGTCGCAGCAGATGGCCGCCCCTCCCTGAGCCTGGTTCTGCCGGAGGTTTCTTCCTGTTAAAAGGGAGTTTTTCCTTCCCACTGTCGCCAAAGTGCTTGCTCATAGGGGGTCATATGATATGATTGTTGGGTTTTTCTCTGTATTTATTATTGTGCTATCTACTGTACAATATAAAGCGCCTTGAGGCGACTTTTGTTGTGATTTGGCGCTATATAAATAAAATTGAATTGAATTGAATTGAATGTCAGACCCGTCCTGAACAGATTGATGTGCCCATTGTCAGGAACACATAGAGCGCCACCTAGTGGCAACAGGAAATGTCATGTCTTTCATTTTGTTGTACTGATTTTCACAGGTCCGTCGTGGCCACCTCAAAAGCGGTGAATGTCACCATCAGTCCCTCATGATGCTTCAGTGAGAAAATTGTGACTTTAAACTGAACGGCGCACCCTGGTGGCAACGTGGTACACCATGAACAAAGTTTCTTTTGAGGGGCTTGGAAAGTTTAAAATGTCGTGAAACTTGGCGTACACCTCTAATGTGATGAGGGCTTTCTTGTTATGTGATCACCTTCCGTGAATAGTGCAAAATGGCTCCATAGCGCCTCCTACAAAATTTCAAAACATCAGCCCCTGCTCTGTGTTTTATGTATGAGTCTGAAACCTGGTAAGCTTATAGGAGATATCAAGATGTACAAAAAAGTCTCTTGAAGCAATATCCCTAATCCTACAGGAAGTCAGCCATTTTAAAATTAATGTGTAATTTTGGCGACATTTTCCCCTCTTTTCAGTCCTCATACTTTGACGAACTCCTCCAAGGGATTTTATCATATTGCCGCGATCCCCAGTGTGTGGAATGTAAAGATCTTTGTGATGTTAAATTGTGAAGCATTTTACGTTCAGGGAAACGGGGTGGTCATGGCGGCACGTGGAGTTTCAATCACTTGCCACAAAGCAGTAATCTGCTGTCACTCAAAAACACAATGTCCAATCTCTCCCAAAGGTCGCAGTTATGATAAGACTCAAGCTCGGAAATGTTTGTTATGCCATTTGTCATTAATGGTTAGAGCGCTACCTAGTGGGACGACTATAATCATGATTGAATGAGATTAAATTTGAGCTGGTGGTTAAATGCATGAATTCCATCAATGTGACATCAGATCGGATGTGCTGGTTGTAGGTGTTGGGCGTGGCTCGACGTGCCGGGGGTGCGAGGGCCCTCATAACGCTGCTTGCAGCTTTAATTATTATTATTACTATTCAGGCAAAACAAGGGCCTTTTTGAGGGCCTAAACATGCTCAAAAACTCATGAAATTTTGCACACGTGCCAGGTCTGGTGAAAAATTTTGTATTTTAATGGTTTTACATATGAGCACTGGGAAATGGCTCTGTAGCGCCACCTATGCCTTGTTAAATGCAGCCCTACGTACACATCGTTGGAGCTACATGTATGAAATTTGGCACACATGTGTATCATGCCAAGACAAACAAAAAAGTCAGTGGTACCATTGACGCAAACCCAACAGGAAGTCCGCCATTTGCAAGAGAAGGTGACATTTTGGCTCTAATTTTGCCATTTCCATGCCTCGAACTTTTTCGAACTCCTCCTTGGAATTTGGTCGTATAAGCTTCACCTTTGGTCAGTGTCAACTACACACCTGGGCCATGTTAAATTGCGGAGCTTTTGAGTTTTCGCGATACTGTGAGGCCGTGGCGCCACGGCGAATTTCGATGACTCGCCATGAAAATCTTATTGTCTCTCATTCCCTCATACATGGTCCAATCTGGACCAAAGAGCAGACATATGATAAGGCTCCACTCCTGAACATATTTCAACTGCCATATTTGACATCAGGGACAGCGCCACCTAGTGGGAACAGGAAGTGTCATGTTTTACACTTTGGGGTATAGTATTGTGATGCGTGACATTTGCAGCCTCAAATTTCTCCAGGAAAGCCTTAAGGAGTTGGTCTTGGCTTACAGTGAAAACTGTGAGTTTTCGCGAAAGGGTGTGACCCCTGCAGCATGGCGAACTTTGATGTCTCGCCATGAAGAAACAAATTAGTATAACTCAATGAAATCCAGTCTGATCAGTACCAGACTTTACAGGGATGATGTCAGTCCCGCCCTGAACAGATTGATATGCCCATTTTCAGTAATATGCAGAGCGCCACCTAGTGGCAACAGGAAATGTCATGTCTTTCATTTTGTTGTACTGATTTTCACGGGTTCATCGTGGCCACCTCAAAAGCGGTGAATATCACCATCCGTCCTTCATGATGCTTCAGTGAGAAAATTGTGACTTTAAACTGAAGTGGCTCTTGAGGGGTTTGGAAAGTTTAAAATGTCTTGGAATTTGGGCCACACCTCCAATGTGATGAGGGCTTTCTGGTTATGTGATCACTTTCATTGAATAGCGCAAAATGGCTCCACAGCGCCCCCTACAAATATTCAAAACAACAGCCCCTGCTCTGTGTTTTATCTATAAGTCTGAAACCTGGTAAGCTTATGGAAGATATCAAGATGTACAAAAAAGTCTCTTGGAGCAATATCCCAAATCCAACAGGAAGTCAGCCATTTTAAAATTAATGTGTATTTTTGGCGACATTTTCCCCTCTTTTCAGGCCTCATACTTTGACGAACTCCTCCAAGGGATTTCATCATATTGAACCAATCTGCTGTGCATGGAATCTAAAGACCTTTGTGATGTTAAATTGCGAAGCTTTTTACGTTCAGGGAAACGGGGTGGTCATGGCGGCACGTGGAGTTTCAATCACTCGCCAAAAAGCAGTAATCTGCTGTCACTCAAAAACACGATGGCCAATCTCTCCCAAAGGTCGCAGGCGTGATGAGACTCGAGCTCGGAAATGTTTGTTATGCCATTTGTCAGTAATGGTTAGAGCGCCACCTAGTGGGACGACTATAACAAATGGTTGAATGAGATGAAATGTTAGCTGGTGGTTAAATGCATGAATTCCATCAATGTGCCATCAGATCGGACGCACTGCTTTTAGGTGTTGGGCTTGGCTCGACATCCTGGGGTGCGAGGGCCCTCATATCGCTGCTTGCAGCTTTAATTATTATTATTTTTCATTGAAATGAACTGCCTTTTTGAGGGCTTTAACATTCTCGAAAACTCATGAAATTTTGCACACGTGCCAGGTCTGGTGAAAAATTTTGTATTTTAATGGTTTTACATATGAGCACTGAGAAATGGCTCTAGAGCGCCACCTATGCCTTGTTAAATGCAGCCCTACGAACACATGGTTTGACCTACATGTATGAAATCTGGCACACATGTGTATCATGCCAAGACGAACAAAAAAGTCAGTGGGCCCATTGACGCAAACCCAACAGGAAGTCCGCCATTTGGAAGTGAAGGTGACATTTTGGCTCTAATTTTGCCATTTCCATGCCTCGAACTTTTTCGAACTCCTCCTTGGGGTTTGATTGTATAAGCTTCATCTTTGGTCAGTGTCAACTACACACCTGTGCGATGTTAAATTGCGGAGCTTTTGAGTTTTCGCGATACGGTGAGGCCGTGGCGCCACGGCGAATTTCGATGACTCGCCATGAAAATCTTATTGCCTCTCATTCTGTCATACATGGTCCGACCTGGACCAAAGAGCACAGATATGATAAGGCTCCACCCCTGAACATATTTCAACTGCCATATTTGACATCAGGGACAGCGCCACCTAGTGGGAACAGGAAATGTCATGTTTTACACTTTAGGGTACAGTATTGTGATGGGTGACATCTGCAGCCTCAAATTTCTCCAGGAAAGCCTGAAGGAGTCGGTCTTGGCTTACAGTGAAAACTGTGAATTTTCGCGAAAGGGTGTGACCCCAGCAGCATGGCGAACATTGATGTCTCGCCATGAAGAAACAAATTAGTATAACTCAATGAAATCCAGTCTGATCAGTACCAGACTTTACAGGCGTGATGTCAGACCCGCCCTGAACAGATTGATGTGCCCATTGTCAGGAATACCTAGAGCGCCACCTAGTGGCAACAGGAAATGTCATGTCTTATATTTTGTTGCACTGATTTTCACAGGTTCATCGTGGCCACTTCAAAAGCGGTGAATATCACCATCAGTCTCACATGATGCTTCAGTGCGAAAATTGTGACTTTAAACTGAACGGCGCACCCTGGTGGCTACGCGGTTCACCATGAACAATGAAGTGGCTTTTGAGGGGCTTGGAAAGTTTAAAAAGTCTTGAAATTTTGCGCACACCTCCAATGTCATGAAAGCTTTCTGGTTTTGTGATCATTTTCCTTGAATAGCGCAAAATGGCTCCACAGCGCCCCCTACAAAATTTCAAAACAACAGCCCCTGCTCGGTGTTTCATGTATGAGTCTGAAACCTGGCAAGGTTATAGGAGATATCAAGATGTACAAAAAAGTCTCTTGGAGCAATATCCCAAATCCAACGGGAAGTCAGCTATTTTGAAATTAATGTGTAATTTTGGCAACATTTTCCCCTCCTTTCAGGCCTCATACTTTGACGAACTCCTCCAAGGGATTTCATCAGATTGACATGATCTCCAGTGTGTGGAATCTAAAGACCTTTGTGATGTTAAATTGCGAAGCTTTTTACGTTCAGGGAAACGGGGTGGTCATGGCGGTACGTGGAGTTTCAATCACTCGCCAAAGAGCAGTAATCTGCTGTCACTCAAAAACACAATGTCCAATCGCTCCCAAAGGTCGCCATTTGTCAGTAATGGTTAGAGCGCCACCTAGTGGGACGACTATAATCATGATTGAATGAGATGAAATGTTAGCTGGTGGTTAAATGCATGAATTCCATCAATGTGACATCAGATCGGGCGTGCTGGTTTTAGGTGTTGGGCGTGGCTCGACGCGCCGGGGGTGCGAGGGCCCTCATAACGCTGCTTGCAGCTTTAATTTTTGTCTTGTCCTTATTAGATTTGGGTTTTGCTGTCCTAGCAAAGTAATCCTGATAACAAGGCAGGTAAAGAAAAAGTTGTATACAGTTAATGTACAGTGTACACACACTATATGCAGTGTGGTGTGTAAAAACTCTTGGCAGTCTTTGGAGCAGAAAAATGAAATTGAGTCTGACCCCAAAAGCGATTACATCTCTGCTTGCTAAGTGACGACGTACCCGTGACGCCGAAGCTTCTACTCCGTTCATTAAGGATGTTGTATTTTTAACATGTTGGAACGCTTTGTAACCTGTTTTATTTAACATAAACCAACCCCTAAAAATAATCTGTGATCACTGTAGGCCTCTTTGGCTTTTTATCAGCGCTATTCATGTGCAGCACGTTTTTAGGCTCAGGTTTTAAAACCTTATGATGTAACTACAGCCCATGGGCTCACAGTTTGCCAGACACCATATATCTGAAAACTTTAAAGAAGAATCACTCTGAAGCTAACTAAGATTTCACTCAGTGCATGAAGCTGAGAATCAGGAATTTTTCATAGCGAGTCATCCAAATTACACTGCAGCATATTAATGGCTGACCTCGTGTCGTGGATAATCATCAAAGGTGTTCTTTTGACTGATGTTTGGTTTGTTTTCAGCATCTGCCATGTGATTGCATTTGTCTCTGTCAATCAGGGACCCCCATATGAACCTTTGATGGGTAAAAAAGTAAACTCATCCTAAAAGTGAATGTGTTTATATTATTCCAACAATAGCGTTGTGGTAGGGATTTGCATGATTAGTTGACTAATCATCGCTCTTGTCTTTAGTTGGTACTAGATTTACTGTAGCTAGCCTACGTGGTGGCTAGTTCAACTTCAGTAACCCTACAAACATTGCTGCTGTTTAGTTTTCTGTTTTCATTTATGTGTGAAGTGTTAGCAGAAGTCGTAGCACAATTCTGCTAACACAAGTTCTGACTAAGTCCCCCAGTCAGAACATGGTATGTGGTATATATCATCTTTAGATGGAAATTATGAGCTAACCTCCTTCTAAGTTCCATAAAACTTTGTAAATCCTCTTTTTTCATGGATGCCTGGATGTTAAAAGTCATTGTGACAGCTGGGAGAAGAGCCACACTGATCATTTTATTGGAGCTGGGTAATTTTTAACTCTCAGTGATACCACAGTGTTTGTTTGAGTTTGGTCATCAAAGAGGACTTTGGACCCGGAAATGACTAATGACATCAGACTTAAGAGGCAGATAGAGCTTGGGTAGTGCCATGTTGCTCTTAATACGAAACCAAAGGAAAAGATTGGCACCAACAGGTAATAAGGAGGAAAACATGCCAATGAATGCTGAAAAAACCCCCACCTCTGAGAAGATCAGCAGGACAATATCATACAGAGGAGGGACTGGATCCACATGAACACAAAGAACTGCCACTTTATTATTAGGGGCTGCCGATGCTTAAGTTCCCCGAATTTTTCTCAAAAGCTCTTTGTGTTGAGTACCTGCACATCAAACCAGTTAAGAGTTATACATTCAGGCATTTGGGACTCAGTCAGACACTCTCAAATTCAAGTTGTTGTCCATATATAAGGGAGATGTCAGAAAAGAGTTACAACCATCTGTAAAACACAATGGATGTCCTGTCATGGCTTCAGACTGCATTTCAGGTGGTCATTTTATTAAAATTGATGGAGTTCCAAAAACAGTAAAGTCCCATCAGAGTTTGAGCCATCATGTAATACCATCATTAAAGCATCTGAGCTAAGCAACAACATGATCCTAAACACACAATGGAAAACTATCAGTCATGGATTGGCCTCCCCACAATGCAGACCTCAACATTATTGAAGCAGTGTGGGTTCATCTGAACACAAAAGAGAACAAAAGGCAGCCAACATCCAAAGAAGAGCTTTTAATGAAGCCTGGAGAACTATTCTTGAAGACTTCAACAAATGATAAGAAAGCTTGCCTAAAAGAGTTCAGGCTGTGTTGAAGAACGAAGATTGCCCTTTATCCTGTATTTCTATTTATGCTTCGACATTTCACTAAATTGCTATACCCATTTCTCATTTCCCCAGCAGAGTATGAATAAATGATGATGATGTTGATTCAAGCAGCATGCACTTTAAATGTAAAAACTTTTACAGCTGGAATTCAATGTTAATACCTGTGTATCAACCACTGGATGTATTTTCCAGAGCTGTAAAATCCCACTAAAAGCTACTTGTTATCCTTTAAATACATCAAACACCTTAAATTGACTTCCTTAAGCATCACAACTTCTCTTTTTTCCTTCAGACTTGTGCGTGTGTGTATACAAATGTATATATTTATGAAGGTCTGAAGCAGACATTGCTAGTGGTGAGTGAGTATATGACTAGGTTGTCTATTAGACTCCACTTTCCCCTGCACATTGGAAAATGATTACCTCTGGAGTTGATCCTTAAAGAAAATCTTACATGTTGTGATTCAGCGTAAGTGCATGGAAGATTTCATCACTCTACATATTGTAAGATCACTGTGACTAGTCTGAAAAGAGATAAAATGCTAATCTGTTGTACTGCTGAACTAACACAACACTGTGCATAGGCTCCATTTTATCTTGGAAACGAGGCCCCAGAGCAACTTCTCTGGCTTGCTCAGAGATGTCAATCAAACTGTTATGCCCTTGAGTGCAGACTGAGCATCCAGCAATTCACTGGGAGGCTGAGTGCCAATGCCTGTTAAGTACATATATTTCTTTTTATTATTTCCTGAATGTACCCATTCATTACCTTGATCATATAAAAGATAGTTACAGTTATTCCTAGCCTGCGGTCTTAATTTAGCACCTTAGTGACAAGATTTGAGCAATTCTTGCCATCATAATGACTGATTATCTTCAAAATATACTCAAGTCAGTGTATATGCTTTTCTTCAGCTGCAGGTTGTACAGCTTAACACAAATATCGCAACTACCTGATGGACTAAAGGCAAAAAAATCAATATTACTGCAGACAAGACGCACACACTTTCTATTTAGTTAAAAGCTATTTTTTCCAACTCTATTGCTACAGTTAAAAACTATTTTTTGTTCTTACATGAGAGCGGTCTCTACTTTGTATTTGCCTGTGTGTCTCTGATGGGTTTGAAGTGGATGCTGGAAAAAAAAACATATGAGTGCTCCAAAACCAGACCAGCAGATCTGAGTTTACTTTAGTTTACCAGGAACACAAAACATGCCTGGTCTTTTATGCTAACTTACAACTGGGGCTGTTTGTTGCAAGGAAAGGAAAAAGCATGCGCTCTGCACAAGTATTCTTTTGTCTTTCTAGTCCATGCAGTAATATTTTTCAAGTCACAGACCTTGTTGAATTGTTGATGATAATGATAATAAACAGCTCAGCCAACCAAAGCTTTTTTGTCATCAAAGCGAAATGTGGAACGGCTTCAGTGTGAAGTCAAAGCTGACAAATCTACACAGAATTTAACTGTGTTAAAGATATTTTAATTTTCAAATAAACTACACAGAACTTCTTCAGCTTATTACATGTTTTTTTCATAAATGGAAAAATCCTCTGCTGGGACTGAGTTGGTGTTATAAAAAAAGGTTAAACCTTTTTATTATCATGCTGCAGGTCATAACTGCTACTCTTCCCTCAAATACCCCACAATTATTGGTCTGCAGCCACCCCACCACCTGATCCCCAGTTGTCCTGTTAAAACTGCTTTGCATTGCTCGGCTCATTTAAAATGCTGCAGAAAAGTGATCATTCTTCCAGTTTTATGTTGAAATGGTATTCGGGCCATCTTTTCAGCAGTGCTTTTGAAATTTTCTGATGCTGCCTAGCAACAGGCACACACCTGCTGCTTGCTACAGCTTTCCAACTGATGAGCCGATGCTTCTTACAGCCAAAATACTGTGAGCCTTCCCACACATGCTAAATGCCACACGTCTAATCATAACAGCTTTCGTATCTCTCTCTTTTTTATTTATTTATTTTTTCCTAATAATAAAAAAACACCCCAACTTATTCTTATTTGCTACAGTTGTGAATTTGGCATTAAAACCGAGCTTGAATATGAACTAAAAAAAGGGCCATTTCAATTGAAAACAGCTTGCTGCGAGAAAATTGGACTGTAAAAAGTTCAGGCTTTGATATTTTAAAGTTTTTCAAAAACAACTCTTTACAGCTGAAACTATTCCTTGTAGAGTGCACATCAGCAACTTTTGCAAAACTATAAAGGCACTAAAGTTAATTCCGGCCAGCCAGCTGAACTGGAATGAACCTTTCTCCTTGAGTCTCACTCTGCTGGCCTCACAGCGAGCTCACCATCATGGACAAAACACTGGCAGAGTAAGAGGGCTTCAAAGAGCGGGCCGTCTCTACAAAGCAACAGTTCAAGCTTCAGAAGCAGCTACAAACAGGGAGCCTAATGGCCACCAGCCACAGAGTGCCTTTTCAACGGGACATGAATGTGTGATAGGGTCAGCAACATCAAGGTTGTAATGTTAGATGAAGTTGTGATCTTAAAAAAAAGTTCAAAAATGCTTCATCTTAGTTTGGCAAGGACAAGACAGTCATTTATATGAAAGTCAGCCAGTAGTTTTGGACACAAAATAAGTGACACTGTTCTGTGATTTAAGACCTTTGATTGAAGGCATCCAATTGCACATAATGTTATTTTCTTTTAGGCTGCAGTAGATAACGCAAAGAGGACCTGTGGTATTTCATTCACTCAACAGAAAACTGTTATTTGTATATTTATTTATGGCTATGTTCTGGGACCACCTTGGCTTTTCACATGCAGAGACCAAAAGCTCAGCACAGAAGAGGGCAGGTGTCAGTTACATGATAAATGACACAGATTCAGTCAGACACTAAATTAAAACGAGATGTGGTGGGAGGTGGGTTGCTAAGTTGCTTGCAGATATACTGTCACTTTGACACTGTAAAACAGCTGCAACACCATGCCCTATATAAAATCTGCCAATTGATTGGGTAGAAAGGTATCAGCTGCTTTGAGCTGGCACTGAGATGGTCTGATCTGCTGGGGAGAAGCTTGAGTTTGTGGCTCATCTGAATGTTACAGCAGAGTTATACATTCAGAACCTTAAAAGAATAACTTGACAGCTAGTTAAAAAAATGATATTCTACTGTCCTCTCTGCTTGATAGCTACAACTCTGTTGCTTGTTGGACCAAAAACTGTCCACAGACTGTCAACCTCTTGCTTAATCACAGACATCCAAAATTCCCTAAACAGATGGGATGTGCAGCTTCTTTCAACTTGTTAAATTCCGGCTATGCACCGTGGCTCGTCCCTGTGACATCCTGCAGTTATAGAGGGCAGAAGAAATGTTACATGCATGGCTTGTTGGCTTTGCAACTGATGGTGCAGCTGCTGTGAGGGACTGATTGAGAGGAACAGTGACAAGATCAACCCAAACCTGACCGTCATTCATGGCATCGATCACAAGTTAGAACTTGTTTGGGTCAACATGCTGCACACACATTACACAGCCAGGACACTGTCACATAATTATTAACTCTCAAACTATGAACATCTGCTGCTGATCTCATTAGATCTCATCTGTTATTATCATTATTATTATTTTAAATCACTCACTGCAAGCATAATGGATCCAGGTTACTCTGTGGGGTGAGAGTGGAGTTGTGTCTTTATAATGTATTTGTTGACATTTTAGAGCATAAAGTTAGTTGAATTAGTTAATTAAAACACTTCTTTTTGGTGTGTATAAGATAAAGTTTCCAACTGTATTTTCTTCGGGGTCACTTGGTAGGCCTTTATTTGGGTTTCTGTTTTTCTCCACTTGTTGTTTTATTTTGTTTTCACTCATTGTTTGATTAGATTTAGACACCAGAACCACTTGGTTAGGTTTGCTATTAGATCATCCATCCATCCATGCATCCATCCATGCATGCATCCATCCATCTTCTCCCGCTTATCCAGCTTTATCCAGCACTGGAGCCTAACCCCAGTGCTAACCCCCCAGCTGTCATGAAGTGAGGGGCTAATGAAACATTCAGATCTATGGCCAATTTGAAATCACCAGTTAACCTACCACATGTGGGTGTCACTGGACTGTGGGTGAAAGCCAAAGTACCCAGAAGCACCGGGAGAGCATGCAAGCTCCACAGAGAAAGGCCCGCCTTTAGTCAATGCAGCAACATGAAATTGTGAACCAATGGGAGCTATAGGTAAAAAAGCTGTTAGACCAATTCTTAATCAGTCATTCATATCCAAATGACTACAAAAACCAACTTACATGCCATATGTTCACTCTGTTTGATTGATTTAAGTCTTAGTTTAGAATAAGCTCTATGCTGAAATGACACCTTCCAGGGAATTTAATGATTTGTTTATTGCCCTAGATTCTCATTTAACATCTGTCCTGCATTTAACGCTTTCCTTAAGAAATGTTTTATCTTCTGGGACTGCTTTTGTTCTGTGTGTCCCCTGGCCACAACTATTACATATATTTTAGTTACACAGATGACATTGAAAACTATTTTACCACCGAGGATCATTGCTGCGTTTGGTTTTGGAAAAATGTTTGATGTTTTGGGCTGAAATTTCACAGGGTGCGTTTGAACTGAAAAATATAGACCCCCTGAATTTGAATGCAAATAGCACTGAAAGCAGCTTTAAAAGAACTAGCAGCTCTCTTCTTAACCAAAGATGTCAAAAAAAAAACAAAAAAAAAACTATGTTGCTCTTCACAGTCTCTCGATAATCACTGCCTGTCTCTCAGCAAGTGAAGCATCAAGCCATGCTAGTGGTATGGCTCCAGGGATGGCTGCGACTGCCATGAACAGACATTCATGGTAGACATGAGGAGGAAGCTCAGCTTCACAAAGTAACAGCCATTTCTGGAGACTCTTTTTCTTATAAAATATTGAATAAATAGCTAGTAGTCCTTTTCCGACAATGTGTGCGCTCAGGAGGAGTTCAGCCACTATACTGAATTAAAGGTCAAATTGTTTGGAGGCTCTCAGAGCTACAATACTGCACAGTTTATGTAGTTATGAACTTGAATGGTATTAATGGCCTTGAAGCAATATCTTTTTTAATCTTTCACTATATGCATAACACAAGATGTTATGTGTCTTATGTAGACACCCAAACCGATTAAAATAGATCTGATAGACTGTATACATGAAACGGATGAATGAAGGGGATCAGTCACTTCCCAGATGAATATCATCTGAAGGATCTGAAAAAGTCTGTCATCCATTGTAGCTCTGACTTTGACAGGACTTGGATTTTTTGTATAAATGCTGTCAGAATGCAGTGAGCAGACAAAATCTTCAGTTGATTACTAGTTTTCTGTCGTTACAGTCGACTCAAACCCAGCAGTTTAGACGTCCTGTGATAATGACGTGAAGACAAGTCGATGTGACCTGTGACTGCAGTTGGACAGTTTCTTTTTAAAACTTGTACTGAGAGGAAGCTGAAACAAGGCGAGAGTGTAATTTGCGTTATTTTCAATCAAAGTTATATAGACCCTCAGAGAAGTTCAATAAAGAACTGCTGGTTGTGAGGTAAGCAGAACCAGGCCTCAGAGAGCCTGAGGAGTAGCAAATAAAATAGATTCATCACAGTGTCTTTCTGGTTCCCACAGGTTTTAAATTACCTTTGAGAAACATTCTGCTAAAAATAGTAACCTAATTAAGGCTGTCATTATAGCTGTAAACATAAAAACTTTAATGAATTCTACTTTCATTTTCACGTCGAGCTTCAAACTGACTTCCACTATGTACATTCAGCCTACAGGCAAAAGAGTCTTTAGTATAGTGAATTAACTATAAGAAATCCATCTTCTTAAGAACAAATCAGCAAGGCGATTTACAAAAAAAGCAGAGTTTCTGGAATGAGCAAAAATAATGTCCTCTCTTTTGTAGAAGCCCCATTTTCTGGTGCAAAACTGCAACTGGATCATTATTGCAGTATTATAGCTGGAGGAAGATTTTAGCAAGTGATTTCATAAGTACATAATCACCATAGTTACCGCTGCACCTCACACGTAGGTGTCGATTATCAAACAGCATGTCACATGGAGGGGGGGTAGAGACTTTTTCCATCTGTTGCCCCAGTGCTGTCTGTTACCTAATGTGATCAAAAACTAAAAATTAAAGAGCCAAAAAAAGAGAGAAGCTAATAGATATTACACACGTACCAGACAATGCTCTGAAATAAACGGTGCAGCTGTGTTTCACTGGCAAATCTCAGCTAATCTCAGAAGTCTCTGTGTATGTTTTAACGATCACCATGAGTGAGTTGCTGCATTTATGGAGCTCAGGTTCTTCAGTGTTTCAGTGCACCAGTGATGATTGCATACATGCCCGTGTGTGCACAAACTGCATCAAACATAAACTATTCACACTGTCACACCAAATTCATTTAGAAAAAGAAAACTGAACTAAGGTAAGTAAATAATAAAAAAAATACATATAAAGTCTATATATTGAATAATTAAGCAAGTAAGTCAGGTAAGTAAAATGTATTTATAATGCACCTTTCACAGAAACACAAAGTACACACAGTAAAGACACCATGAAAAAGAAATAATACAACACAACCGAAAACAGCTACATGAAAACGCAAGGTCAGCCATGATTACCTAAATGTTTGTCTAAACATGAAATTCTTTAGCGGTTTTCAATAGCTAGAGACATACTTTGTTAAAAAATAAAGGAATGAAGGTAACTCAATCCAAAGTTTTTGGAGCCACTATCCCAAGAGGCCTAACCCTGCGATTTTAAAATGAGTGCGAGGCACCCGAAGTAATCTCTGCTCTGAAGACCAAAGGGACCAGTTAGAAGAGTAGATCAATGAAGGCTCTGAGGGATACTGGGGTGCTTTACCGTTCACAGCTTTTTAAAACAAGAATTTTAAAACTGACTCTAAAGCTAACAGAGAACCGGTGAAGAGATTTTAAAATGGGAGAAGTATGAGATCTCTTCTTGGAATTAGTTAAAAGTCCAGCCTGCAAGTGATTTTGCAGATCGTGTGTTAAGACATTTAAATTGGGAGGCGCAATAGTCCAAATGAAAAAAGATAAAAGCATGACCAATTTGCACCAATTCCTCATTAAAAATATATATCTAAGATTAGCAATGTTCATCAGAGGAAAAAACTAAGATCACATCAGCTTCGTGACATGACAGAGAACTCTCCAGGAAAACCAGATGTCATGCAAGCTAGGTTTAGTAGCGCAGTGGCCCCCAACCCCCGGGCCACAGACCAGTATGATCCGTGAATCGTTTCATACCGGGCCCTGAGAGTTGAGGCTCGGGTGTGAAATTTATGGCGTTGTTGTTGCGTGTCTTATTTTGAAAGAAATATTTACACATTACCATAGCGACCAGAGAGAATTAAGGGGCAGAGAGGAGGATGTTACTCTTAATGCTTTTAGTGCATTTCAGGAGGACGCTGCTAATAAAGTTACACAATTACACTGTGAATTTGCCTTTATTATTATATTTACAAAATACCACAGTTTTTGTCTTGGTTGTATTATTTTATTTTGTTGTATTTATTTGGGACACCTTAAAGGGCGGTCCGTGAAAATATTGTCTGACATTAAACCGGGCCGTGGTGCAAAAAAGGTTGGGGACCGCTGTAGTAGAGGAGTCCAGAAACCCAAGACAGTGTTTGATACTTGGGATGGAGCTATCTGGAACAATTATAAGAGTCTCTTTTGTGCAGAAAATTTGATTTGCTAAATGCCACGAAAAGGAAGAAAAGTACCCTGAAACCCCGATGCTGCCTCCACTGAGCTTCAGTGTTGAAGCAAAATGTTAGTTTTGGTGTACTCTGCCTTTTTGCCTGCTTTCCCCTCAAAAGTAGATTTTTGTCTTATCTGCCCAATGAAAAATGTTTCAGAAGTGTTGGAACATCCAGGTGGTCTTTGGCACACTTGAAACGTGCTGCAATGTTTTTTGGAGAGCAGTGATTTCCTCCGTTGAGTCCTTCCATTAACACCTTTCTTATTTGAGTTTTCTTTTTGTGGACACATGAAAAAAATAAAAAATAAAAAACTAACACATTTTCTGCAGGTGTTTTTGCTGTTATTCTTGGATTATTTCCCCCCTTTTTTCTAGCTTGCTTGTTCCAAAGGGAGTAGCAAAAGTCCTAAATCTTCTCCATTTGTGCAGTTTGTTTTTTTGTGGACTGATGGACATACAGGTCTTTAGAAATGCTGTTGTAGCCTTTCCCAGCTTTGTGCATCTCCCATTCACACTATAAATCCCATCTCCTTAATTGGAACACCTGACGTCAAGGAGCTTTTAGAGAAGTCAGTAGCACAAAGGTTCTTTTCCAGCCTGGGCTATGAGTGGGATTGCTCAGTGATTTCACTAGACAGGAAAAGTATATTTGTATGTGTTTTCTTACTTCAGCCAGATTGTTTTTGTCTTTTGACTGTCTCATATGAAATATAGAGGACATTTTATAAGGAAAAATATCATTTAATCCTCACGGCACCACTGTTTCCCTCTTCCCCCTCATTCACACAATAAAACTGAAATTTAGATTTCAAACTCAAAACAGTCGGAAAGTAAACCCACTTTTAGTTTTTTTGGTAAGCGTCACATCAGTGAGGCGTACCATGGACCAGTCTGTTTACAGAAGATATTCCTGGTCTCTTTCTTCATTTTAATGCACAAGGTGTTTGTGAAATATGACATGGATGGGATTGTGTGATTGTGTTTGTGTACGTGCGTGCTTCTGTGTGTGTTATAACTGAGGGGAAGCTAGAGGAGAGGCAGAAGATGAACATGCTTTATGGCAGTAGTAAAATTCTCCATGGTCCGTCTGCTAGGGAAGAGCCAAGGGCAGAATGTTTATAGCTCCCAAACATTATAAACTACCTCTGTGCATTTACCTCAAGCTGCTGTGTTTGGCCAGCCATGTCCCTGTGTAGCAGAACGGGCGCTGGAGTGGCGTGTCCCTTCATGAATACTAACTATACCTCTGTTTCACTATCATTAAATGTATCTTTGCTATTTCCAGACTCAGCCCGTCTTCTGGTGAAGTCAGGAGCACCGAAGTGTGATTTCATGCTGTGAATATCAACTGGTACACAGTCTACACAGCCATATTGGTTGAATGCAAGTGTGTCCTCCTCTGTTACGAGAGTACGACCCGAATGCAAACTGAAAACAAAAAAAACAAACTCACTGATGTCTCGTTGAGGTAAATTCTGATGCCGCTACACCACAAAAGACAAAGGGACTTTTTAAAAACATGCCACTGGATTTATGTGCAAAGGCCAGTTGATGAACTGCTATGACCTGCAAGGTTAGGGTCCCCTAGTCACATGAGTTAAGTAGTGGTGAGACATTTGTGAGTGTGTGAGTTACACAAATGATTTGCTCTTGGTGATTTTCTTTCCTGTGCAGGTTTATTTTATTTTCCTTTAATTATGTTACTTACTGTTGAGCTTTAGCGTACTGCTTAACCCTGTTTATGCTAACAGGTAATAGACAAGTTGGTGAATGAATCAAAATAAAAAATTGAATTAAACAGAATCACACATCCATCCATTTCTTTAACTACTTGGGTCACCGAAGGTTGGAGGGTGGGGTGGCTGGAGCCGATCTTTTCTAGGGAGAGAAGCAGGGTACATCACATCCATGACAGGACTAACACAAGGAGAAAGGGAATCAAACAATCTCATTACCACACGTAGAGCCAATTTAGAATACATGTTAGGTAAACTGCTGATTGACCCGAAGAGGCACAGGATGAACATGAAAGTGCCGCACCAAAATGTCTGAGTCGACCCGGAGGTTTTATGAGAAAGAAAAACATCCCATCTGTAAAGCTAAGCTAATCTTCAAGCAGTTTACTGCCTGCTGACTCGTGTTGGTTCTATTACCCAGTACACTGAATATCCAATGATTAGAAACACTTTTCATAATGTGATTTTTATTATACAATCTGAACAAGGTTTCTGGTGTTTTTCTTTCAGTTTTCTCTTCTAACCAAGAATACTGTGTTTAAAAAAAGCTACATAAGTGCATATTTAGTTATTATTATTATTATTGTTCATTTTTTCTTAAAACAAAGCTTTTGCTAGTAAAAAGTTTACGAATTTTCCACGTAGATAATTTAGCAAGACAATCAAAACAAGCCTACAACACTCATACTCATACACACTCACGTGTCTTTGCCTGTGGTACAGTCTAACAAAGTTTTCTCTAATACTTGGTGTTAGTTCATAATGTTCTGATTTTGTATCTACAGCCATGTGAATAATTTACTACTTCCAGAGGAACTAAGAGGGTGAGTAGCAGCCAGGTGCTTATGAGCAAGTGCACTTCATTAATTGAGTAACTGAAGTGTGAGCATCTCTAAAAAAGCAGAAATTTTGGCAGTTAGATGGCTTGGAGCATTTATATGTATTGACACAATGCCACAATCTGCCCAGGAGTAGATATCTCAGTCGGTTCACATGAAGGTCAGACTGTGCAATGCTCAGACAAACTGCAAATAACCCAAGAGCTACATCTCAGACTCTACAGGCCTCAGTTAACATGTGAAATGTTAAGGTTCATGACAATACAATTAGAAAAACACTGAATAAGCATGACTTGTTTGGAAGAGTTTGGAAGACCAAAACCGAGATGTTTAGCTATGATCTGGGCTAGTTTTGCAGCTACACGACCTGGGCATCTTGGCCACTCAGTTGACCATGAAGACCTCCTCTATGTACCAAAATGTTCTAGAGTTAAACGTGGGGCCATCTGCCCAACAGCTAAAGCTTGACCCAAACCTAATCATGAAGCAGGAGAACGATCCCAAGCACAACAACAGAAACAGAAAGAATCACAGTGTTGCAGTGGCCTTAAGTCCAGACCTCAACCTGACTGAAATGCTGTGGTGGGACCTTAAGTGAACTGTGCATAAATGAATGCCTGCAAACCTCAATGAACTGAAGCAACACAGTAAACACAACACAGTTCTCAGGGTGAGAAATTCACACAGACGAGATGACTTCAAGTTATTGCAGAGGGTGGTTCTAGAAGCTACAGAGTCACAGGGTGTAATTTTTAAAGGTAATAATCAAGACTATGGATATAATAAATATCCAGTGATATCCAATGGCATTTACACAAGGAATTCCCCTGCAGCGATATTTACTTTGATGCTTTTAGTACATTATCCTGATAATATCTAGATACACTTACTTAAACGGCATTTACGGTGCACGATTTTTAAATATTTTGACTTATCTTTACTCTCCACACCACAATGCTCTGGGGGAACTTATTCAATTTAGTTATTTTTATACTTACGCACTGAGGCACTGATTGTGCCTTTATGGGTTCTTCACATGTGCTGCATCCTCACAGCTAAAATCTAATTTGCCAGTTGAAAACAGCCAACGACTCCATATTACAACACAACCAGCAATTACGACGCAAGCGATATCTCCGACATCGTACGAGACAATCAAGTATCTCTGGCCTTAAATTGGGCTCCCATATGTTTCTCAAATTCAAACCGTATTATGTTTTTATTGGTTGGCTGCATAGAGAATTAGCCCCTGCAGCTCTTAGTCGCAAGAAGGGGACCTTCCTTCATTTTTAGTAGAGTACATAATGCACACCCAAGTCCTGATGCACAGAAGCACTCCATCTGAATCCTAACACCATTTTACACTCAGACTCTGAAAGCTGCTGTCACAGGATACAAGATTTATTTGCCTGTAATTGCCTAATTTTGCCTTTCCTGGAGGCTCAGAGGGAGCCACAGCCCACCGATAGACAGCCTAACCTTGCCTACTGAGGAACAGTCCAAGGATGTAATACTGTCAGCTTCACATAGTCCGCACTGGTGATTTATCATCACTGCCTCCCTCTCTCACTCCCTCCTGCACTTCTCCCCACCTTTTGCTTGAACAAACACTTAGTGAGTTGTTATGGCTCTGCTCATTGAAGGTAAAATCCACTGAGTGTTTGCGTTGCAACGCAAAGAAGGGATCTGTTGATAGAGGTAACAGAACTGAGACACGAGGAGAGAAGTGTTAGATGACTGCGACACACCCTGGACGGGTTGTTTGTCAGGATCAATAGCCCGGTCTGAACAAGCAAGCTGAGGAAGTGTCTTTGTTATGCCAGGTTGGATTCAGGTCAATGATTATGAGTGTTTACTCTTGTGAGGTGCTGAGATTGACAGCTCGGGAGAGGCGATCAGGAGGACATTTTGACAAAACAAGATGGCCTTATTCTTTTGGCATTATTAAATTCATGGGTGTGTGAGTTATTTCTCTTCCAAGCGCAGCGTTTGGTGAGAAAGCACTGATGTGTCCTAGTACTGGAATCAGACATTTAACTAAACACACACACTGCTTCAGACAAGGCAAGACAATGCTGCTGTCCTACTTTTAAACATTCAGTGAATAATTTCTGCAAAGCTCTTTTAATGGAGTTTGTACCTGGAACATGTTAAAATAACATATTGACCAGACAGTAGACAGCCAGTGATCACAAAGAGTTGATGTACAGGCTGAGGTGCATGATGCGTAAAGTCTATAGCCTATTTTCCACAGCGCATCCAGCAGAGTAAGCCCAATTTTACTGCTTATCTACAGTCGCTCACCGGCTTTAGCTGGGGTAAGCCCGGACTTACTCTTTAAATTGCTCATGCAGTTTTAAGATGTTGTGAGGCTTATGGCTCAAGTGCAAAATTATTACAAACAATTCGTTTTTTTTTTTCTTTTTCGAGTCTATAAATAAATTTTTTTTTTATAGGTAATGGAAAAAATATTTCTTTTGCTTCCAGGAAAATACATGGCAGGAATTTTAAAACTGCCGGGTGATGAAGAAGAAAAATAAACAGGAGAAAGAGAAGAAGAAACCGTATAAGTGTAAAGTGTTTGTGTGTAAACTAATCTATAATTTATCTAGTCAGTAAGCAATAAATGGCACAACTGATGTCCTGCAGCTAGTGGCTTAGGGCAGAAATTATGAACCAGCCAACGCCACAGACTGTGATAGGAATCTATAGCACAAACATGGTCTTTAGCCACGTGATGATGTAGAGCAAACTGGTTATTGTTGCCAAATAAATCCCGACAAACAGGAAACGCCTCGGCTCTCTCTTATTCTGTTATTCTGCTTAAAATATACTTTTTATGGATTTATTTTAAATGTTTTATTGATTTGTTGTGCAGTGTTTTTCTGCACTTTGTCAAACATGTGATTTTATTTTAAGTGCTCTATAGATATAATGTACCACAGCATTAGTTTGAATTGATGACCTAGATTAGCAGTACTGGTAATTACCAAAATATGTTTTTATGTTTCTGTAATGATAACCCACTAGTATGTGTAAGCCGTTTAATTGGAATGATACTTTAATGTTAAAATATAATTACCTCCATCACTGAGGTTATGTTGTTTGCGTGCGCGTCGTTCTTTCTGTCTGTAAACGAGCTTGTCCAAAACACTTGGAATTAATTTTGTAGGGGTGTAGAGTATATATGTCATATGAGCAATCCACTAAAATCTGGAGTACATCCACCACGATCTTCAGGGTCAACTGAATGATTTATTGGTTAGAAACTGACAAAAAAACCCTCATAACCTAAACTATGTGATTCTCACAAGTGTGGTTTGTATCATCAACATATAGAAAACACTGTATAAAGATTTAAAATATCATGTTACATTTGCTCTCTGACCTTTCCTTCAGGGCCAGTACATTGATTCTTACAGAGCTATTTTTTTACTGTCCCTGTTTGTAGGTAATGACGTGAGGATTCTAAATACAGTGTTACTTTGGATCAATGACCTCTTCTTCAAGGTCAGACAACTGAAACTTTCATAAACTGTCTTTTATATGTAAAACTAAGCTTTAAATTATTCTGCCTTCATTTGTATTGGCAACATGCTATTATTTTTTCTGTAAAGCAAATTTACCTATGGGTATAAATAAAGTAACCTTAACCTTATTTTGGGAAATGACATCGGTTTATGGGGATTCTAAATATTACATCATAGTTTGCATCCAAAAATGTCAATTTTAACCTCTGACCTCTTCCTTCCTTTCAGATTGACCACAAAATGCGTTACAAAAGTGTCAAGAGAAAGTGAATGAGCTGTAGTATACTGTATATAATATTAAATAATAAGCATGTCCAGTTATTAACAAATCAATACCTATTATCCACTCCTATTACCTACTCCTACGCCATGTTTGTGTAATCAAAGTAAACATCTGCTGTGCTAATCTTATCTGATTTTTACTGCACTACAAACTTATTAAAGTATGGTTAAACAAAGAAACAAAGACAACAAATATATACAAAATACAGTAATAGTCCCTTAAAAGTAAATAGAGCCCAGAGAGTGAGCTGCTGTGGTGGAGGTTTGTGCTTCTTGTTGTCAATTTTCAAATGTACTGTTTTACAAAAAGCAGATAAAATAGTAAAGCATGTTGCTGTGTTTGATTAAGACGCTGTTCCTGAACAGAAAAAATTGTTTTAGTGGTTAAATGTTAGCTTTGATTAGTTTCTGACTTCTCATTAAAGTCCGGTGTGCCGGCTCAAGTTTGAACTTAAAAATGTGAATTTAGTTCAGTTAATTTTTGTTATGACAGATTTCTAAATTATCTATTTATTCATATTTTTTATTACAGGTAGATTAATAAATTTGCTAAGGAATGTATATGAAACTGCCAAAATGAGATGAAGTGATTGTTATCGTATATATTCTTTATAAATCAGTCATGTTGAAGGCATCCATATGCCATCAACACGTACACCTACACAGGTTATTTCACCTCCTGATTAGATGCTTTCTCAGGACCGTGTATGAGTTATGCATATTTTAATTAAGCTTATTTGTTAGATTTGTGTGTCAGTTCTACACATATTAATTTTAAATTCCAAAGTATACTGAGCCAGTGTAAAATAAGCACATTTTACTCAATTAAATGTTACTAAAAAGAGATATGTTAAACCACGCAGGGCTCTGTTTGCTTCATTTGTGCATGCCTGGACTCATGCCCTGAAGCATAACGTTTTTTCACTCTAGAGGAACCGCCATGTTCTCACTATTGAATGTTGTTTCAAATGTTTCTGAATTTAATAAGTAAGCATTTGATTATCATACATTTTAGCTTCTAGTGTGTCTCTTTTCATTTCAGTATGTGTTTTGATAGGAAAAGCAGTAGTTTCAGCTCTGTGTTATAATGGTTTACATTTATTTCATGCTAAATCTGTATTTATAGTACAGGTTGTTATTTTAACTTGATGTTGTTCATACATTTAATGTAATTCATTCTCTCTTCTTAGACTATAACTTGTGTTATATTGTGAATGCTACAGATTCAGTGCCTTATAGATTTACATTTATTGGTGTCTTAACTTGTAGACAGTCTCTAAGTATTACTTATAATAAATAAAAATCAAACTTTGTGTATTATTTAGGTTTTATGAAAGTAAAGGAATAATGTCAAATCCTTGTACCTCACGTGTGAATATGTGTAAAAATTTAATTATTTTGCTCAATACAAAATTGTTTATAGTAAATAAAATGTTTTTACAATTTAGGTACAATCAACATGAGTTTTTTAAACATTAAATAAATAAGCTAAATTAACCAGTTTAATTAAAATTTAATGACTTGCCCAATTTGAGGTTGGGGATGGGCTGGAGCCTATTTCAGCTGTCATGGGTTCATGCTCACAAAGAGAAATTGACACCATTCACACCTAGGGGCAATTTCGAGTCACCAGTTCGCCTAACATGCACATGTTTGGGAGGGACACAAGCAGCCACAGGGAGAACATGCAAATGCCACAGAGCGGTGCATCAGACAGTCGGTGGATTTAAACCCCGGAGCTTCTTACTGTGAGGCGACAATACTAACCACTGCTCCACTGTGCTTCCCGAGTCCATCTGTACTTGCTAAAAAAATATAAAGTACAGTACACTAGGAAACTATATCAGTCAGAATATGGATTTCTTTCGAGCAGTCAGACATCTTGCTTTCGTAAACTTTGACACTTTGTCACTACAGGCCTGCATTTTCAGGCAAAACAGAGACAATGAAAACAAAGTTTGAAAGTCATTATAATTTATTAGATTATAATCAAATTCTTTACAACTCTACCTCAAAGAGCGCTGATTAATGTAATAATTGATTCAGGTCTGATTAATTCATTTAAACTGAGCACTTATGACTTTGTATGTTGTTTTTTAATTCTCCTTTTCCCCCCTGCCTAAAGTCGTTTGCCGTCTTAAATGCTTAGAAGCAAGAGGTGTTTATGCACCTCTCTGTGGTTCAGAGGCTTTTTGGTGACCTCCTGTATTGTGCAGCGTATAGCAGGTCAGCCAACAACAGAAGTCTAATTAGCCAGATTATCTGAAAACACCTGTTTGGCTCGCTGGGTC
Organism: Pelmatolapia mariae; assembly: GCF_036321145.2. Classification (NCBI taxonomy): domain Eukaryota; kingdom Metazoa; phylum Chordata; class Actinopteri; order Cichliformes; family Cichlidae; genus Pelmatolapia; species Pelmatolapia mariae. The sequence continues at coordinate 16,863,940 of NC_086227.1, read as the reverse complement.
TCTGCTGCAGTCTGTACATACAGACTGTGTTTACAGTGGTCTTTACTTCCACTACTGTATGCTATGTATGACACCTGGTATTTGACAGCATATCTGTGAGTTGTTTGCACTGAACAAATATCTTAGTCTAATGCAGTCTGCCTTCTGCAAAGTGATAACAGCTATAGAGCCATAGAGAAGCTATAGAGAAGTCTACATACTGTAGACATCATATAACCCACTGACCTGGAATAGTAATTTAATCCAGCATGGGCTTTGGATATGAAACACTTTAATCTGCTCTTCATTAGTATATTTTTGATCTCGCTGATAATTACTGACAGAGGTGAGAGGTCACGATCTAACTGTGGGTTCTGGTTCCCCAAGCTGCCATCTTAATGTGACCTCTCAATTTACCATTATGTTGATAAAGGGTTCTTTCACCAGCGTGAATTGGCTGGGTTAATTTTTCCCTCACAGAACTAAATGGGAAGATTAGCTTAACAAATTACAACTGATGAATGATCCATTATGAAAATCAAGCATCTAGGGCGATGATTACAGGCTACTTTGCCTGCTCATATCCTTGTTATGTGGCCAGTCACTGAGCTGACCTTGTATTATATCTGAGAGCAGCATCGGCTTTAACATAACAGCATTACTTGTGAGGGAATAAAGCTGAATTTTACTCCCTTTCCGTGGATGTTTGTGCTTCCAAACAATGCTATGTTAACTTGACGGTTTATTTGTAATGTTTTAAACTTTTTAAATAGTCTTACCTTGACAATAAAACAAAGCGCTATTTGACACAATTATAAAAAAACACAGGACCTATTTTACATGTATATCATTTATTCTGAATTTTCTAATAACTAATTAGTTCCCTGAAAAGGGCTTTTTTTTTTACTAATTAAAATGGATTTTTAAAAAAGAACTGCTTAATTCATATTCATGCTAATATTTGTTAATTATTCATTTATTTATGCAAACTCCCACTGGCTTATTATGTGTTTTTTTTTCCACTCTCATTTTTTGCATGTTAAGTTCATCTTCTGTCTTACCAGCATTTAATTAGAAATAATTAACTGGAGAAAAAAACGCAACCGAACACTGTCTGAATGACATTAACTTTTATTCGCAATTAGAAGCCTTTTTTGCAAAAATGTCACAGGAAATTGTTTATAAAATTACAGACCTGTGATGGAAAACATTTCCAAATCCACCAACGGTTGCAATCATTGACCTCATTAGAGGCGATCAGTGAAATCTGCTGATAAATGTCACATCCGTCCGGCTTAGTACAGTATGTCTAGACTTGTTTCTGAAATCACTCTCCTCCATTAGGATGTTTTCTTTTGGACAGTGGCTTGATCAGAGCAGATAATATGCCTGCAAGAGTCTTGTAACTATGGTGATGAGCCACTCATGAAATAATTTGCCTTTGCATCACAGCCTGTAATAATGATTTAGGAGCAACTCTGCATAAAAAAGTCTACATTAAATGTGATGCATTTTTTTTGTGAAACTACTGGAGCCTTATTGCTTTTTTTGTTTAGCAGAGAGTTGTACTTCTTACATTTAAGTCTGCTCTATACATACTGTGCACAGTCGACTTACACACCTTGTATTTTAGTGTATTAGATATCCAACTAAAATGACTATGTGTTATAAGTAACAGCATACAGATACTTCATTACAGTACTTAAGTAAAATACAGATACCTGAAAATTCTACTTGAGTATTTATCAGACAACTTTTCACTGTTATTCCCTAAATTTTAACGTATATATATCTACTTTCACCACCTTTCATTTTTTTTTACAGGCTTGTTTTAACACATCTGAGATGAGTTATTATTTCATGTCAATGAGCAACTTCCAGATCTGAAACTAATTTTAACCTAAATAGATACAACAATTACAAAGACAGTCCTGCTGGTGTATCCATCACTGGTGCTGATCATACACCATTAAATAGGCTAAATTCTACTACTCCTACAGAAGAGGAGCGAGCATTAAGGGAGTAACATTTTTTAAATGGCAGGTGATTTTAAATGCAATGTTCCCAACAGCTCAACAAACATCAGCAAACACACAAACTGTTTCTGTGCAGTTTGTCACGCAGTGTGTCTGTGAGCTAAATGTGCAGCTGCTCTATTTCCCAGGGAGAGGAAGGGATGAGCGATAACTTCAGTCAGAGATGGAGGAATATGCAGGAAATACAGGACAGGAGAGGAAGAAGAGAGTTATATTAAAAGGTAAGGACTGCTCACTGACAATTGATAGATAGGAAATTTAAAGCTAATGGTGGTAACTGTGGTGACCTTTACACTAATGTTGGATCAGTACAGAGCAGCTGTGGTGTTCATGGTCATCATCAAGACTCACCACAGTTGCTTTATAGTAGCTTTATACCGTCTACAGGTTGGAAATGCAATAGTTCATTTAACATCTGCTTATATCATTTTGAATTCAGTTTTGTAAATCCACAAAGAGCAGAGGCACAGCTAGAGATGGGACTTCAGAATTGGTTCTTGTAGAGAACGGTTCTCAGTAGTTCAGTTCCTTCAAATTGTTAATCTGCTTGCTTTTATCCCACTTTTTATCGGTTCCAGTTGCACTAGCGCTACAATCAGTTCGTGAGCTGAGGAGGAAGATAGCGGCACAGTGTACAGCGTGGAAATATACATGACTTTTTTTTTATTGCACAAAAGGACAAGAGCGTGATGGTAAAGTGCAAAGTTTGTTCAGGACAGAAACAATTGCATTATGCTGTGAACACAACTCAGGCTCTTTGCAAGCTTCTGCACAGACTGCACGCTAACTTGACTGTGGTGCATGCTAACGCTAAGTTAGCCAAGAACTAAGAGTGATGATAAAGCTGAGTGAATTCCAGACCCCGAACTTCTGTTATCTCAACAGGTAACAAAGCAGTCAGACTGCAGCCTCTGTTCATGTTTCTAAAGTAGAATCACTGTGGACATCGCTTTGAAGTCTCTTTGTGCTTGTTTTTATCTTTGCTTTGTGTTTTCTGCTTTGTGTTCACACCTGAATACGAAGAGAAAGATCATATGTGTGTCTTTAAATGGATTTGCCTTGTATGAGGGATTGTAGCCTATAGGTTTATATTGTTAAATGATAATAATAAGACAATGCTTTCAGGTCATTTTACAAAAAAACATGAAAGTAACGCAATGCGTAGTATAAAGAATGACTTTCTCCTGGGAGTAATTAAATAATTTACGGCATTACTTTTAATAAAAGCTTTATGTGCATATAATTACTTTTTGGAGTAGTGACCCCAACACCGATCACAACAAAGAGGTGAAATATCTCCAACATGCCCAAACACTGACCACACAGCATGCTATTAATTTGCACAATGGCAATGTCTTTCATATGCTGCTTAGCATGGTGGTGACTCCAGGTGGTGAGCCAATGAGATCCTAGTGAGAATCGATAAGAGAATTGATAAGGAATTGAATTGATAAGTGATATCGATAATGAAATCGGAACTGCAAAATTCTTTTCAATTCCCATCCCTAAGCACAACTCAGAAAATCTACCGAGGCTCACAATAGAACTTATTGTGAGTTACTTCTGAGTGAATCTTTTCACCACACTGGACTGCTACAACCTACCTGCCAAATTGCATTTTAACCCCTGACTATATTCATTTTCCTGTTTAGATGTGGAGGCAAAGTAAGTCATCTACAGTACAGGCAGCAGCAAATAGAGATAGATTTTTGTGCTCTACATAATATTGAAGGTGAGAAATTTAGTAGAGTTAAATTAAAGATTGTATTCCTTAAATTAATATGATTTTATTATAGTATGGAAACAAGTGGAGTTTGTACCAAAAGAGCTTTCTAGAAGTCCCACATTTTAATTTTATGCTTTGAGTACATTTTAGAGCCTGCACTTTTTCACTTTTCCTTGAGTAAAGAAGTCAAATTAGTACTTACCAGAGTATTTTAAACACAAGGATCTGTATTTCTTCTTAGGTGAAGAATGTGTGTACTTTTGCCACCTCTGATTATTGGCACAAACACACAGAGAGAGTCCTTTTTTCAAGTGTATTAACTACACCTGCTGTGTCCACAGCAACACTGCCACTTTTGTTAAGAGACATTTAAGCTTTTTTTTTTTTTTTTGGTAACTGAATGCTGCTCAGAAATATTGGCAGCCACTGGGTTTGTTTTGCTGGGCTTGTTGTCAAAATGTGCTTGGTCTTTACAGTCTTGTTTTTGTTCACCTAATACACAGAAAACAACACAGCCAGACAATCTCAGATGAAATGCAACCTGCCAATCATTACCCCCCCACTGCCCCGCTTCTGATACTTGCTGAAACCGGTGGACCTGTCTACACAAAGAACCTGCACTGTTTGTCCTCTTGTACCTGTCTGTTAATCTCTCTCTCTCTGCCTTGCTCCCAAAATATAAAGCTGTGGTGCCAAAAAGGAGTGCATTGGAGAAACAGTCTAGCAATTAAAAATAATTGACCAAACACATCAAACTAACTTCATAAATGAAGCAAATATTCGGTAACAACTGAATTCAATTTAAATAATTTGCTTCATCAGTGGTAATAAAATGGTAATCAAACTGATTTATTAATAGACAAACTAAGATGAGGGTGCAGCTGTTGTATTTTTGTTAATTATCTATTTTTTTTTTTAGCTTCACTTCAATGAGTGCTGTATGTCTCATATAATATATAATGATATGATATATCATTTAGGAGTCACCTGTACAACTGATTCATTGAGGAAAATATCTAATCTTTTAGCCTATCACATGGCAGCAACTTAGGCATGTAGATGAGTCCACATCCTAAAGGTGAGTCTGCACCTTTAGGATGTGGTTCATCATGGATGTTCAGCAGACAAATTTGAAGCAACTGTGTGATGCTATCATATCAATGTAGACCAAAATATCTAAGGAGTATTTCCAGCACCTTGTTGAATCTGTGCCATGAACAGTTAAAGTAATTCTGAAGGCAAAAAGAGGCCCAACATAGTAGAAGAAAGTTGTACCTAATAATGTGACACATCAACGTATACCAGAAATACTGTAGGTATTCATACTTACCTTAAAGTGATACTTAAATAATCTTTTAAACATCCTTCTGGGGACTGAAGGTGCTGAACCAACAATCTCACATCACTTGGTGTCTACTCCTGTCTCCTGCAGATGTCAATGCAGAAAACAGTAACATAAAATTCTCAGTCAGTTCTGAAGCATTTTGGACTTGTCCGTTATCTATGTGTATGCTGTCACAGATGAAAACACACACACACACACACACACACACACACACACACACACACACACACACACACACACACACACACACACACACACACACACACACACACACACACACGAAAAGATTCATGTGGCATCTTGGGTGTGTCAGTGAGAAGCCTGGTCTGATAAAAAGTGTGAGGCGCTTATGCTGGAACATTTAGTGTAACCACACTACATGAGTTAGATGAGCAAACATGTCTATGAGTTTGAAAAGCACCACTTCAGTGTAACATCTCTGAACTTGGGTAATATACGCTGTCCATTTCTTGTTCTCTATATACTTAAAGTATATAAAAGTATTTGTACACCTGCACTACTTTTGTTTTCCATAGTTTGTACTTTTGAACCGGCTTATTTTGACCATGTGCCACTTTAATGTAATTATAATTTTCAGTCTTCATCTGAAAAGTGATCATGTACCTGATCAAACCCGTGTTTATCTGTATCATGCCTTCTTACATTGTCTCCTCTGTCTAAGTATTGTTTTCCTTCTTCCGGTTTGAGCATATTAACAAGGAACAAATCACTCGGATTTAGCCTCCCATAGTTTATTATGAATGTCTGGCTGTTAGTGCCTTCTGTGGTTTCGTCTGCTATATGAGCATCCCTCCTCAGGGTATCTGTTCTGTAAAACTGTGCTGTCAGGGGAGGACCTGGATTGATGTTGTCAGGAAGTCACCAGGCTTTCATGTTAATTCATCAGCTGGCAACGGTAGAGACCATGTGGTTTAGTGACTGTGGGTGTGAAGATTGTGTTGATGTACTGTACTGTACCACCAGTTATTATCATTGTTAAATACCTAGGGATGCTGTTGACACACAGTAAAAAAAAATTTCCTGGCAAAAACAAATTGTTTGTGGTCTTTGGAGTAATTTTTCCATTCTCAAATGATTGGCATTGCAAACTGTAATGTTATAAGAGGAATTAGTAAAAAGAGTGGAGACAATAGTCATTTGCCTTTTCTGACAGCAGCAGTGCACTTATTCCTTAACTTTCTAAAGGCGAGCCTGTGCCAAGGGTCTTTTGGTGTGTTTAACCAGAGCCGTTGCTTTGTTTCTGGAGTCAAATAAAGCAGAAAGCTCAGCAGTGATCTGGGGAGTAAAGCTACAATTTGTTCTTGTGTTTCTGTGAGTGTATATCTAAATCAGAGTTTTAAACATAAGTATAATAACTTAAGGCTAGTTCGGTGAACATGTCAGCAGTTGGAGTTGAGTGGAGGTCAAGTAAAAAGTTTTTCCTGACCCAATTAGTTTTGCTCTGCTTCACATTTCTAATACAAACTACTGGGCAATGGTCGCTAACACTTAGGTCAAAAATACCAGAGGCAAAATATTTCTCTGGTCTTTCTGATAATATTGAATCATTTATTTTGACTTGAATGGTCCTTTAGATTTGAGCGAATGAGATGAGAATAAAAAAAATGTTTTGGCGAGGTGAGCTTGTCTAAATTGAGAATAATCGCCTCCTGATCAGCTAATGGTGTAATTATCTTGCACTAGTATTTTGGGCCTTAATAAGGGGCAGAAGGGGGCTTGTAGACACTGATTACTATAGCCAAATTACTGCATCTAAATCAAATTTCAGAAAATAAATTAAAACTATTAAGGTACTGAGGCTGAAGTCAGAGAAGACTGTACACAAACACAAAAAGAAAAAAAGGGTAAATGCACTTTGCTTTCTCTAGAAGCACTTAAAGCATATATAGGCTCATGATGCAGCATGATGCATGTTGCATCATGCTGAGTGCAGGCGTATTCTCGCCACTCTTCTTAAAATACACACGCTGTCAGGAGTGAACTACATTTGAACTTAATTAGCATTAAAACTTGCATTTAGATAAGGTGCTGCCACTACAGAGTAAACTAATTTACAGGAGCGTACACAACGAGCAGCAACAGTCATTTGGATTCAAACACAGTAACAGCAGTATTGACCACCTGGCTGTAGGACTGGACAAGCAGGAAGCCAGAGATCACTAGTAGTAATTTACAGTGGAAATACTGTGCAATACCAGTAAAAGTCCCTGCAGCTTTCATACTTATTCTCCTTGTAACAAGCTGCTATGGGATACCCCTCACGCAGTATCATTAATTTGTTCAGTTTTTTATTTATTATTCATATGTAGTTAAAATCAATAAACAGAAGGAGCCTGACAAGTGGGAGCCAAATATGACTTTACCAGTTTTTAATGTAGAAAATGTAAACATTCAGGTAAATTTGATGCCTAACTTTACATGCATGCGTTGCATGACTAAAAATAGCTTTTAGTTAAAGCTTCTTTTTTTTTCTTTCCGCCTTCAGCATTTGTTTTATGAATAATGAATGAATTAAAAATGATTGCGTTACACTGAGAATCCAGTTCCAGGATCCCGATATAAATATGCATGCTGGCTCGCTGTCACAGACATCGTTAAAGAAATTTGTCACACCTGTGCTTTACCTACTGTGACAACTCTAAAGTCTGCAGTGAGAACGGTTTATTGGCTCAGCGTGTACAGTACCGTGCAAAAATCTCGAGCCACCTCTTATTTCTTTACATTTTGCGTCCAAGTAGCCAGACTTTCTTACAATTTCTATAACTTTTTGAACGTCTTTCAAAGTTTTTCTATGGACATTGGCTGCTTTTACATTCTTTACCGTGACTATTTTCAGAGGAATGTTTTGTTTTGGTGGTTAAATCATTCAACAGTAAGCTAAGGCTCATTCAAGCATAAAAACTTCCTGTTGTGTCCTTAAGAAATATGAGGAAACTGGACCATGAGACAAGTGGAGGAAAAAACTATATACAGCAGATGAACAGTGTCTGAAAGTCTTCTATTTCCTGTTTCGTTTGAGATGTATTTGGGCCTGCAGCTGATCCATCTGCTGTTCACTGAAGCTTCATAAGAAATGATCTCAGTGGAAGTGGAACTTCTTAAGGAAGGGAAATGGGGAGTTATGCCAAAATACACAATAACGAGACTGAAAAACAGTGGCAACAGGTCTTGTGGAGTGATGAATCCAAATGTCAAATTTCTGGTAAGTCCTGTCTATAACCACAGAGGAGGTCAGGAGAGAGGTACAAGAGTGTGTGTCTACAGCCATCTGTAAAACACATTCCCAGCACAGCAAAAGCATACGTGGATAGAAAAACAAACAATGTAACACTATCAGTCATGGACTGACCTCCTCAGACCGCAGACCTCAACATTATTGAAACAGTGTGGGATCATCTCAACAGAGAACAAAAGGCAGCCAACATCCAAAGAAGTGCTTTGAATGTCCTTCAGTAAGCCTGGAGAACTATTCCTAAAGAAGAAAGCTTACAGAATAAACGAAAACATTGACTTTCAATTTCATTAGAATTGTACAAACTCTGTTTTTTACCTTATAGACTGCATTTCCATATATGTTTGCACATGTGTCGACAAATCAGTGCACCTGTTTCTATTTTTCCTGGTTAAATACAAAGAAATGGGGGGCGGATGATGCCAGACTTTTGCACATTACTGTGCACTACACATATCCGAGCTGTAAATAGTAATATCTTACTAAAGAGAGCAGTAAAATGATGCCAGGAACAGTGACCATATCTAAAGCAAAGATAACTCACATTGCTACACACATATGCTTAAGAGGCCAACAGCAATTGTTTTTTTGTTTTTTTTTTTTGTCAGAAACACGAGGTACAATCTTTACATTACATCAAAATAAGCTGCCGTAGTGACGTCAGCCACAGTGACTTCGATAAACCGAAGTCACTGTGGCGAGCGTGCTTGTTATATTTGTTACTGTCAGTCTTGCAGACATTATCTTTTGCTTTTCCAAACAACATAAGGCTGGTTATAAATATCTCTGGCAGACAATGGCATTTTAAATGTTAATGCCTGTTACTCATCAAACTACTCGGCACGGACACTTATTTATTATTATTAAAATGTACAGACTTCCGAAGAACTTCCTTAAAACTTGCAGCAAATGATCTGGTAAATTTTTCATTTATAGAGTCAAAATGCAACAATTATTCTAGTTTGGTAAGCAGCACTGATTGCTTTGTATTTCACGGCACAGTGGCTTCAAATGTGGAGGATGCCTTTGCACTTTTCTTTTACATCAGTTTAGGAACTGCATAAAATGCTCCCAAATATTCATATCCCTTTCTGGTTCTGGTCCTCAGTTAAAAAGAGTCTTACATATATATGAAATGCATCCTCGTATGAGCTAGGAAAAATTTCTGAAGTGCTTTACGAAGATTCGAGCCTTGATCGTCTTTTGGGCAGGCAAAGAAATAATTGAGCCTTTTGGGCGGAGGAATGCTTCTTACTCCAGGCCCCTGAAAGTTGAACACTAGCCAATGTCTGAGAGCATTTATCATAGAGAAACCCTCTCCGAGTCACACTCAGTCACTCTGGGATTTTTGAGTCGAATCCTTCAATACATATTACCTTAGTCAGAATGAAATATGACATGCATCTATTGGACAGGAAGAAAAAGTGGTGTGATTGGGCACAGCGTGCCTCTTCTCGTTCACCACGAAGCTAGGCTATTCAAAGTGGTTATAATGACAGCCCAAACAGGCAGCCTTGTCTGGGAATAAAGATAAGGCAGACCAAGTGTGTGTGTGTGTGTTTGGGTACAAGGTGGGGTTGCATGGGAACAGACAGGAAGGCGACGAGGCAAGACAGATGGACAGTTGTGAGGGAAAGACACAGATGGAGGGAAAGAGAAGAGAGGGCGAGAGAGGGAGAGAGACTGCATAATAGCACAGAAACTGCCATGATTGCTCACTGCAGCATAATTTAAAGTATTGCTACCCATCACAGCTTATCTATTGCCCTTTCTCTTTCATTAAACTTTTCTATCATTTTCTCTCTGCTCTTCTCATTTCATAACCGACGGAATCAAATTTATTCTCGGAACACTTGCAAGACAAGCGGTAAAAGAGGCATCCAAAAAGGTCAAAATTACAGACCAATAAACAGAACAAATAGCGCTAATAAAAAGCACAATGCAAATCAGCCATTAAAACAGAAACAGGAAGCCACACTTGCAGCTGCGCGCCACATCGAGCAGGGAGTGAAGCTGCGAGGTGAGCGAGGACGCCGCACGCTTAAAGATGCCGCATCTGGAAAAGTCCACGTCATGCACGTGGGAGCCTTTTTTCGAGTTGTTGTGGTTGAGGGAGGAAATTGTGGAATGTGTATGCATGTTAAAGTAAACCACATAATAGCCACACCCCCAGACAGAGGTGGAGATGGGAATGAAGGCTTTTTCACATTCAGATTGCAGTAGTAGTACTCATTCCCTTCTTCCCAGCTTTAATACCGAGGTTAGCTAACTGGCTGCCGCTTTTATATAAACAGCGACTCGGGGGACTACATGAATGCGAGAGGTGTCGCTTGTAGTGTTGAACTCATCGTACCTGCTCGCTAAGCTCTGTGGGACTTTATTAAATCTTTCGGCTCCATGTTTTGCTGCTTTGGCTTCACACCTTACTGTTTCAGGTCACTCTTACTGTTTGTATGCCTGTTCTGTTGGGAGGTTCCTCTGGCAACAGTTTCGGTGAAAAAGAATGATAGAAAAAAAAAGGTGTTATGGCTGTGCAAGCACTCTAATTCTCAACCTAGACAAAAAGTACTGGAAGCCTTTACAAAATCATAACAAAACCAGATGGAAAATATTAGTGTAGTTTCTAGATTCTGATTTCAAATCTACAAAAATTGTGCTGATATGGATTGATGTAGGTAAACACTGTGAATATACAGTAACCATTACAGTTGCTCTGGGGTATTAAAGGTTAAAGTATTTTTAACAATGAAATATATTTTATAGTTTATGTAGTGGAAAAGGTAGTTATGTATTCTTTTGTTTTAGTAGCGCCATAGTGTAGTGTTTACACATTTATGTGATAAGTGAAAGATCCCGGTTTGACCGTAAATCCGTTAGGGAGTTTATCCGGTTGACTTCCCCGCTGCGGCGAGCCCTTCGTCAATAAGGAAGCAGCCGGAAGTAGCTGTACATTTACGTCTAAACCCTGGAATGCCAAATATATCATATTTGATGCAATAATATTCATATTATAAACCTCATTATCAGTGTGAAACCCTACCCCCTTATATGTATATATATTTTTAAGAAAAACAAAATGTGAGCATTCAATAACACAAAAATGCTGAATGTAGCAAAAATGATACAAGTCAAAACTCATCTATGCAATGAATACTTAATTTATTTCTTTGTTAAAAATTTGTCTTAATAGTCAGAGTCAATTATTTCATGGCTCAGGGTTTACAGGGTTAAACACTGGGTGAGGATTCACCTGCACAATTGTTACCTTAACCTGAGAGAAAACTCAGCAGTCGTCTGTATAACCTTGTAGTCCAAATGCAAACATCTGTTCATTTTTTCTGTCGTCTGACTTTACATATTACTAAACATTTGCAATAAGAATGCGAAAAGAGTTATCACCAGCTCCTCCACTATCCCCGCTTTGTATTCTGTAACCAAAATGTCTTTACTGGCTGCCACTTCATCCTTCAGTGGGCAGAGTGGTGGTGGAAACTCCTGCTGGTCTCAGGCGGAGAGAAGATGTGCAAGGCCTAGTGGTGTCTAGCCGGGGCTAGAGGCCGGGTCCGGACCTATAGGTGGATATTATAATTCATTCAGCTTTGCACACTGGCTGGGGATAAGCTCACCTCAAGGTCAGGAATCTGTGAGTGGAATACTCATTGGGAAGTCTGGGCTTTATTTTCACATGTCTGCAGAGCCTTCTCCACTTCCTCACAAATGAGGAGAGCTCCTACTATGTGTTGGAACACTGGCAATCAAAACTCTGGTAACAGAAAACCTATTGCTGCTTTAGGAGGGCTGTGTGTATGTTTTTCTATACTGAAAACATGGAAAATTGCCAAAATTGCCCACAATAACTCAACCCACTGAGCAGAGATACTTATCGCAAGTGACGTTTCACAGCGCTTTTACCACTTATGCACACAAACACATTGTTAGTCAAAAGAAATGCACATTTTAATGCATATTTCATGTTATTACAAGAATATGCTTCTTGCATGTTTGTTCAGGAAAAAAAGTGCAAGTGTGGGAGTCCTGTGTATATCCAGAACCTTTCAGCACACATACATAATGCACATACTGTAAACCCACCACCAAATGTGTGGAAAAAGTAAGATACCATATAAATCTTCCATGACACACACACAGACACACACACACACACACACATGCATGCATGCGCACAAATGAAAGGAGATCCCAAGAGCTCTGACAAGTGTGCTTATAGCCGGAGGTAAAGCAGAAACAAAACAGAAACAGACTGCTCTCTAGACATCCATGACAATAACAAATTGATAGAGTTTACCGCTCATATTTTATTTATATTATTTGATAGGGTTTTAGGCGATCTACATGGCGGAGAAATTCTGGAGAGAATACAGAACATCTCGGATGGTTGGATGAAAGCAGGCGTTCCCCTCCAAGGCTTGTTGGATGTACGTTTTCATCTGTCACATTTAGGTGTGGATAGGAGACACTTGTTTGTGTCCTCTTGCGAGCTGCAGTGCTGGAAAACACACAAACATTGAGACGCTATAAATCAGTCGGTTTACTTAAAAAAACAACAACTTGTGTATAACAGTTATGCGCTTTCTAGTAAGCAAATGTGTCTGCTTTATTTGTATTTTGCTGACTTAATTACAGAAAAAGGGCATTCTTATGTTAATGCTTCATGGGAGCAAAGAACAGCAGACCTTGAGGGGGGGACGTCTTTGTCACCGAGAAGGCTGCCGATGAATCAGACCTCTGGCTCCAGTGAAATTAACACTTCGGACAGCCGCCCTCTTGCTCACACAATTATTATCCTTTGCAAAGCCATACTGGCTGTATAATAGTGAATTCAGAGTCATGTGCTGCGCTGCTTTAGTGCCCACACCTCCCCACGTGTAATGCATACGGTACGTGTGAATAAAGCAATTTTCGGTGCTCCACATGAGCGCTGCATTTCTGGTTGCTTAATCATTTTGCGGTGGGTATTCTTTGGTTTTAGGGAATCAAATCTTGATTACTAGCAGGGCTATCATGCAACTGTGTGCGTGCAAGTCTCTTGATGTGTGTTTTTTTTTTAATGCGAGCGAGCCCACCTGCTGCTGGTATAGTTACCTATTTTGTTTAAGGAAGTAATTTGGTTTTAATCCACCGCTTTAATTTTGTACCCCACTGATTATAATTCCCCTCCCACAGTTTTACTCCGGAGAGACGACTGATGTGTAGAAAGCCCGAGCGAGGAGAGTTTGTGTCAAACACACTCTGTTTCATTACTTGAATTGGAAAGTTTGCACGGCAACTGTGAAAAATAATGCTGCTATTTTGAGTCCAGGTATGTATGTACTTTGAAAAGTCAAATTTGGTGAATGGATGTGTTGCAGTAAGGTTTTTCTTGATGCCTTGTGTTTATATTTATGACATTAATATTTTTTAGTCTATAAGGTAGACTAAGAGAAGAAAAGGTAAGAAAAAAGTAGAATAATGACGATAAAAGAAGCACAGAGCAGCACATTCACATACACTCTCCTCAGAAAAACATGTGCATGTATGTGAATTCTGATGGTTAATAGACCATGGATTCTGAGATTAGTTTAAAGGACTCAGAAAGGCAATAAAAATATAAAGCTGGGGAGCTCCTTTTCTGCTTTTGATAGGTAGAATAAAGAAGCAGTGAGGTTTTTTTTTTCTTCTTTTCTGAGTGTTCATAATGTATGCATTTGGCCTTATGGGCTGTAAATTCTCTCCTTGATCTCTTTTCACCTTTTCCTCAGTGTGGATGTTGTCTTTGAGTTTTGCTTCCCTTGTGTTTGTGTAAATCATTTTCTTTCAAGGGTTTAAAGCGACAGAGGAGGCAACAGCATTCATATTTCCTTATATTATAATTCTGTCTCTTTCCATTTTGCACATATAATGTAATGTCTGTCTCTCATAGAGAAACCCTCTCCGAGTCTTTTGCTCTTTCTGCAGTATCTCCCTTTTTTCCTCCATTAAAGTCTTTTTTCTGTTCTAATCTGAATTGAAAATCTAAAGAGGGTGTCACATTTTGCACATATTGTAAAGCCCTCTCAGACAAACTTGCGATTTTTTTGGGCCACACAACTAAAATTGGATTGTGTTGAAATAGCCTTAAGTGCAAAAAAACAGATTTTGCATTGCATGGGTTTGATCTCATTCTAAAAGGTGGCAACACCGACATGACAGTTTTACAAACCACTTTATTTAAGCCTGCAGAGAATGGAAAACTAAACACAAAAAAGAGCCAGTCTGTGGCATAGGGGACGTAGGCCTAAATGAAATATCAATGGCAGGGCCAGTGCGCAACAAAAACAACAGTTTTGTTGCAGTTTTTCCCATTTGCTAAAATATATTTCTTAAGGCTTTCCAGTCTTGTCTAAAAACTCACATCACTCAGTTTTCATTCACAAAACCCCTGAGTCTCCTGGCAAAACCTCACAGATGCATCAAAGCAGTTTTATCTGTGCCCAAAACCACACAATGTTTTCAGATTACACACACAGCTCGTCAAAAATATTAACGCTACCGAGCATGCGTTCCACACAACATCAGCGTGCTGAAAACACTGTTCAGGACATGTTACTGAAGTCTTTCCAACCTCACGAGGCCGTCTTATAATTCAGCAAAAATGACAAAAGCATAAAGCGCCGCCACGCCTTCCCTCCATTCTCCATTATATTTACAAAGTGATCAGTATTCAGAAAAGATTCAAGACTGTGGTGGCAACAGGGGCTCTGCTGAGACTGGGTTGTTCACTTTGTCTTCCTGCTCTCATTCACATAAGGAATAGAAACAGAAAATTGCTTTATATGTATTACAGGAGCGTGCAAAAGTCATGAAGTACACCTAACCTCTTTACGTTTTGCAAGAAAATGAAGCCATAAATGTAAATACAGTATAAAAGGTAAACAGTTTGTACAGTTCTAATTAGCTTAAAAGTCAATGTTTGGTATGACCACCTTTATTCTTCAACACAGCCTGAACTCTCTTAGGAAATGGTTTTTGTAACTTCTATAAGTAGTTTAAGGACATTAAAAGCTCCCACACTGCTACAATAATGATGATGTGTGGGCTCTGGGGAAGCCAATCCATGACTGGTTGTATCCCACTGTATGTTTTTCTATCCATGAGTTTGTCACAGTTCTTAAGCAGACTCAGGCGCAGACTAGGGATCCTTGCAGAAAAGACAGTGTGTTTATTTACAGTGACAACACCAAGTGATTATATATACAATGTGGTAGAGGGGGTCCAGGGCTCCAGGGTCTGTGGGGGGAAAAGGAAGGGATCAAACACACTCCACTCTCCTCAGATGGCTCTCACGCTTCCACACATTCACTCGCAGGATTTCAGGTAGGCAGGGATGGGTCCAGGAAAGATCTACACACAGAAGCTTCAGTTTGAAACAGACTCAATGACAACAACTCACAGATTCTAGTTTTCAGATTACAGAGTGACTGACCTGATTGCTCAACAATCCAGTGATCAGTAGTGAAGCGCTGCTGTCTTAAGTAGGGCTCAGGATTATTGGAGATCAGCAGCAGGTGTGGGTCAGGGGCGGGAGCCCATAATGAGCACCGCCCCGGCAGAGGAACAAGAAAGAGAGCAGAACACAAAACAAAACATGTTGCTTAACACGGGGTCAGCCGGCGAGGCATGGGGACCATGACAATTTTACTGTATTGGCAGTGTGTTTGGCTTCATTTTACAACATGACAACGATCCCAATCAGTTTTTTTCCAGATGATATTGCACAGTTGATCAAAATCTGATGGTACTTTTCTGCCACTGGCTGAAATGCACCCTTGAACCATTTTATGGATAGCTGTAGACACTGTTGTACATTTATCAATCCAAAATACCTGTTGCCTCTGATTTTCAGACAGGTTCTCTTTAAGGACATTGCTTTCAGAAGACACACTCCACATCATGCAGAGATATGCAGAGTTTTTGTGTGTGTTATACTGGCAATTTTTTTAGAGATTCAACTAAAGAAATGGGAACAAATGATGTGTTTTTGCAACACGCTGCTAGTAACAGTGCCTAACGATGCAATTTAAAACTGGTTCTTTGCTAAGTTGTCTGTTATGGCTAAACTCTTTCTTAACTCATCATTGATTTATGTGTGTTTATTATACTTGAATAACCACCAAGAAAAAAAAACAACTCAGTCCTCTGAAAATGTTCAGATACAAGGACTGGACTGAAAACGATTGAAAAAGCAGCATATATATATTTTTTTAAAAAAGCATCTATAACTATAAATCAAGTAAAAATTATGCCGCGTGGGAATGACAGTCACACGTAAAAAAATGTCTCATCCTATACAGTTCCTTAGTTTCATGTCTCATGAGTTGTCATCCCATGTTGAAAAATATGGTCCATCAACAGGATCATTTCTGTTCCTGATGTTGCTCTTTCTCATTTTCCTCCTCTGCCTGTCACATTGTTTCTGTCTTTTGTTGGTATCACCCTTCAGCACACTCTTGCCGGCTGTGCACTCTGAACTGGCTAATACTTTATCAGCTTTATCACATTATTAGCATCAAGTGTGAACGATTTTGAGACGCTGGGATTAAGAAGTTACACCTGTGCTGGAGTTATGTTTAACTCCTGCCTCCTGTGGTTACCACTGCGAATCACAAGTGAATCACTGTGCAAAATGAGTTTTAGTAAGTGAGAACGTGTTAAGAGAGGTTAAATGAGATCTGCAGATTGGGTCTAACAAGGTGAAAACCATTTAAGGTTTTGCCAAAAGAGTGGCTGATTCAATAAATTAGTTTAGGGCACTGAGATTTTGGTTCAGGGAAGGGGATTTAGTGTTTTAGCATTTCAAAAAATAAACTTATCTGCCAGGGTTACAGTAACAATGTGATCAACATCTTACTCACAAGTTGACAACATAATAAAAAAGGCAGTGCATGGTAGCATTTTCACTATCATCTGTTGCAAAAGCAAACAAACAAAAAGCATCAGCAAAAGGCATTAAAACTTCACGGGTTAAAAAGGACTTCTCTGCAAACAGAAAAAAGAAAAATACAGAACCACAAGCTTTTTTCTGCTTCATAGAAATGACACCACTGGTCTATAAACACAGTGAACTAAAGACACGGTTTTCTTCTAAGGAGCTTAGAAAGAAAAGCGTCTGGACTTCTTTAAGTTCCTTGAAGACGTTTCGCCTCTCATCCGAGAAGCTTCTTCAGTTCTAGAGTCAAACGGTGGAGAGTCCCAGATTTAAACCCTGTGGGAGTATCCCCCCGAGAGGGACATGGACCCCCTATCGATCCTCCACCTAATCACATGAGCCAAGGTGTGAAAACGGGTGTAGGTCACAATCAGCCATGGTTTCAGGTGAGCTCGTTGGGAAAGTTTTGTCCCTCTCGGGGGGGTGCGCGCACTCCCACAGGGCTTAAATCTGGGATTAATTACATTATGAAATATTTTCAGTTCTCACTTTGTCAAATGGTTTTTAATCCTTGTTAATTGTTATTTTCATCTGGCAAATATATTTTTTATTACAATTCAGGCGTAAAAAACAATTTGCTTTATTTATCTAGAAAGGTGCTATATAAATAAAATTTACTTACTTTACTTACTTACTAAACATAATTGCATACAGCGTGGATAACAACATCATCTGTATTATCTACTCTTTCTTCTTTCACTTGCTCCCTTTAGGCGACTCCACAGTGGATAATCTGCCTTCATCTCATTCTATCTTTGGTACCTCGCACGTCCTCCTTCACTGCATCCATGAACCCTCTCTGTGGTCTTCCTCTTTTCCCCCTACCTGGCAGCTCCATGTTCAACATCCTTTGACAAAAATATATCCGCTATCCTTTCTCTGCACATGCCCAAACCCTCTCAGCCTTGCCTCTCTAACTTTGTCTCTAAACTGCTGATTTGTAAATCATTATTTGCATTATATTGTAACCATGTTATAATTTTGCATTTTAAATAATTATATCTCTATTACACTTTTGCTTGCAGTTAAATACTAGTGTTATTTTACATCAATTAACCAATCAACAAACATGATCACAGTGACAATGTATATTTTATATTACAGTGTAAACATCTTTTAGTCATACTTGCAGTGTCGGCATAGCATTCAAAATAAGATCCCAGTGTCAGATATATTCTGACTTTCCTCATAAAACAAATTAACATACTGATAAAGAGAAACACACTGATAAAGGTTTCACATAGATGAACCACAAACAGGTGAAGCAATAATAAAACAGCCAAAGCTACTTATTAATAGGATGCAATCGAGCAGATTTGCATGATACTTATAATTAGTTTTAGTGATAAAATCTCACCAATAACTAAGCGGTCTTGTCTGTCATAACAATGATAACAAGATAATTAATTACCAATAACACCTATTTTTTGCTTGTAAAGAAACTATGGGAGCTTGGATGTGTCAGCCTGGTACAAGTAGCTCTTGATGATTGGATTTGTGAAAACTGTTCACATCCATCACCCACTTCTAATTCCAAGTCAAATATGTCAGTAATTTATTCTATTTGGTGAAAAGAGCTACAGTATGTCAACATGTCAACAAACCTTTGCCGCCATTGCTGGCTGCTATATTGTTGTGGCAAAATCATTTTTAGGAGCAATTTCCAGTTTGTGATGACTATTGAAGAGCGTAGCATAATGTAGTGTTTCCATCCTGGTTCCACAGTCCACAGGAATTATTTCAGAAGTGGGGCATCTTGAAGCAGTCAACAACATTTCCAATGTTGTTTTGACATGTTTGTGAGATGCAAGCCGGCCCCGCATAAACAGACTTGACATGTGAAAGATCAGAGCACAGAAAAGAGCCTCGTGCGAGCTTTGAGTGAGGCGCTTTGATATCATTTCCAGTGGACACCAACACACTGGCAACACTATCTCTGGCAGTCACAGTGGAGGTGGAATGCAATGCAGCTGCATTCGGGAGAAGACGTCTTAAAGGAAGTTTGCACCAAACATGAAATTACCTTTCCTAAATCGTTCCACCAGTTTTTTATTTTTGTACTTTTGAAGCTTGCTCTTGTAAAATAAACTGTATATTCCTGCCGTCAAGGCTCAGAAAGATTTAGTTGTTCCACCCGACTCAGCTGGGTAGTTTCCAAAAGCTGGTACATGTTGGTGTGTTAGGTAATGACACTATAAATTGTCTCC
Organism: Pelmatolapia mariae; assembly: GCF_036321145.2. Taxonomy (NCBI): domain Eukaryota; kingdom Metazoa; phylum Chordata; class Actinopteri; order Cichliformes; family Cichlidae; genus Pelmatolapia; species Pelmatolapia mariae. The sequence goes on along the minus strand of NC_086227.1, from coordinate 16,844,429 downwards.
AAATAAACAAAAACTTTTTTCAAAAATGTATTTTATATGATTTTTCATTTGATTTTATTCTGATTTATCTCCATGCCAAAACAAACTGTCATCTGATTACATACAACGCCAAAAGTGCTTACCTTCTTAATTCACTGACGATATTACCCCTGGTCCCTTTCATTATTCGCTTTTGATTTATGCAGCGCAGCACCATAAATACATGTCAAGTACTGATCAGATGATGCGTTCTAATGCAAAATTAAATGTTAGACTTCACACACACAGATAACACATAGATGTAAATGTGCATAGGCAGTAATAAATGATCTGTCCCCATGTGGTACGTGTACAGCACATGTGTGAAGGTGATATACTTTCACCTGCTCCCTCTGACTGAAGGAGAAAGTGACCCCTGACGTCCACTAGGGGACAGAGTGTCTCCTGCAGAGATTTGCTCTGGTGAAGTGAAGCTCGTCCAGTGTTTTTCTGTCTCCCTCTCAAAATAAGGACATGTCTAAGAATCTAAGCTGGCTGCTTAGAAAGTCCATTTTAGATACGTAACAGTGGAAAGGACAGAAAAAAGACAGGTTTATTTTTCTTCCCATATATCTATCTACGTAGTTATCCTATGTTGCACTTGTTAATGTATTACTAATATACAAGATCTTGTTTTATATTCGGGTCAATTTTAAATATTCACATGGATTATTAAAACAAAACTCAACAAAAACAAAAACAACAGACAACAAATGGGCTATGCTAAGCTGCTGTGATGTGTTTACAGGTGCTGCTTTATTGATGTAGTCCAAATTCACAACAGGGATTACTCCAGCATGTTAAATTGTAAGGAAAAGACCTCATTATTTTATAGTTATTCTTCATAAAGGAGAAACACATTTAAATATGACATTACTATCAGCGTAACAGTCTGAAGATGAAATAGAAACTCTCTGGTAATGACCACATTAAAATACTCAGATTAAATTATGTTCTGAAATTTCCCCCCTTTTCAATGTAAAGCTATAAAAATTTATTTAATTCTATAACTTTGTATGCAGGAACATTTGTGCTGGTTTCTCCTTAATAACTATAAATCTATAGATGCTAAAGCAACTATTTACATTTGATATTTCTTATTAATATTACCTTAAACAAACCACAGGAAGCATAATGATTACCTAAGAAAATGTGTGGGAGTGACTTTAAAATAATTATGAAATCTATTTAATTTCATTGCAATATTATGCAAAATCACAAGTCCCCAAAAAGTTGGTACAGTGTGTCAACGATAGAAAACAAAACACAGTGATCTGGATATATTAGAAACCCATATTCAATTTATGATTTATTCATTAATGCAAATTTATTCAAGAATTTAAAATTTCAGTTCATATAACTACGTAATGGTTAATTCAGTTCACATAACAACATTGCTAGTAATTATGTGAAACAAGCTTTAGCCGATCACATTCGCATATGGCTTCTGCTTTGAATGATAGAGCTTTAACCTGCATTTGTGGATGATACAGTGAACTGTGTTCTGATTCTGGAAGTTTTCCTGAGCCCATGCAATGCTTCTCTTTGACAGATTCATGACTGTTTTTAAAGCAGTGCTGCCTCAATGTCTAGAGATCTTTAAACTTTTTTTTATTGGATTTATAAATGAGCTTAAGCGTGTTCCTGCCTATTGTATAATTTGTCTTTTTTTGTATTTATTTTTTTTATAATTATTTTTGATGTCCCTGCTATTTTCAACAATATCTTGGAACACACAAACAAAAGCAAAGGAAATAAAGAAAACAACACAGAGAAAATAAAATGAACCAAGATTGTCTTTTAGAATATAAGTAGCAAATAAACAGTAGCAAACAACAATAACAACCTAAAAATACAAAAATCAACACATATATCAAACCAAATACTCTATAATTTACTGTATAGTAGACACTCTGACAGACTTTCTGTTAGATATACAGTATTGTGCAAAAGTTTTAGGCAGGTGTGAAAAAATGCTGTAAACAAAGAATTCTTTCAGAAATATAAATGATTGTTTATTGGCCCCAAATGTATTCTGCAGCAGGACAGCGACCTCAAACATACACCCACAGTCATTAAGAACTGTCTTCAGTGTAAAGAAGAACAAGAAGTAGTGGAAGTGATGGCACGTCCCCCACAGAGCCCTGATCTCGACATCATCGAGTGTGTCTGGGAGTACATAAAGAGACAGAAGGATGTCAGGAAGCCTACACCCACAGAAGATCTGTGGTTAGTTCTCCAAGATGTTTGGAACAACCTATGAGACGAGTTCCTTCAAAAACTGTGTGCAAGTGTACCTAGAAGAATTGATGCTGTTTTGAAGGCAAAGGGTGGTCTCGCCAAATATTGATTTGATTTTTATTTCTCTTTTGTTCATTCACTGCATTTTGTTGATTGATGAAAGCATTCTTTGTTCACAGCATTTTTTCTCACCCGCCTAAAACGTTTACACAGTACTGTAAATCCTTTAAAAAGGTCAAAAAGGTCCCCTTACGGCTTCAGATATTTTTTTGTTTGTTCTTGGTGTATATTGTTTTTTTGTGAAATGTTATGTTTGAAATAATTTGCCTCATCCTGTACATTCATGCCTTGCAAGTTTTTTTTTAATCTAAAAATATTACTTAAAATGCTCTAATGATTTGGTTAATAACTTATAATAATAAGACTAATACTTATACTTATGCTTTTTCGTTTGTTTCTGTTTAATTTAGCATGCAAGAAATTTTCCTCACTTCTCACCCTGATCTTATGATGTTTGTCTAAGTCTCAAGGGACTTGCATTTGCTCTGGATGGTATTAACCTTTTATACCTGTACTCATATTACACCATGTCATTATTTATTTAACAAAAACTAAGCCAAAATGCTGCTATGTGCTGATAATTATATGCTAATCATATCCGGAGTATTCAAGCGCGTGTTCACACATTGCCAAGGAGGAAAAACATCAGCAATGATCTTAAAGAAGCAATTGTTGATGTCTATCAGTCTGGGAAAGAGTATAAGGCCATTTCCAAATAATTTGAAGGACATCATTTGTAACGTATTCCGTTCCGTTACTCAATGAGAGTAACGTATTCTGAATACATTGGATTACTTAATATATTATCATGCTTTTTGACAACTACATGAATGTACTATTGCTGTGTGATTTATTACTATTACTGAAGGTTACTCGCCATACCAATACCAACTAGATTTTTAAATCTTAATATAAAATGTGTAACAGTAGGGTGGGCATTAGGTAAGTCTGCACTTTTTGCAGCGATCTCGTATAGAAAACTATTCCGCGCGTATATAAAACAGGTCTGCGGCTCCGAACCGTAGTAAAGGGACCTCTGGCTAATACGTCGGGTTCCGTGTCGGGCTCGTAGCCAAAAAATAGCTTTACTTTGTTGTCTGGGTCAAGTTTGCTAGCAAGAGACAGAGAGAGGCGTTGAAAGGCTGCTCCAACTGAACTTATTGTTTCAGAGGAAAACACGAAAAAACTGTACAGTCTTGTCTTAATAGCTTACTTACAACTGGGCTCGTCAGGCACTCTTTTTGGCTGCAGTGGTTATTATTATATTTACATGCTTCCAGCTCCCGTTTCTGCTCGTTGACAACTTGTACTTTTCCACTCGCCCTTTTATCCCTCCCTCGCGCTCACAGACACATAAAGGGTATGGCAGTCCATTCTGCCTGCAGCACGGACTACACTGCCCGTGAGGCTACAATCTTTAGGGCGAAGCCTATTGCCTTAGTATTAAATAAATAAATAAGTAAATAAAAATATTTCTTCATGTCATTATGAGACGCTAGATTGAGACACAGGCATTTGAACCTCTTAATGCGTGTTTTGTTTGGGTTTCCACCGGCGTGGAATTACCAAAAATAGAGAGGGCAGGAAAAGGAAACAGGAAAAGACCGCCGTGTAATCCCTTTATTTCAACAAAGTAACTGTATTCTGAATACCACCTTTTTAAACGGTAACTGTAACGGAATACAGTTACTCATATTTTGTATTTTAAATACGTAACTTTACATGTATTCCATTACTCCCCAACACTGCCCACAAGTGGACGTCTCAGCAAGCCCACTCCAAGGTCAGTCCATGCAATCCTCAGACAAACTGCAAAACAAAACCCAAAAGCTAGATCTCAGACTCTATAGGCCTCAGTTAGCATGTTAAATGTCAAAGTTCATGAAGTACAATTAGAAAAAGGCTTGTTTAAACAGACAAAGTGGCAATGTGGTGGAGCCATAATGAACCATGCTTGGAAAAAATAAACAGTATATCATCACAAGCATTAAGATCAGGCAACTGACTTGGCCATTCAAGAATATTCCACTTCTTTGCTTTAATAAACTCCTAGGTTGCTTTGGCTGTATGCTTTGGGTCATCGGCCATGTGTATAATGAAACGCCACCTGACCAATTTGACTGCATTTAGCTGGATTTGAACGGACCATATTTATCTGAACACCTCAGAATTCATTCGGCTGTTCCTGTCCTGTGTCACATCGTCAATAAACACTAGTGTCCCAGTGCCACTGGCAGCCATGCACACCCAAACCAGCACACTGTCTCTGCCGTGTTTTATGATGCGTTCTAATGGTGTGGTGTGTTTTGGATCATGAGCCACTCCACAACTTCTCCATACTTTTTTCTTGCCATCATTCTGGTAGAGGTTGATCTTGGTTTCATCTGTCCAAAGAATGTTTTTCCAGAACTGTGCTGGCTTTTATAGATGTTTTATTTATTTATTTATTTATTTATTTTTTAGCACAGTCCAATCTAGACTTTCTATTCTTGAGGCTTATGAATAGCTTGCACTTTGCAGTGAACCCTTTGTATTTACTTTCATTCAGTCTTCTCTTTATGGTAGACTTGGATATTGATACGCCTACCTCCTGGAGAGTGTTGTTCACATGGTTGGCTGTTGTGAACATGTTTCTTTTTACCATGGAAATGATTCTGCGATCATCCACCACTGTTGTCTTCTATGGCTGTCCAGGTCTTTTTGGGTTGTTGGGTTCACCAGTGATTTTCTTTCTTTCTCAGGATGAATCAAACTGTAGATTTTGCCACTCCTACTATTACAGCAATTTCTCTGATGGGTGTTTTCTGTTTTCACAGCTTGAGGATGGCTTTGACCACATGTTGTCTGTTCACAGTAAAATCTTCCAAATCCAAGCACCACACCTCAGATCAACTCCAGGCCTTTTATCTGCTTATTTGATAATGACATGACATGACAATGACATGGACCTGACTGTAAATGAAAGGCGTTAAACCTCATTGAACTGAAGCAATGTTGTAAAGAAGAGTTGGCTAAAATTCTTCCACAACAATGTGAGACAAATGAAGCCATGCAGACAAAATGACTTCAAGTTATTTATTAACACAAGTGTCTCGACGTGAACATTTGAAGAATTAAAAATAATAATCATATTAGCATTACTGTTAGAAAAAGCCTAGTGAAAAGATGAGGAGAATTAATTTCAACATTGTAATATCGCGATTATTATAATTTGTCATGCTATAACATCGACCTATAGTCAGTTTAATTTTTTATGATTTCTTTTTGCTGATTAATGTCATCAAATAACAATTGTTTTAATCCCAATTTTTTGCATTATTGCCACTTTCTTGTTAGCAAGTTATCATGTTGATATGAAAAAGCTGAATGGACATTTTATGTTTTCTTATTGTTATTCTAATACTTTTGAGATATTCCCACTGAGACTAGTAATTTTAAATCATTATCTCATACCCTACTATTTGATTGAGTAAAGTAAGAGGCAAGTGAAATGGCGTTTGTTCCTTTTTGATTCCTGATTAATTTATTCCTCTTTTGTGACAACACAAAACATTTATGGCAATTTCATTTTGCTTTACCAAACTACAAGTATAATACATTTGTCTTGTTTTATTAGCCCTTATTCGTATTATTAACCCTAAACCAAAGTTATCACACAGTTGTACTATAAAATCAGTAATCATGTGTAAATTTGATACAGTTATGGCCAGAAAAATGCACATAATATTAGTTGCTAAAACACTAACGGTTTGGTTCGTGTTTTATCTGCTGATGTGCAAGACAAAACCGGCTTCATAAATAAAACAACAGCACTGTTTGTTTACACTTCCCTTGACATACGCTTCCATTTTTCTGTCTACGGTCTCTCATGGCTATGTGAATAATGATGTCAGGAATAAAAGTGGGAGTTAAATGATTATTATGCCTTCAACCAAGCGGTTTAATTGTCGAAATACTTCCCAAAATTAGCCATAAGCACAACTCCTGTAACACTCATGTGTAGTGTTTATAACATGTCTTGACGAATCACCTGTTTAGGAAGCACTTGTGTTAAAGGCCAATTTTAACTTGCTTTGTTGACAGACATGTTGTGCTAGACAGACCTTACACAACATCCATCTGGGACAGAATGGCCTTGCATCACCAACAGGTTGTGCATTTATGCAGCAAGGGAAGGGTGCTGACTAACAAAGGGGCCAGTTTTGCAAAAAGACCATAGGCCACGGGGTATGTCAAAAGCAAAGCAGCAATGGTGCATCAGATGAAATGAATAAACATTATGCAGTCCACATGTTATGGATTGATTAACTGACTTGTCAAGTGCATGAATTAACTCTAGGCATATATGATAAGGAAGAACATGTCACCGCATCAGCAGCTAAAAGCTGGTTTTTATTGGTTACATTTGAATGATTATACAACACCAAAACAGCTGGAACCTCATCACTTAGAAAATGCTTGGTGGGCCAGCTGGCACCCTCGTTTGCACTAACGTTTCCAAAATTCCTTTAGATGGGAAACAGTGAAGCAGCTCCTGTGCTTTACCTGTGTGGTGCACTTTAAATCTTTTATCATCCATCACACATAATCCTTGTGCACCTCTGCTTTGCAAACTTACAGCTGCTGCATCACCTGTTGCCTGTTGTCTAGTGATGTGCGATACCACTGATTTCCTTTCCAATCCAATACCAAGTAAAATTCAGGGTGGTATCGACGATACTGATCCGATACCGATACTTTGTACAAAAACGTATTTTATTTATTGTATCTCAAATTATAGTGTCATAATGATTACAGGACATCAGATTACTTGTTCTTATCACTTAATAATGCAGAATTCATCATATAGAAATAAAAAACCTGAAGTTGTGCGCTATTTGAACACCTTACCTGCCTGCAGCACTAAAGGACTCTGTGAGAGACGTCTGTCTCGCCCTAGCAGCACCTGTCCCTGTCCACTCCTCCTCTTCAGTTCGCCTTAACATACGCTCGTCATATTCTGTGATATGATTTACTCTGGGGTGTTTGACAAATTTGTGGTGTTGCCACAACACCTCACTTTCTTGCCACATGTATCGCAAACCACGTCTCGGCTGTTTGTGGATGTAAAATACGTCCGTACATAACTCCAATTACGCTCAGCCATATTTGTGAGTGCGCACGCCAAGGGGCTGCCACATTTATACAGCCATATTTCGCACATGACTATGAAAGGCGGAAGAGGAAGTAGTTCCTTCCAATTGTAGACAATCCGAATGAAATAGGTTATTTCCACTGTGTTCCTGTTAATGATAAACTACAAATTTACCCTAAATTACTAAAATATTGATATTTTAATGTGAGAATCGATTCTAGAACATAAATGACTGGTATCGGAGGAATCGATATTTCAGTATCGATCCGCACATCACTACTGTTGTCTCATTATCCCCCTGTGAATTTAAACCTCTTGTCCTCTTTGACTGTCACTACGGTTGTTTTGAATATTTTGCACTGACAGTAATAGTCTCATCAGGCATTTTGCCTGTATGTTTACCCTTCAGTCTATTACCGCATGTCTGCAGTTTGACTGTGCTACCCAACTATGACATGAGTTCACTTGAATGATATTATGTTGTATCACTAAGGTGGATGTTATCTGCTCTTCTGTCGCCCCTCTGTTGTAAATGTGCTGCTGTACTTTGCTGATTATTGCGGTATTGTATGACAGCCAAACCACAGATGGCCTTACACCTGACTCTAGAATACTTTGGTATACAGAGGACATAGTTCCAGGGGTCTTGTGGGTTTTTCAGATGCCATCTACTTTTTAGAGAGAAGAGGCTTTTTTCAGGCAATCCATCCAAAGAAGCCATACTTGTTCAGTCATTTTCTAATTGGACTGTCATGAACTTTAATATTGTAAATATTAGAGTCTGAGATGTAGCCGTTTGTCTTTTTTTGCAGTTTCTCTGAGCATTGCATGGGCTGATCTTGGGGTGAGTTTGCTGGGGTATCCACTCCTGGGAAAAATGCGACATTTGTATTAACACACCTGAATGCAGGTCTGCCAAAACCTCTGCTTTTACCGACGTGCTCACACTTGATGATGATCAGTTAATCAAGTGCATCTGATTAGAAGCACCTGCCTGCCACTTACCCTCTTAATTCCAATGGAAAGAATAAGGATGTACTTTCTTTTTCGCATGTACATGACTGTACATGAAATCACTGCCCGCTAATTTATCATGCTCATTTACCGGTAACTGCTTTGGTGTTTTTACGCATATATTACGATTGACTGACAAAGCTGCACAACACTGACAACTGCACAAAAATGTAGTAGCAATTACTGAAATAAAAGATTGTGGACTAATCCTGTCTCTGGTGTCATTTATTTTTCATGTGGTGTCATTTATAGTTCACAAATTGTGTCACAGACACAGGATTATTATTTTGGTCTACAGTCAATTTTCTTGATGAATTTGTAGCCGCTGGGCAAAACATTGTATATGCATATATATGCATGTGTCTGTATATATATTTAGATATGTGTGTGTCAGTACTTAATTGAGTGTTACCTCAGAAATCCTCATTAAAAGATACTGGTTAAGCTTTAAGAATTTATTTGAATTAAATTTGTGGTTAAGCAATTAGTTATGGTGGTTAAGGTTGTGTTAAAGGGCTAAAAATTGTAATGTTAGCCAGGGTCCACACAGACATAGATGTATCAATGTGTGTGTGATGGACACATTTACAAGCTTCCCTTTCTGTCTCACTCCACATACATCTTACTCTATTGCTCTGTAATACTCTCTCTCTGTTGTGTAGAGCTTGTCAGAAGGGAAGCTGGGATTAGGGAGGCTTTAGCTTCAAATCAGACAAAGGTAATACCAGTAATTAGCATTCAGTAGAAGAGTGTGAAAAGATGGTCGTGATCAAAGCCTGCGCCAAAGAATTTTTCGCCAATGTACTTGAGTCAACAAAGCAAAATGTCTTTTTTGTAATTTCTCTGCAGTTTGGATTTCTTTTTTTAAGTGCCCATGTGTCTTCAAGTGTTCAGTTTGACGGTATATCTGCAAACCACAAAGTGGACATGTAAAATGCCACAAATGAGATAGGGGGAAATAAAACCTTTTTGATAACATTTGATGTTTTTCTTCACCCTGTGAATCAATTTAAGAAGTGTTATAATTCATACTTAAACCACTTCATGCAACAAGGTGTGGACTTTGACTGATATTTTCATTATTACAAATATTACAGGCGATGGCTAATTTAGAGAGATTAGAAAATCTTTGCAAAGCAGGAGAGTAATCAAAATGAATTTCATATTTAACCAAATGAGGTAAGCCATTAGTCTTCATTATTGTCTCATTTTGTTACATTAACTGAAAACAATTGCTGGAATAGATAAAACTGCCTTTTAGCAAGCCTTGTCTAGCAACGCATGCATTTTCACTCTGGCCACGCTACATGTTACACAGATAGAAAACAGAAAGACAGGAAAACACAGGGGAGTAAAGAAAACAAAAGAAAACAAAATAATAAAAACAAAACAAGCAAACCCCACAATGATATGCATGCCTGAAGAAAAGGAATTAACAAGGAAAATTTAATTACGGCATGTGAGCCGAAGACCAACTTCTTCATATTTTTGCATCAAATGAGATCTTGCGCAGCTCAAACCCCTCATCTGTTAATCCTGTGTTTAGATGTGTGATTCGATGACGCCGCTTTGCCTTTCGAGGCCACATTTCCAGGGCCATTTATGTTGATTTGTTTCACAAGTGCCGCAATTAAGGAGCACCCTTCATTGGCAGGTTGACTTACATCCACTTAACTGCAGTATCTGCTCTTCTGTCGCCCCTCTGTTGCTTCAGATTTGTCAAAGTAAGGCCATGAGTGCCAGGACGTAGGAAAAGGATGAGGGGAACAATGTGAATTAAGGGTGTAATCATCAATATCCAGGGGCACTGAGTCACCCCGGAGCTGCGAGGCTACAATGCCTTCCTTGTCTATATTGAGTTTTGTTTGAACAATGGGCCATTGTTTGCCATGCGGACGCCGCCGTGTCTTTCTGACCCTAAACAACATGAAACAAGATCTTTTTTGGTGCACAAAGACAAACAGGGTTCTTGTTTGGTAGAATGTGAAATTTCAAAAAGTATACCCTTGAAGAAAGCAGTCTCTTAATCCAGTAAACTATGTTTTTTCACATGGCTGAAAGTGGCAGACAATATAACACAAACAGAGGAAGAAATCAAAGAAAACAGTGAAATGTTTGGATTTATAAAGAAATAAAACTTTAAAAACAGCATAGAATTTCAGGAAATAAGTTCAAGATCACAGTCTAAGCCCCCATGGCTAGGTGGTGCCTATGTAAATACTGCTGTTTAACATTTCCCTTACTAGTGCAACGCTGGAAGCCTCGTCAGCCCCTGTTGGGCAGCCTGCTGAGGTCAGCATCCACAACACGACAGGTCCTGCTGCCCATCTCCTTTTGGGGCACTACATTACCATATAAACTTTGTTAATGACCTTGTCATTTTCACAACTTAATTACCAGCGTTGTGTCCCTTGAACATCTTCCCATATGAATTATACATCAGGAATGTGGTTTAAAATGAGGGCCTGAAGGTTTTGATATATAGGAAGGTATCCCAGCTCAATGCTGCAATTCTGATTTGCCTTGTAAGCAAAAACACAACTAAACAAACAAACAAAAAACAAGAAGGGGAAGGCACTTTTGACGAGTGTGGTCTTGGAGAATGAGATACATCTATGTATTTATGTATTATTGTGTATTATTAAATATATTAATGGGAAGACTATTTAGCTTCACTAACAGGGAATAAAATGATGATCTTCAGTTAATATACAATGCTTAAAAACTGTAATTCACTTAAAAAACAAACTAACAATAACAATGGTTACTGGATATCCTTTATCACTGAACATTTGTAAAAATAAAAAACAGGATGATCAAATTTGCGCCGTAATGTCTTTCAGTAATCTATATGGCCTCCACGTTCCTCTGTGGTTTTTAACAACATCAGAGCATGCTTCTTATGGGATGGTGGATGAGATCCTGGGGGATCTCCTCTCACATATGGATCAGGGCATCAGTGAGCTGTTGGATAATCAGTGGTGCAATTTTGCAGCGTCATGTGCAGCAATACACAATGTTCCAGTGGTGCTCAGTTGGATTAAGGTCTGGCAAACATGAGGGCCAGTAATGGCATCCATGCCTTTGATATCCAGGAACTTCCTTCACACTCAGGCCACACGGGGCAAGACATTTTTCCGCACCACAAGGAACCCAGGGCCCACTGCACCAGTAGAAGGTCTAACATTGGGTCTGATAAATTCATCCTGGTGCCTAAGAGCAGTCTAGCAACTGGAGTTTTGAGTAACCCTCCAAAGATTTGTCTCCCTGGGTCATCACTGACCCCAGAGCCAAACTAGTCATGCTGGATGATGCCACTGATGATGGTCATTTTTAAAGAAAACGGGGGTCCACTGGTGGACCAGCCAGCCCATTAGCCCTCATGCCACCATCATTAACAGTTTAGTCAGATCCATATACATGAGTAGCCCTTTGGAGGTCATTTTATAGGGCTTTGGCAGTGCTCTGACTTGTACAAAGGAGCAGATACCAATCCTGTTGGTCTGAAGGTCTTCCACAGGCCTGTTCTGCTCTCCTTGTGTTATGGCCCATCTCTAGACTTTGCTGGGAGCACAGCAAACCACCTGTCCACATCAAATAAGGATGTGCGTAGAGGGTCTACCTGTGCAACCTGACTTTTCAAGTATTATCTCATGCTATTGGCAGTGACAAGGGAACTGAGAAAGAAAGAAGAAAAGTCAGTAAGGAAAGATCAGGACAGAGGAAGAGTCTGCAAAACCCTTCCCTTTTGGGGGTTGTCTTATTGCTGCTGTTCCACCAAAGGAGGTGAAATGGAGTCACAATGGTTCACGCTTCCTGACCGGGCAGATTAATATCCCCGATATGTAACTGACTTGTGTGTTATACTGTAACGATCTTAGTGATAGATATATGCATTTAGATGCTATACCATGGCATGTACGGTGTGTCTCTAACTTTCTGGGTCTGACTGGCTTATGTTAAGAAATTAAAAAAAGATGAACATGTTTATTTATTTATTAGTAAGACGCTGAAAACATTTCAAGATTCACTGTGTGACATGAAGGAGTAAGACCCGAGATGTAGAAGACAGACACGAGGCATAAACTAAAAAGCAGCTTTATTGCTAAACTTAAGGGAACAAAATAGAAACTACAAAAAAACCCTCAGATTAGACAAAAAGCACGAACTTACTAATCTGCAACATGGAAGAAACGCAGAACACACAGCAAGAGGGAGAACACAACAAAGGGACACTGAGGCAATATATACAAACAGGCTGACGAGCAACAGGTGTGAACACAGCTGACACTAATTACAGGTAACTGGGGAGGAAGTTAAACTAGGCACAAGGAACAGAGAAGAACAGTGACCAAAAAAACAAAAACAGGAAAGGAGGGACACTTAAGACCTGGACTACGACACAGAGCTTGATGCAGACAGAAGACAAAAAGCGGAGACCAGAGAAGGAAGAGAGTAAGAAGGGTATAAACAACCTCTCATTAACTAAATGCACAGATAACTGGAACATAACCATAAAACCATAACAAAAAGTCAGAACGCCAACAACACAGAATACAGAACCATCAAAACCAAGAATAATGAAAAATACAAAACCAGAGGAAGATCCTAAAACTCAAAACCCATGACAATCTGCTACGGTCTTAACATCATTTCTAAAATATCAAAGTGTGTTGATGTTAACTCGTTTATGTGCCTCGATTTTATTTCATTTATTTGGTTCATATGGATGTGTTCTGAAAGCAGAAACCCAAGGATTGGACAGAAGCTTGTTTACATGAAGTCAGTTTTTACATTTCCTTCCAATTTTGCAGCGTAATTTAAGTGTAATTGAAAGCCGTTTCTTCATAAACAGTGACAATTTGTAATATAATTTTAGTCTTTTACTGATATATATGTCATTCCCACTAAACCTAACAATAATAAAACTTGAAAACAGGTCTTGGGCAGGAAAAAAAATCCTCATAATGCCAAGCCAGCATTTGTTTTCTATATAATATTTACATCTATATGATGACCTACACATCAAATGAGTCACACGAGGCCTTCAAAATGAAGAAGAAGTAGGAGGGGGAGTGGGAGTGTCAGCTCTCACGTTCTCCACAGTCTGATAATAGTCAGCTATCAATAAAACAGTTGAAGCATAGTTTACAATGCATTTGATATCCCCGAGTGCTGTCAAACCCAAGGTCTCATGTTTTGTCTTGAATGAAATGACCTAATTTAATGATTTAAAGTAATGAGGAAAGACGCTGGAGCCAGTATGTTCTTTTAATGAGCTATAACTGAACAGCAATCCCTGGAAAGAATTAAAAGGTTGTGTGTTTTATTCAGTAATCACTAAGGCTGCTATTATGCTTCGGAGATGTTCACTGTCATCCTCCATCATACACGCACATCACAGCGAAGTCAAAAACACGTTTGAGGACCTTGATATTTAAAAGCTATTTTTCAATTAGATTCACTCGCATTCTGGTGGGATGATGCACATTTTTGCTCATCACTGGATGTACTTAACTGTGCAGCTGTGCTACTTAATATCTCTTTTCTGTTTTCTTTTTAGTGCTAAGTGTTACAGTAATGAAAGACAAGCTCTTGCTCCATACGCTGCTCACTTGTTTGGCTCTACTAAGCACAGAGTAAGTGTGAAGTGGTACATCTCCTGCAGAAATAAGGAGGTATGGACCTTTGTGACTAACAGCAGCTGTAAACAATACTGTGTGTTCCAGTATGGGAGTATTATTGATGACCCTGACAATGATATATCTTTAAGCATTCTTTGATATGATGCAGAACGAATTATTTTTTCCCAGTCACCAACCTGCAATGGGGCCTCCATAACAGTTTGATATCCACCTGCTTAAACATTCATTGGCAAACTGCTGTTTTTCTCTAACGTCCTTCCTTGATAAATAAAGGTTTTTTTCCCTGACGTGCCTCAGAGTAAATACAAAATCCTTTTTTGAATGATAATTTCATTTATTAAGGGGAAAAAACCACCTCAGCTGGCCCTATGTGAAAAAGTAATAAACCTAATAACTAGTTGTGCCACCCTTAGCAGCAAGAACTGCAATCAAGTGTTTGTGATAACTGGCAATGAGTCTTTCACACATCGCTGTGGAGGAATTTTTGCCCACTCTTCTTTGCAGTATTATTTTAATTCAGCCACAGTGGAGAGTTTTCGAGCATGAAGAGTGTGTTTAAGGTCATGCCAAAGCATCTCAATGTGATACTGTTTGGACTTTGACAAAGCCATGCCAAAACCATCATTTTTTTTTACCCTTTGACAGGTGGACTTGCTAGTTGGTTTCGGATCATTGTCCTGCTGCATAATCCAAGTGTGCTTGAGTGTCAGAGCACAAACTGATTTCCAGAGATCCTCCTTCAGGATTTTCTGGTAGAGAGCAGATTTCATCGATTACAGCAAGTCGTCCAGGTCCTGAAGCAGCAAAGCAGCCCCAGACTACACACTTCCTCCACCATGTTTGACAGTTGGTATGTTCTTTTCATGAAATGCTGTGTTAGTTTTATGCCAGATATAACTGTACTTAACTTTTGTGTCGTCAGTCCACAGAATATTTTCCCAAACAGTTTTGATGATCATAAAGATATTTTCTGTCGAATGTGAGACAAGCCATTGCTTTCTTGTTGGTCAGCAGTGATTTCTCCTTGAACTCTCCCATGGATGCCATTTTTGCTGAGTCTCTTTCTTATAGTTGAATTATGAACACTGACATTGACAAGAGACAAGCGAGGCCTGCAGTTCTTTCGAACTTGTTCTGGGTTCAATTGTGACCTCCCGGATGAGTCGTGGATGCACTATTGGCCAAGCAGTTTTGGATCGCCTTTTTCCCTTGAATTTAAATCACTGTCAGTTATTACACTGGCAGAACATCCATCCATCCATCCATCCATCCATCCATCCTCTTGACATCTTGTCCAACAATAGTCACACAAGGGCTGTCAGTGGTTGAAAGGTTGGGTACTCCTGGAACAGGTTATAGGGCCATCACAGTGTAATTGAAAAGTTTATTTGCAAACAGTGTGATTATGCATATCTGTTATCTGCAGTAAACTCATCATAATTCTGGGAATGTAAAACCTTTTAACATTTTGACAGAATCTGACAGTGCTCCTGCGTGTTTGAAAGAAAGGTTGAGTCTTCACCAGACACATAGACCTTACTGATGAAAAGGTCATTTCACTCTAAATAGTCAATGTTTCTGGAGCCATTCCCATGATAGAACCACTGATAACGCTCTAAAATGAAATCTATCTTTGCCTTTGATACATTGCGGTTTCACCGCCATTGGCATTAATTCATTACAGGAGAACTAAGCAGAGATTACAGCTTTGTATTCCTTGACAATGTCACGCAGGCCTGCGCCATACAGATAATTATGAACCAAGAGCTGCAGCCTCAAAATGAGAAAGCTCTCTGAGCTCATCTCATTCTTCTGAATGGGCCTCTGTCAGATACTGACAATGAGTGACCTTGTGCTTGGAAAATCGCACTGAATTAACCATGGAGCAGATATCACTTATACACCCTGGCTTCCTTCCTCTTGAGGGGCCTCGAGTCATCTTTCAAAAATGAATCAGCTCAGCCGACTAAATTACGCCCCCCTCAAACCCCCTGCCACACAAAGGAGACATGCAAATTTTTTTAAACACCATAATTTGACTTTACACTATTTTGGTTGTTACTTAGAGGCTAAAATTGACGTGATTGCCATCAGTGTGGATAACTGATTCTGAATCTATTGCACGCACTAGCTAGAAATTGGAGCACCGACTTTGTAAATCTCAATATTACAAACTTTCTTTATAAAACACGCCTTATACCTGTGGTCAGGTCCCGACTTATGTAATACACATAACATATTTCAAATGTTTTTATTTATAATTTAAGTGAAGTATTAATCTTTAGAAACAATTTCAAAAAATCCCAACAGTGCACTTGTTAAATATCAATAAGCGAGTGAAATAAAACGCTGTTAACAGAGTTACTACTGCTACTACTAATAAATTAATAGTTAAAACAGATTTTAACTATGTGCTGTAATCCATCCTTAATAACTGGATCGCTAATTGAAATATTCTAAAGCTGGAAATTAATGTTTATACATGTTACCATAATTTTGTTAACCACGCTCACTTTGACAACCTGTGCAGTAAAAGCATTTTTTACAGGTTCACTACATGAAATAAGACGATGAACTTTCCATCTTCTGACCAATCTGTTGCCTACAGAATTGTTACACACAGTCTGGCTCCAAACCTGCACTGTGGGATATTTCTGCTGCAGACTCTCGTGGTGGTTCCAGAATGAAGACAGGAATTAAAAGAAGATTTGTCTGTGACACCATAGACATGGCAGGCTGTTGTTTGGCTTAAGAGTTGGCACATATCTTGGCAGTAACCACCTAATTTTGATTTTCTAAAACACAGTGATTGTTGTGACCAGTGCAAGTTATTCTGTTAAAATACTTAATACAAATGCTGTCACTTTGTATTTATCTAAATTAATGAAATTACTGAATTTTACAGCTGTTAGCTGTGTCCCAAAGCCTAGGCCGCATCAGCTGTGTGAAAATCCCGGAGGAACCCACCCAAGGGATTAATAAAGTTTTATTTAATCTAATCTAGTCTAATCTAATCTAATCTAATCTAATCTAATAACTTTGATCTGACCCAAACCGATTTACTCCGGAACAAATAAAACACAAAAAAAAGCCAAACATAACATTTTTAAGTTATCTGAGTGACTTATATATCATGTTTAACCTGAGTAGTGAAAGACTGAAAACGATGAAGCCGGGAGTCCGCAGTTCTCGAGGGCTCTTGTGACCATTGAACCCCCGGGTAGCTATCAAGTGGGTGGGTAACAGACGTCTCCGAAAACGTCGGAGCACTTGTTTTGATAAACCAATTAGATATTTGAAGTTTACAGAGCTACTTTCTCGCCTGAATATATGTTAAAAGTTTATTTTGTGGCCCAGAAAGAGTAATAAGAGTAACATTAAAATTTAGTAGCTGCCGCCGTTGTTGTAAACTGGAATTGACTGGGCCGCGCTATGAATTCTGGGATATGGTGGGCCAGGAAGGATACACCCGACCCATCCTTCAAATCTGGGGAAAAGGAGGACGCATTTGTCGGCCGGATTCGGGGGAGTCTACGAATTGGGACAGCCTTCGTCGCGTCGCTGTGATGTAATCGGTCTACAAATGCGGCCTCAGGAGGATGCAGCCTACGTTTTGGGACACAGCTGTTGTCTGCATGGTTAAACCTAGCACATCATGTTTGATGGTAGATTTGATGCAAGTAGCAACAAGTAACTAGTAATGAGTAACTAAAATGTAGTTTTCTCTTACTGAGATCTAATTTTTCTGGTATGTGCATGTAGTTTTAGATTGCAATCATGTTTACATCTATCTTTTATATTATTTATGTTCTTTGGTGTGCTAGCACCTCACCAGCTGCTAGTAGCGTTACACAAATGTGTTATGCTGAAACATCTATAATGTGTAAAATTCAGCTGTGACATGGCTTTGAAAAACACACAGTACCTATCACCACGGTTATCATCTGAAGTGCTTTCTACCAAAATGAAGGTAAATTAATATGGATCGTCCAGTCTGAATGTTGCTTTTGTTCTCTGTGTCTTTCTGTCACCTTTTTAATCCACTTTATTGTGAGTTTCCTGCTCAGTAAAAGGAAAAATAGATGAAAAATACATTGTTTGTTTTGCTTGCTGTTTTGCAATTAATGCTGTCCACCTTTCGCTCGCTAACTGTGCACTCCCGCACTGTCTGGCTGACTGATCGGAGCTTTTGACTGAAACCCGCATGCCCTTGTTGGCTTTCTTGAGTGAGAAAGTACCAATTAATCTGTTATGACTGCTCAGCTGAACATTCAATAAGAGCCGTGGTCATTCATTTGTTAGTTCATTTGTTTTGTTTATTTTTTCATGTGTTTAGTTTTGTGTGCTATTTTTCACTCGGTTGGCGAAGAAATTATCCTACACACTGGCACATTTAAATAGCATTATTTGCTTCTCATTTGTTTTGTGGGTTATGGTTTTGTTTGTGCATTACACTGTATGTCATTATGGTCTTTCATGGGCTGCATAATGCACAGAATTTCTCACACAGGAGTACATTGGAAATTATTCTGTTTATTCCTGCTGGGAGTTTTCCTCAGTTGTCCCAGCTTTTAGAAAAGGACTTTATGGTTTTCAATGAACCCCCAGAATCAAATGCAAAGACATCTCAGAGTGCTGCCTTAGGGGACAGGCAATGTTGTGTGTTGGTTCTTTGTGAAGCCTAAGCACAGCTTTGCAGATCTCCATGTTGTAGCTGTTTACTGTCACCAGGGGGCACTATCAAGAATATGTGGAACAGGTCGATAGGACACTTATGTTTGTGTTGTTCTTGGTCCTTTAGCCAGCTGTGAAGTCCAAAATCAGTTAAATAGAGTGTTAAAAACAAAAACTATCCACTTTGTGTGCTTCTTATCCTGCTTTTCTAAAAAGTTTTTTTTTTTTTAATTTCTGATGTTTCTTCTCCTTTTTGTCGTGAACTTTGCTGCATTCAACCAATGCACAGCATTGTCATTGTTGCACAGATGTCTTATTGGTGACCTGCAAACAAGCATGTCTGCATAGGTTGCATACCCCCAATCCTACACAAACATGCCTTTAATCTGCAAGTACTAAGTGTTGGGAAAAAGTCACACGTCAGGGACACACAAATACCACAAACTGCACAGTAGGGATGTGCAGAGAGTGCAGTACTGTAAATAATTCACATGTCCCTGGTTTGTTTTCATTACTCTTGTAATTTTAAGATATTAAAGTGTTAACATAGGTATTGTTCAATACATTACCACAATAATCATTAAACACTTGAATGTAATATCAGTATGTATAACTATTAGCATCACTGAACAGAAAATCTCATTCTGCTAATAGGGCACAATTTATCAATGTAACATCTGCAACCATGCAGCACAAACACTGACTGCGCAAAGCATGTAGGCAAGTACAGTACATAGTATCCATGTACTGGATATGAACTGGATGTTTAGTGTAGATATCCATCATTCAGCCGTTTAGAAAAGGCATTTACTTTTGCGATTGATGTGAATACTTTCTCTTTATGTCTACAAGTATGCTGCAAATACCTGCCGTTAACATTCAACATATTTACAAGTGAACTAGTTATGACTTCACTTTCAGGTGTCTTCAGTTTAGTTTTGACTTTTGCCACCTTGTGATGGCTATGGCTTTGAATATTATGCAATAAGATTTTTCCAGGGCAAATAGAAATAAAATGAGGCATATATGTGTCACGGCCAGGCGGATCAGCTGCACGCTGATCAGCACTTTCTATCTGTTTCTCTCTCTCTTCCTCTCTCTCTCTCTCCTCTTCTCTCTCACCAGGGCGGAACTCACTGTGGGTTCACGCTCTCGGCCCACGCCCTCGGGAGATGAGACACCTGGGTCTCATTAAGATGATCAGCATTTAAGCCAGGAGGTGACTGCTGTTCATCACTGGATCGTTGTCTACCACGCGTTAGTGAAGCTAAGCTACAGCAAGTCAAGTTAAGTGTGTTTCTTTTGTGCGTTGTATTTAACCCCGTCTCCCTGTCTGCACAGCTCCCTGGATTTTCCCCCGTGTGATTCCCGAGTGGCGAGTGTTGGAGTGAGAACCTGCGATCGTGTGTGTGGATTATCTGGAGAACGCGTGCTTTTCCCCTGGACTTCCCTGGAGCCCTTTTTCCCTCACTCAGCTGTACATAGCACTCCCCCCGCACCTTCTTGTATATACACCTGGTGAATTGTAAATAAATCTTTCTTGTGTGCATCTGAGCCTGAAGTCCTGCGCTTGAGTCCTCCTCTAAACCGTAACAATAACGATCCAGCCATCATGCACTCAGCGGACTCAACCCCCACCCAGCAACCCGTCCTCACTCCGGAGGCAATTCTGGAGCGCCACGACCACATGCTGCAGCACATTAACCAACAGCTGGCTGCGCTCACCCAAGCCCTTGCTCAACGCATACCTTTGGTAAGCCCACCCTCACCTCCCCCGTCTGTTTCTCCCCAGTTACCGGCTCCCGAACATTCAGCGGCCGCTCCATCTGTTTCCTCCGCGCCGGCTCCCGCTGAGCATCCGGAGCGATCGTTACCAGCGCCAGAGCCTTTCTCGGGTGAGTTCCATAAATGTGCTGGATTTTTGACCTAGATCACGTTACAGTTCCGACAGTTACGAAGAACGTATGAGACTGACGGGGCCAAAATTGCCTTTATTGTTCAACTGTTACGTGGGCAGGCATTGAACTGGGCGCAAGCCGTTTTAAGAACAGCCCCTGAGATTTCTTACAAGGATTTCCTCACCAAGTTTAAAAGTGTTTTTGAAAGAGGCACCGGAGCGGAGGCGGCCGCCCACAGATTGTTGAATTTGAAGCAGGGGAAGCGGAGTATGGCGGAGTTTTTGGTCGAGTTCTGGACCTTGGCTGAAGAGACAGGGTGGGGGCAGTCGGCATTGATAAGTACCCTTTTGAATAATATTTGTGATGAGTTAAAGAACTGGTGATGAGGGATGTTCCTAAAACCCTTTCTGATATGATTACACTGTGTGTGAAGATAGATGAGCACCTACGGGCGTGTCGGGGAACTGGAAACTAAATTTCCCAGAAGCCTCTGGGTCGCATGGAGATGACGTCGGGCGGAGGTGCGATCAGCGGCAATCAAGTATCGGACAGTGTGGAGGAAAGTGAACAGCCCATGCAATTGGGCCGCTCCAGACTGTTGCCTGAGGAGAGGCATCGTCGGTGGAGGGCCGGTGAGTGTTTTTATTGTGGTTGCAAGGGCCATATTGCCACTGATTGCCCGGCTCGGCCAAAAGACCGCGCCCGCCAGTAGTGAGGAGTGTACAGGTGGGCGAGGTCTCCTGTTCTCAGTCTCCTCCTCGTCTCATGGTTCCAGCCAAATTAATGATTCGACTCGAGACTCATTCTCTTAACGCTCTGATCGATTCCGGGGCAGAACAGAATTTTATTGATGCCTCGCTGGCGCTTAAATTAGGTTTGAGCACGGAGCCTCTGTCACATTTGCTCCGAGTCACAGCCCTTAGTGGTCAGTGTCTCCCGGACATTACCCATGTCACTGAACCGGTTTCCCTGACTCTCTCCGGCAATCATTCTGAAGTCATACAGTTATATGTCTTTAAAGCCCCACTCACACCGCTAGTCTTAGGCTACCCCTGGCTACGTCAACATAACCCTATGATCGATTGGAGGAAAGAAAGTATTTCGGGGTGGGGGGAAGAGTGTCACATGTCCTGTTTAAAAGCCGCAACCCCCGCCATGAACCCACCAGCCAATTCGGTGATCTCCGAGCCGCCAGATCTGTCCTGTCATGTCTGTTTATCACGACCTGGCGCAGGTGTTTTGTAAGGATAGGGCACGCTCCCTTCCCCCTCACCGGCCGTACGACTGTGGGATTGACCTCCTCCCAGGCGCACCACTCCCGACCAGTCGGTTGTACAGCCTGTCCCAACATGAGTGTGAGAGCATGGAGAGATACATCAATGAATCCCTTGCCGCGGGTCTCATTCACCCCTCGTCCTCACCTGTTGCCGCCGGTTTCTTTTTTGTCACCAAGAAGGACAAGAGTTTACGGCCCTGTATCGACTATCGTGGCCTCAACGCCATCACAGTTAAAAACAAGTATCCCCTCCCGCTGCTGAGTTCCGCGTTTGAGCTTCTCCAGGGGGCCACTATCTTCACAAAGTTGGACCTGCGCAACACCTACCATCTGGTGAGAATAAGGGAGGGGATGAGTGGAAACGGCTTTCAATACTCACCTTGGCCATTTCGAATATCTTGTAATGCCTTTTGGTCTCACCAATGCACCAGCTGTGTTTCAGGCTCTCGTGAACGACGTGCTCCGGGATTTCATTAACCACTTCGTTTTCGTCTACTTGGATGACATCCTCATCTTCTCCCGCTCCGTCACCGAACACAAACGCCATGTCAGGCAAGTTCTTCAGCGTCTCCTTGAGAATCGTCTCTTTGTTAAAGGAGAGAAGTGTGAATTTCATGTCTCAACTGTTTCCTTCCTGGGCCACATCATCGACCAAGGTAACCTCAAAGCTGATCCCGCAAAAGTTCAAGCCGCTGTTGACTGGCCGACCCCCTCTAACCGTAAACAGCTCCAAAGCTTACTGGGGTTCGCGAACTTCTATTGTCGCTTTATTCGCAACTACAGTAAACTTGCCCTGCCTCTGACCCGTCTCACTTCTCCCAAGGTTCCCTTCTGCTGGGATGAACCGGCTCAACAAGCATTCGCTCATCTGAAGGACCCGTTTTGCCTCGGCGCCCATTCTCGTCCAACCCGACCTCAACCTGCAGTTCGTTGTAGAGGTGGGCGCCTCAGACGCTGGAGTGGGGGCGGTGCTTTCCCAGCAGCAAGGTGGTAAGCTTCACCCCTGTGCCTACTTTTCACGCCGTCTCACCTCCGCAGAGAGCAACTATGATGTGGGAGACCGAGCGCTACTAGCCATCAAGCTAGCCCTGGAGGAGTGGCGCCATTGGCTGGAGGGCATTGCCCAGCCATTTGTGGTCTGGACCGATCACAAGAACCTGTAGTACATTCGATCAGCAAAACGCCTCAACGCCAGGCAAGCCAGGTGGGCCCTGTTTTTTACTAGATTCCAGTTCACTATCACTTACAGACCCGGTTCCCGTAATGTCAAGCCAGACGCCCTCTCACGCCAATTCGCCGCCTCCGAAGACGCAGCTCGGGACTCTCCCATTCTACCGCCCACCTGTGTAATTGGGGTCCTGACCTGGGAGATCGAGTCGGCTATTAGAGAGGCTCAACGGACAGAACCAGACCCCGGAACGGGACCTCCAGGGTTGCTCTTCGTACCCTCCTCAGTAAGGTCACGAGTGTTACATTGGGCTCATACAGCCAGATTCACCTGCCACCCGGGGGTCCACCGCACTATTACCTTCCTTCAACGCTTCGCCTGGTGGCCTTCCCTCGCTAAAGACATCCGCATGCGAGTATATTTCCGCATGCTCAACCTGCGCTCAAAACAAGGACGTCCATCAACCACTCTCTGGCCTCCTCCAACCCCTGCCGACTCCGAGCCGCCCCTGGTCACACATCGCTATTGACTTCATCACTGGTCTGCCCGTCTCGTCGGGTAACTCTGTCATTCTCACCATTGTTGACCGCTTCTCCAAAGCTCCCTAAGCTTCCCACTGCTCTAGAGACTGCCCGGCTACTAACTAACCACGTTTTTCGCCTCCATGGAATTCCCGCGGACATTGTGTCAGACAGAGGACCGCAGTTTACGTCATGTGTCTGGAAGAAGTTCTGCAGTGCCCTTGGAGCTCAGGTCAGTCTCTCCTCTGGTTTCCACCCACAGACCAATGGTCAAACGGAGCGAGCCAACTAGGAGCTCGAAGCGGCTCTCCGGTGCCTGGTGTCCACTAACCAGTCAACTTGGAGCGAGCAACTGCCATGGATTGAGTATGCTCATAACAGCCTTACCTCCTCTGCCACCGGTGTGTCCCCTTTTGAGGCGTCCCTGGGCTATCAACCGCCACTCTTCCCAGCCGTCGTAGGTGAGCACTTTGTTCCCTCTGTCCAACAGCATCTTTGGAGGTGTCGGCGCGCCTGGAGAGCAACTCGGGTTGCCCTTCTCCGCACAGTGGAACACAACAAGCGCCTGGCGGATCGCCACCGGACCCCTGCTCCCACCTACACGCCTGGACAAAAGGTTTGGCTGTCTACCAGATTCATCCCACTCAGGTCTGAATCCAAGAAACTGTCTCCCACTTTCATCGGTCCCTTTGAAGTCGACTCTGTGATTAACCCTGTCTCTGTCCGTCTTAAACTGCCCCGGAATATGAGAATCCATAACACCTTTCACGTGTCGCAAGTGAAGCCTTGCCTCTCTAGTCCTCTGTGCCCTCCTTCCAGACCCCCTCCACCTGGCTTTCACCATTTCGAGAATCATGGATGTCCGGCGCCGGGGGCGCAGCCTGCAGTATCTGGTGGATTGGGAGGGCTACGGGATGGAGGAGCGCTCTTGGATCCCGCGGGCGGCCCTCCTGGATCGGGATATGGTGCGGGCGTTCCATGTGGCTCACCCTGACAAGCCTGGGGGTCGCTGGGAGGCTCCTGTCGTGGGGTTGGGTGGGGTGGGGTGGGGGGGTGGGGGTACTGTCACGGCCAGGCGGATCAGCTGCACGCTGATCAGCACTTTCTATCTGTTTCTCTCTCTCTTCCTCTCTCTCCTCTTCTCTCTCGCTGGGGCAGAACTCACTGTGGGTTCACGCCCTCGGGAGATGAGACACCTGGGTCTCATTAAGATGATCAGCATTTAAGCCAGGAGGTGACTGCTGTTCGTCGCTGGATCGTTGTCTACCACGCGTTAGTGAAGCCAGGCTACAGCAAGTCAAGTTAAGTGTGTTTCTTTTGTGCGTTGTATTTAACCCCGTCTCCCTGTCTGCACAGCTCCCTGGATTTTCCCCCGTGTGATTCCCGAGTGGCGAGTGTTGGAGTGAGAACCTGCGATCGTGTGTGTGGATTATCTGGAGAACGCGTGCTTTTCCCCTGGACTTCCCTGGAGCCCCTTTTCCCTCACTCAGCTGTACATAGCACTCCCCCCGCACCTTCTTGTGTATACAAATGGTGAATTGTAAATAAATCTTTCTTGTGTGCATCTGAGCCCGGAGTCCTGCGCTTGAGTCCTCCTCTAAACCGTAACAATATGTGTATTTTTTTTCCCCATAACACTTCTAAACAAATACTATTTTTCAATGGAAATTGAGTTTTGAAAGTTTAATGCAATCAAGCTAATCTAATTAAACTTAATCAGACAGTAACTTAATCTAAAATCACAAAATATAAAATGCAGCTTGCTCTAAGTGTAAAAGCAATAGAAAGAAACTGCAAATAAAACTAAACAAACAAAAAAGGATTGGTCCAGTGTGGGATTTAACATTTAGTCTCTTAAGAGAATGATTGTGATCGAGTGACTTATGCCAGCTCCCCGTCTCCTTTTAATGAGGACTTGCTCTTGTGGACTCTTGCTTTATAAAGCTGGAAATGCTACAACTCACATTTATGAATGCAACATTTGCAAACACTTGCAGTTTGTTCTTTACTGTGTCATTTGATTTTTAATTTTTTTTTTTTTTTTTTTGTGCAGTGCTTTGTGATTTCATGTCGGGGATGAAAGGGATTTTGTACTAACACTCTATACATGTTCATGACCTCAAAATTTAAACATGCAGCTCGATCCCTACTTGAGATTTCTACTATTATAATTAAGATTAACAGATGCAAACATATGCCAAAAGATTTTTAGGGCAATTATTGAAACTATAAACAGCATATACTACCAATTTAGTGATATAAACATGAACCTGATATATTTTACAGACTAAACAAGTGTATCTAAATAACTCCATAAAATGATACTTCAGTTTTACTGTAGTTGTAAAATCACTAAAGTTGCTGGCTCAGAGTAAACAGGAGTATTTCAGACTAAACGACTAAACAGTAGCCAGAATATGAGTTAAAAGAAAATGAGATGCACCTACATCTTTCCTCAGTCCCTTCTCATTTTGGAGCACATTTTCATCTTGAAAAGGCAATGCAGATGTTCATTCAGGCTTTGGCTCAAAGACAGTCTCTTTGTAAGAGCACTGCCTTCCTCTCAGCAATTAATGTTTCTCTTTTCCTCAGATTTTCTTGTGGTTTTGGTATGGGTGCTGTTCTTATTTGAGCTACTGGGCCCATCAATGTAAAATACCTAATTTTACGGAGATGAAAAAGACAGAAGAAAAAATGTGCTTGCAGCGATTGTAAATGTAACCTTCATCCGTCAGCATATAAACTGTTAGAAATAAAACTTACCGCACAGTTCTTGTCCAATATCTTTGCCATCATGAGAAAGGTTAGATTTTGTATTTCATTTAATTAATTAATTAATTTATTATACCTTTTTCAAAATGTGCAAATAGAAAAAATAAAAGCAGACAGAAGACAGAAAAGACGTATGTAGTTAACTTATGTAGAGCTGAGGTTGCAAAGTTCAGCCATACAGAGAATAGACCTTTGATTTTCATGACTTGGACTTACACCAGACATCACCCTCACAGCACTGTGCATTTTCTGCTGTACTTGTAGTAAGCATGTGAGTAAAATAAAAAAGTACTGCTCCAATTCTTTCTGTCCAGTTGCTGGTGAGCAGCAAATGCAGTTTGTAGCAGTCACTCTGTAGATGTGCATAAATTATTCCCTGTCCCACATTAATGTGATCAGACTGTTAATTACTTTAGCTAGCAAGTTACATATATACCCTATTGGGCTGTTTTCACTCACATCTCTGTATCACAATACCCACTAGTAGGGAAGCGCTCACGACTAGTAATTACTAAAAGACGTTTTCTAGTTTAATATAAAAAAATTACACAGTTGAGAGTTTGGTTGCAATGCCCAATATTTGCATACGCTACATCCACGTCAACCATTTCTTTCTAAAGCCAGTTTGGTTCATAACTGCATTTCATCCATTTAGAAAAAAGAATTGCCTCTGAGCATAATGTAGTAAGCGATTACATTGCACGTAAAACGAATTTGGGATAATAATTTAGTTGTATAGAAACGTAATTTCAGGGTTGAGCATGCAGGTATATTAGGTGTGCAATCTACCCTGTGAAACACACTCCCTCCTAGTTATTTAGAGGATTATTGAGCTACGTCTGCTTTGTTGGTTTCAAGGTAATAATCTGAGTGTCTTTCCTAAAAGCTGAAAAGCAGTGTGCAGCTGTGTGCCCATTTGAGACCAAATCATCTCATCAGGTATCATGCATTGAGATTCAACAAGTAAGCAGCAGTCTCGCATTGCTCACTTCCTGTCATCTCTGCATCTCTGGCACATCCACCCCCAGCCCTGCTGTCTGGTATGGTAATACACATCACTGCCTGGAGCACACTTCAACACTTGAGATGAAACCATCTCATCGGAAATCATGCATGGTTATCCAGATTGAATAGTCAATCCCTGCACATATTAAACAGCGAAGGAACAGCTTTACATTATAGGATTTGGGCAAAAAGCACCACTCACATACTTTGTGAGCGACGTGATTTAATTTCACCTGCTTTCAACAAGCAAGATTCATCCAATTTTATCATCGCCATCACAAATAGCACCCTCACATTTCTCACTCTCTTGTCCTTTGGAGCCAGAAGTCCAGTAAGCAGTTGGCATAATCTGCATTACAGTCTCCAGAAATGGCATTGGATTTATAGAAATGTTAAGAATGACGAGAGGCAATAAAGCTAGAGCTTACATTTCATATCAGCACAGATTGACTAGTTTGCTAATTTCTGCTTTTCAACATTTGGAACGCCTAACGCTCATGGGAATGGATACATATTACATCAAAACACTGAAAATACAGTTTTTTAAAGTTATCTCCACGTATTAAGTCTATGGGATAAAGCATGCTATATCAACTGTGTCAATTAGAAGAAACTGGCTTATTTTTAAAGAAATGTACTGTTTTACTTTCTCACAGAAATACACTTATTATTTCTTATTTAACATGTGGCTTAGCATTCCAGTGGTTCAGCAAGTCTGAGCTGGTACCAACAAACCAGCAAATTAAGTATATGAAAAAAAAGTCAGGATTTTACCGTCCACATAACTCTGACTTTCGCTGTCTTAAACAAATAGCACGTCTAGCCTACATCTATATGAATTAAAGCACCTTTCTGGAAAAAGAGTAGATGTGTATTCTCTTATTTGTCCTGTGAAAATGCTCAATGAAACAATCTGGACTATGTTTTGAACAATTACTCACACCTGTGCCTCGGTGCCCCGGTGTTAACATCTGCTCTGCAAAATAAAAAAAAATTAAAACATGGCTGCACTCTATGGAATACATCAAGACGTGGCTGCCAGCGTCTAGACAACCCCCCTAGCTTCCTCGCTTTCTGCTTTGTTGACTGCTTAACCAAACAGCTGATGTAAAATCAAGTAGTGTATTCTTGTCAAAGCACTACTGCTGAATCGCCACGTGCAGCCTGGGGAACTTTACCAGCTAGTTGTGTGTTTCATGCGTGCACCTCTGTCATAACAATCCCTGCTAACATGTCTTCAAAGATATCAACAAAGAGCTAATGAAAGAAAAGATGGTTTACCTGATTAAAAAAGCCCAAATGTCCTTTTTATGGGTGAGGACTCATCTCTTTGGATCCTGCTTCATATTTTTCTAGACCAGACCAGTGATATCTCTAGTGCATTAATATTTAACTTCAATAAGTGAACACACAAGTCTCCTACCTTGTTATCAAAGTCAATTATTAGGTTCAGGATGTCAGTGTGCTTTTTGTAAACCAAGACATTCAAAGCAATTGAGCACTGAGGGAATTTCATAAAGCCAGAACAAAGGCCATGCAAGGAGTTCTTGTCTGAATGAAAAATGGGATTGCTTTGTGTTTGTCCCTAGGCTTGTGTACCAATAACTTCAAAACATAGGGAATACGATAAATATAGATGCTCTCTTAACTGCCTTTTAACAAAGAGGGAAAAATCATTATAAACTATAGGAGTAAACTCGCTGTAAGATGTTCATTCATTAAAGCCGTCGACAGCTTGTTATGACAACATCAGAGACGAATAGAAACATGCTATAAGTGAAACGAATCTAAACGAGTGGCATTTGGTAGATTGCACAACTGTTGTATCTGTCCATCAAATTAATTTAGTGAAATATGTGGCATGAATGACAGCATACATTCTGTCTTCTTTTAAAGCCGTCAGTCACCCCTGGCAAAACTGCAGGCGTGAACCTCAGCAGCTGTGAACACAGCATTGCTGGAATCACAACCTGCTGTGGATGCAAACATTACACCAGGTTTCTCTGTTCTGGGTTTGCAGCTGCATGCTGCTCTTGCTCTGATGTTTTACATTAATGGCAATTATTTGCTAAATGAGGAAGCCTTTATTCGCTAAAACAAAGCATTTCACATGTATGACTGTACAACAGTTTAATAATGACTGTTTTGTCTGTGGAGGGCAAGTAAAGGAAAACATTATAATTTGCTGTCATGCTGCTGAGAACAATACTGGCAAAACCACTAAGAGCTCTAACAGTTTTGGTTCTCTATCTGTCTACCAAGCACAGGGAACATTTTCTTGGGCAGCTGACCCTTTATGATCAATGCCCCATCTTCTGATGGCTCCTTCCAGCAGGATAAAGCCTAAAGTCTCAAAGCTCTGATCATCTCACACGGATTTCTTGAACATGACAATGAGCTTGCTGTACTCAAACTGGCTCCACAGTCACCAGATCTCAATCCAACATAGAACTTTTGGGATGTTCTGAAAGCAAAATGGTCCAACATAGTACTAAGTGCACCCAGTGTTGGGGAGTAACGGAATACATGTACTAGCTTATGTATTTAAAATACAAAATATGAGTAACCGTATTCCGTTACAGTTACTATTTAAATTGGTGATAATTAGAATACAGTTACTTTGTTAAAATAAATGGATTACACGGCGGTCTTTTCCTGTTTCATATGTTGAACTATCCCCTCCCAAACAAAACACGAAATAAGAGGCTCTAATGTAAGCATCCTGTTAATGTTGATGGCGTGAGTTACACAATGGACCTGATGCCAGCACAACAGAGCCAGCAAGTAAGAAATGCAGGAATGCAATTCCGACACCACTTCATATTTAACCTCCTAGGACCTGGCGTCCTTTTGGGTTGTCTAGACCAAAATACTAAATTTAGCTCCACAAGGGCCCGATATCCACCTACGAGGACATTATACTGCCTCTGTTTTATCAAAATTTAAAATGAATGTCTTCATATGTGGCTCTCATTTTTCTTAGAAACAAAAATCGGGTAAAAAAAAAAAATCTGGTGATTCTTTGTTTTTACATTCATCAGGTCCCAATCAGCCCAAATATCAAAGAGAAATTAAAAATGCATGCCATGGAAGAGTTCGGGTCTTAGGAGGTTAAAGAGGAAAGGGATGGGCGAAATCTGACTGTGCAATGCAACTCTGTCAGCAACTACACTGCTCTCAGCCTCAAAACACTCCACCTCCAACCTAAAGAAACATCTGTAAGTTCTTTTTAAAAAACTAACGTTAACCTACTGCAAGTACCTTGTTTTAGTTGTGGTAGCTACCTGGGTTATGTGCCACTTCAGTATCTTTGATGTACGATTGCTGTGTGATTTACTAATATTACTGAAGGCTACTTGCCACTGAGCTAACACTGTTACCTGGCGTTAGCTGAGGTTAGTTCATAGACTATTAAACTTGATGGATAGCATCAACAACCTGCCAGCTGCAAATAATCATCTGCAGTTCTGAAAGCAGTCTATGAACCAACCTCAGCTAACGCCAGCTAACAATGTTAGCTTGGTGGCGAGTAGCCTTCAGTAACAGTAATAAATCACACAGCAATAGCACATTCATGTAGTTGTAAAAAGCATGACAATATATTAAGTAATCCAAAGTATTCAGAATACGTTACTCACACTGAGTAACTTAACGGAAGATGTTACAAACTACAGTCTGAGGTATCTATTCTGTAATCTGTAGTGGAATACATTTTAAAAGTAACCATCCCAACACTGAGTGTACCTAATAAAGTGTAGTTTTTGCTTCATGCGGGTTTTCAAAAAATTGTTTTTTTTTTCGTGTATTGAACGAAAATTTTTTTCATGAGTTTTCGAGGAGTTTTTGAAGAACTGCTGGTTTGATTTAGTTAACTTTCACATCTATACAGCTGTGAAGAGTTTCTTTAGATAAAACTGAAGTGATTACAGCTGAACTCCAGATAACATTTCTGAAGGCTGTGTGCTTTTCCTTCGACCACAGTAAGAAAAAAAATGTTTCATGAAAACTCGCTTTGCATGGAAAAAATGCATTCCACACAGTGTTCGACTTGAAATCAATGGATTGAATCATCTGTCAAAACAACTTTTGTGCGCTTCTAAGAAAACCTCACAGGCTACCTGTAAGAACCAGAGGACTGTACAGCAGTCCTGACACATATAATCGGATTCTCTTAACTTGGCAGATGCACTGTAAGAATGGCACTGAATAAAAGCCCCTTGACTTTATGCTTGAGGGCCAATAAAGAATTTATTATTCAAGCCTGATGAGCACCACTCGGGTACTTTACTTTCTAAAGAGCATGCCACTTAGTTTTTAAAGTCAGCATGAACAATTGTGTACAATGAAATGGCTTGGTGTGTTTTGCTAACAAATGAAATAAGAAATAAATTGGGTAACAATGCCACTGCATTATGAACGCCCACTCCTTTGTAGTAAGGTCAATAATAGGAAATCAGAAATGGAAATTGGTGACAATATACTGCCCATCTACATACATTTTACAGTAAAGTAGATCCTTATATAATAATTATGTAATTTTCTCTTGCTATACATTGTGTATTGCATTTATTATGCAAACTGTATGCATACATTGATATTCTATAGACTCATGTAGAGGAGTGTGTGTGTGTGGGTGGTTTCAAGGGAACTCGCTTCTCCATCTGTATCATCGACATTAACATTATGCTTTATGCACTTTTTGGCTTTTAGTGTGAGGTAGAAGAAGAGAGCTCTAGGGTATGTAGGTTAATTTAGTTTCCTTACAAAATGTGAGCGCCTTAGTCTTTAACATTTAATCCAAAGGGAGGTATTTTTCAAGAAGCCAAAAGGGTGTGTGAAGGGTAATAAATCCCCAGCTCGACTCCACAGAGCCTCTCAGAGGTTTCAACACATGCTAAAAACCCGGGCTCTGAGCTATATTGTGTGAGAAATTGTGGGTATACTTCTCACCTTAATAATGCACAAGGTCAAAAGGTCATGATAGAATTTCCATTTCTATAAAATTTAAGAGAGCGGCAGGGTGGGAAAGAGGTCCAACGCAATTACTTTCATTCATAACACTAAGGAACCATGCTAATTACTTGATGTATTAATAACCGCCCTTGCTGCTGTGACTTGTGGCCTCCACACTGCATTTCAATCTTTAAAATTCAACCTATTAAAATGTGATGAATTGCTCCAGTTGTTTTTCCACCTGAACAGGCCATTTCAGTGGGGGGGATTTCCTTCGCACGCTGTTTTCGAGATTCTACAAGTGCATCTCTTGTAATGTCGTTAGTCCCCAGAATACATGAAGCTTATAGATATTCACAGACAAAGGATTTTACTTTATTTAGTGCTGTGTTTGGTTTCTTTTGTTTTCTGACTGAATTGAACTGGATTGTGAATCAAGTATCCAGAGAAATTAAACATTTACACATGTAATTTTGTACTAATTTGGATATAAAATATGTCATTGTGATAAGGGCGCCCTTTTGCGGCTGGATTTATAGTGAGGAAGAACAAGACACAGTATGGTGGAAGCAAGAAGCATTTATTTGACCACATCTCTAAGGCCTTACCAATCACTGGCATGTCAAGACAACAATCACTCTCCTGTCTAATGAGCATTGGCAGCCTTAAATACTCTCAGCTGTCAAGGACTAAACCATTATTTTACTGTCAGGTGAGTTTTCCAAATTCCACCAGCATTCTGCAATACACCATTTTATTAAATAAATATATATATACATTTGACCATTTTCACATGATTAAATATTTTACGCTTTACCCTTACACCAGTTACACACGATTACACACAATCGTTATAAAAACCCCAAAAACTCCATGCACAGAGATTCCCCACACTCCCTTAACCCTTGGCCTCTCCCGTTACCTTTAATTGGTGTCTGGACGCCCTGGGGAAACATTTTCCCAAACACCCTGCAGAGGATGTAGAAAAGACAGGTGAGTAGTCACATGTCAACAGCCACTTCTTTGCACCACCTTTACTTCTAGACTTTACACACACATTTGCTTATGTTTTCCTTAACAGTAGCCCTTATTTGCTGCGAGTAACAATTCTTTCCTCCTCAGAGACAACCACCGCATTTGTTAATGAGGAGCGGCTTTGCAGGACCCAGAACAAAAGGCTACCTGCTAATTATTAAAATACTCAATAAATATTCAATTAATAGTTAAATCTCTTGTGTGCAAATGTAATTGATGTGCAACTCTATGCTTAAAGTGTGACGCTAAATAAAGTGCTAGTTAAAGTGCTTTTAATAAAGTGCAAGCGTGCTCTTAAAGTGCTGTACAAGTTATAACACTAGTAAGGGAGTCCTCTTCCTTACAGTCATCCTAATATAAAGTCAGTGTACGTAATTTGCAGTACATAAATCCCAAATTTTACTCAGAATTATCAAGACAGTATTTAAAGTTGGTTCTGTCCCTTTAATGTAGTCTACCTATGCATATTAACCTATATAATAATAAAAGTGAACACTATCCATCTCTGTCAATAAATTTTATAGCCATAGACGACCAAGGACAAGGGAAACACAAAGGAGACATGTTACATGTTCTTTTAAACACTGAATGATAGCTGGTTGTGTGAAGAACAACATGAATTTCTCTGTAAACACATTTCCCTTGCACTTTTTAGTCTTATTCTGAGACTTTCTTTGTTGTTATGATGTGAGGTGCAATGCTGGAAAATGTGTCATATGGTGAGGATCAATAATTTTAATGACACCTTGTGGATTTATTATTCACATAAAAACGTAGGAAAGTGCTGTATTTATTTACTAGCGAGATGAAAAGTTCAAGGATATGCTGCTCATAAGAGATATTAATTATTCAAGTGATCTAATTCCTTGCCATCCTGTTTTCCCACTAAGCCTCCACTCCTTCCTCAAGTGTTATTTAGCACACAGAGACGCAAATCAGACATTTTCTGAAGTTTATTATGTTATTAGGGCACACAGACTGACCTTGATGTTTCCTTGGAACATTTAACCAACCCCAAGGTGGCTATTACTGTGATGAATATTCTGCACTGCTGACAGCGCCATGGCTTATTTATTTACCCAGCGAGTGGTAGCTCGCTACCTCACCATGACCTCATGCTGTGTCCTCCTCCCTCATTTGTCAACTTGCATCTCCTCTGGTGGCCATGGAGCTCCAACAAAGTGAAAGACATGAAAATAACGTGTAACTGAGGAAAATAGATAAAACCGAAACGAATAATTAAATAAACAAAGGAAGTGAAGCTGATTTGGCAAATTATTCTGAAGCGCCTTAATCGTTCAGACTTGTTTCAATAGCTTCCCAGCTTGTGTTTCTGAAAGATTTATGACTTCCCTGCATGAAAAACTTAAAAAAAAAAAAAAAAACTGGTGACAATTTAACGGTAACTGAGTGCTCAACTTTCTGCACGGGAGCCTTGTATGCTGTTTATGTTCAAACGACCACACCTACATATACAATAAACTTGTTTTTAAAACAGTTTGCGTTCTCCTGTGGGAGTTTAAGATGGTAGTTATTTAAAAGGTAGTTAAGAAATGAGATGCTAATGCAAACACCATAGCTAAAGTGCTTTCAGCCTACTTTTCACAGAGTTAATGGTGTTATCTATAATCAATCAAGCTTTAATATGATGATACATCACAGCCCCTGATATTAACCCTCTGAAAACCACACTATAATGGGCAACAACCTCAAGCCTAAGCCTAACTGTAACTCAACTGTTACAGTTAGTTACTTAAGGCAGTGTTTCCCAGCCAGTGTGCCACGAGATATATTACCTGGTTCTAAATATAAACTGTATGCAAATAATAGAGGAAACTGGAAAACTTCAAAACTGGGAAACAGGTAGAAATGGAGTCGAGAACAGGTGCCTAATGCTAAGTGTTAATAGGTAAAATGGTGGCTGGAAAGCTTGGCATGACCAGATTTTTGTAACAGTGTGCAATGAACTTGTGATCTCATTGACTTAAACATGGTTACTTTCAATACATTGACCAGATCTGCAACCACTTTCAAAAGGTTGCTGTCTTCAGAGCAACTTTGGTGTGTCAGGATGGCAATAAAACAATATTAAGTTGGGGTCCATCTCCTACCAACAAACCAGTCAGTTTGTTATGTCACTGAATGAGTTTCAGTTGACACACATTCACATTAATGTGTGGCAACTGAAACTTAGCAGTAATGTGAAATTATTTACATTCAGAGTCCAGCCAGAACCTCATAGATTGTACAGCAGAGTTGCTGCTGGACGGCAACTTAACTGCAGAATGACAGAGACACTCTGCAACTTTGCTTTAATGTTGGAAAATAATGAAAATAGAACCAGTTGGAAAACAGTTGAATCGAATCCCCCACTGCAAATACTGTATGCCCTGCAGACAAGTTGCACTCATCGGCGCAGACGTACACTGATTGCAATGTGTTGGCAACCTGTCTGTGTTTACATATTAGCTGGTAATTCTTTGCAAACCTTCACCAGTCTGTCTGACAGTGATTATAGTCAGCCTGAGCCACAGTGCGATTGTTTGGAGATCACTTGCATTCGAAAGTGGTCGCACAAAGATTGAAAATGGTGTGAATGAGCCACAGCTAAACCACTGGTGTTCTCAAAGTGAAATACATAAAGACCAAACTTCACACCTATAGTTTTGAACTTAATCCAAACTTTTCGACCAGCAGAAAATTATCTTGAAACACTGTGACTTGGTTGAGGTTAGAGTGGATAAAGATCTACAGTAAACCTTTTCCTGGCCTCAAAAGTGTTTTTGCTGACTTAAATGAACCAATTCCACCACTGCCTCATACGTTTGTGTCAAAGCCAACCAAATAAACCAGTAGAACATTTTTCATTTAGTTTTTTCACCAAATGCCGTGAGACATGGTTGGCTATCCACACAGAAATCTTGTCATTGTAATGCTATTTAGAAAATGTACTAACATATAAACAGAATTTGTGGGTAAAGCAGCTGACTGTTAAAAAGTACAGTAGACACAATTTAACATATAACTGTTAAAAAGGCCACTAATACTCCAAGCCCTGTATGAGTTAGAGCAAATGAATGTACAGTACCAACAAATGTAAAATTACATAATTTTTTTTCTCCAAATGTATAAAACGGCACATTTTCTTACATCCCCCTCACTGTGCCCTGTATAGCTAGGTTTGGCCACTGGCCTATCAGATTTATGGGAAAAATTCATCATCACAAAAGAAACCTTTGCCCTATACTGCACGTCAAAGAAAACTCTAAATCTTAATGCTGGTCGGAAATGTTGAAGCTGCAGCGTGCATTCACATGAAAGAGGGAGAGATCTGAGGGCTGCCATAAGCTGGGCTCTAGGGCCTCAACAGAGAGACCCCTAAAGACATGCTGGGAATATTAGAGAGTGATTGATACACACAGCTGGGGAACAGAGAAGCAAAGGAATGTTGAGGAGTTTTTATCTTGCTTAGTTCCTTTTGAAATATGGTTTACAATCTTGTGCTCATCCCTGTTCCTCTAATAACCTATAGATTAGAGCACCAAATGTCTCCCCTAATTCTCATGAAAAGCTACATGATATGCACACATGCCTCCCACTACTCCGAATCTCACACCACAACTCAGAAAGACATTACGCCCTCCTCATATACTTTCTAACCCTTTGTGTCTCTGTGCAATCAGATTATATATGGTATCTGTATGAAAATGAAATGAATGAAAATATATCACGACTGCTGTGAAGGATCAAGCTGGCAGGCATGAGGAGTAATATTGTGGGATGGAAAACAATGAGCGGAAAGAGGCTAAAGTCTCTATTGAGCTGAGAGGAAATGCAGGCCTGGGGGATAATTCAGCCCATTGCACATTTCTGTACACATGATAGGATTACTATTTAATGAATGAAGTGCTACTTTGATGAACAGAAGCAGGAGGTGTGGGGGGTGGTCACACAAAAGACTGAACTATTAAGGTTAGAGAAAGATTTCGGTGTTAGTTTACTGCAAATAAACATGTTAATGTCAAAATACTGCAGATTTTTCAGTCATCTTTTTCAAAACCTGAGCAAAGCAACGTAAGTGCCAAAACATAACCAGAAAACCTTGAACAATTCTACATTGCTTCCAGCGAATATTGTACTGCAAGATCAAATAATTTCTCGGAAAAAAACATTCAGTATCAGTCTTTTTGAAATCATCTGAAATCTGCTTCCTAATTCCAATAAACTACTCATTAATTCTTGGTCCAAATCCTCCCTCACTTTACCAGCCAATCATAAATAAGCACTGAGGGACCATTGCAGGGCCGGGCACTATCAAGTTAGTTTAACATACTCATACTCACCCAACATGAAGCTGGTTATCATATTGATCAATTAACCAGGCTTTCCTGACCTATGTACCAGCACAATCACATGAAAGGGGTGGCGCTGGCAGCATTTAACCAATCAAACTTATGGATACACACCTTTCCTGGCATCAAACATCAAACTAGACTATGGGAAAAAACATATAGAAGTTAAACACATAATACAGACTGAGAGCAGCACAGCTGGTGCAGACAAAAGCAGAGGTTCATGAGAGTGTGTGAGAGGACAAGCACTGTACAGTATTAAAAATAAGGGAATGAATGTGTGTGTGCTGTAAGTGCTTTAGAAAAGACCTGCTGTATTTATAAAGTTTAGCCTATTTAAAGCCTGGAAAGAAAGCCAGCAAAAATGCCGACTGTGTAAATTAAAAGACTCATCACTATCACAGCTCTGTCATTAAGACGTGGGAGAATATGAAGGATTATGAGAGAGTATTTCATTAAATTAATGTTTAAAAGACAGTTTTTCTTCTTTCAGCTGCAGCCTTAGTGGTGTTTAATGCTCTGAGAGCAAGTAAAGAATTAAGATAAAAACAGAATTCAAACAGGCTTAGACTATTTTCAAAACATTTGATTTAAGTAGGTGCTCTGTGTTAGGATCATATATTAAAATTTATAGAACAATAGCATTGTCTGCAGTAATGCTAATCAGAGAGAAAAAGAAAACTTCTTACTATCCACACAGACATCCAAAGGATCTTCTGGCAGTGGTGATGCTTTTTTCTAGTGAACTGATTCATCAACAGGCAGGGATTTCATACCTGTTGATTGCTTATCTACAACCCGACCTGCTCTGGAACAAGTTAGACTCGCAGAATAAGTTACCATGGCAATACAGCCTGATAAGAAGTGAACCACCTTTGCAGTATATAAAACACAGTGTTGAATCTGAAGTTACCTATCCATATATACTTGTTTTGTGTTGTGGCTGTCTGCTGTTTCAAAAATACATGGAATAACAGTAATCTGGGCTACTCTTGTACATGCTTGTCTTGTTGGTCTTACCATGTTTTTCCAATATTACTGAGTGTGAAAAACTAGTAAAAGTCTCCCCTGCAGCTACTGTCTGTGCTTCTCCTCCATCTTTTATTTTTGAGTTGTTTATGTGTGTATGTATATGTGTGTGTGTGTGTGTGTGTGTATATATGTGTATATATATATATATATATATATTATAGTGCTTTTTATTTTCATGATCTCCTTTCCTATATTTTTTTCAACAAGTCTGCACCCTATGTATGCAGCATGTCAATGTTACTGCAACTTATTGCAACTTCTGTATCCATGTCCATTTCACGCCGTGGAACTGTATGTCTATTACACGCTTTGCCCTGATACTGAGTTGTTTAAACAGAAAATGTGACTAAACATGTCACTCCTGCTCCAATTGGGGAGGGGACCAGAGAAACTAGTCCGACATTGTTTTGCCAAAGTTACACACCGATTCAATATTAATTGATGTGGCTCGTAGTCCTGTGCAATACTGCAAATTATGGTATCAATTGATACCAAATAAGTATTGCTGAAACCAGTAACGATACCATTAATTTTAACCAATGAAAGCAGCTTATGTAGTGCAGAGCAGAATATTGTGGTTTATGAAATGAATCATTATCAATTTGCAAATTCTAAACACATTTTAATGACCACTACATCACATTTTTACTTTCCACAAAAATTTGTTATTACAACAAAACACACCTTTCAGCTTTTTAGTCATTTTGAAAGTGGGTCTTTTGGAGACCAGGGAAAAAAAGTATTTAAAGCACTTTGAGTCGACTTCTGTTGCTTAAATGCCTGTGCTACGGGCTACAAATAAAATAGATGTGACTGTCAACACAAAAAGGTCCAGACATTTTTCACAGTGCATGTTTGAAGTATATATTTTTATTTTCCAAAAACTAATTTATTCAGCACAGTTTAGTGCAATACATACTGAGCTCAGAGGACAGAAACAAAGTATCAATCCTATTGCAAAAGTATCGATCTGATACCAATACTAGCACCACAAAACTGCAACTATGAGTGTCTGAAAACAATTTACAACACAAAGTTAGCAAATCATGTGTTACTGAGCAGTTTCAGTTATTTCCCTTCAAAAACTCACCATCGAGTTTAATCCCCAAACCAAAATCTTAGTTGGCGAGGGGTTCATGTTTTCTTAAGTGTGAAAGTGCTGATGATTGCATGAGGGTCTTGGTGGGGTCTGGAGCGTAGAATTATACTTAACAGATTAGAAAAAAGGCTGTACAGCATTAAAAAAACGCTATAAACCTCAGATTGGACCTTTAAACACTATTATTGGAGTGCTGATACGTCATCAATTCACCAGCAGGTAGAACATAATCCTCACAGTTGTGCTTCCTTGAAACCTATTTATTTTCTTAGAAAAATAATTTCGAGGAGACAAGGTTAGCATATTATTCAAATTAACAACATGGATTCACACATATGTTACTGATGAATACAGCAAAGCATTCATAACTGTTCTGCTCCAGTCCTGGCGGTCTGTCTGACTGACCTTTGTAACCTTGAACTGATGATCTCT
Organism: Pelmatolapia mariae; assembly: GCF_036321145.2. NCBI lineage: Eukaryota > Metazoa > Chordata > Actinopteri > Cichliformes > Cichlidae > Pelmatolapia > Pelmatolapia mariae. Next base: position 16,804,100 of record NC_086227.1, on the reverse strand, counting down.
CGCTGAGGTAATCATTCATGATCAATAAGCAATCAGGGAACTTGTCTCAGCATGCACTGGCCATCGGAAGTGTTTACGAAGCAAGCGATCGCTTTTGCAAATCACAGTTTTATTTGCTGTCATATAACCTTACCTTCACCCATATCAAGCTATGAGGCTGTTGGCGTAACATCCATTTGCCAATGCAGTTATTGACCTTACAACACATTATGCATTTTCATTGGGCTCAGGCTCAGTTCATTGTATTCATTCTTATACGTTTACACATGCACCTGTAGTTCACAAGCTGCTTGTAGACCGAGACACTGAGAGCACTCCAACAACGCTGCACTTAAAACAAGTCTTTCATGAATATGTTTCAACCGTGTCAGCGACGGAATCTCAGAGGACACGGAGTGACAAAGACCTGTCAGGCAATCTTATAATGATGAAGCCTGTAGTAGATATTTTAAAATTTGGCATTCACATAAGAACTCAGCAGCAGATGACATTCTGCTCTAATCTTGCTGCTGCAGTGCAGGATTCATGGTTTGCTAAATCAAAAAGTGTTTGAGCTGAAACCGAGCTCAAAATGTCATGTTCCTGCAATGGAGACGTTATGAAGGGATTCACAGTTCTTCTAGGCTTTTCTATAGATAGCTGTGTTGTATGTCAATTACTTTGTGGTTTAAAAAAATCAATACTGGGGCGGGGGGGAGAACAATTGATGTAGTTGATTTGGCTTTGGCCTTGAAAGCTGAATTTGAGAGACGCTCTTGCTTTGCATTTCTGGATATCATATTAATGCCATTTGCTTTCAAGTACCTAAAAACAAATTACTTGAACATTAACCTCAGTAAAATGATTGAGGTAAGACAATATAAATATCAGTAGTACTGGATCTTTAATGTTTTTTAATATCTGGCCAACATGCAAGAGTAAAAGCAAAATTCTTCTACAGGGACATGAAAGTGTGCTAAAGTAGAGCAAAAGCAAGCCAGCCAACTCATGGACTCTTTAAATATTAACTAGCACAAAGCACAGACAGCTTCTTATTGAGTCTGCCAATTGATTCTTCTTTATTGGTTTAAATTCAAACCAAGAGGGACCTGCACTTCCTGCTATAAACCGTTTGAAAGCTGGAAGTCCATGTGGAGTACATCGAGACACTTTTTGTCTAAATCAACACTGACCTGTGTAAATTATTTATTTACTTTTCTGTCTAATTCAGACAGAAAAACTGTTTGGAGGAAGACAAGCATCACCACTAGTAAAGGCTGTCGTGTTTTAGTCCAATTTATGTTTGTCAAAAAGAAAAAAAAACAAAACATGTTCTCAAAATTAATTTCAAAATCCTGGCAGATTTTTTTTTCCAAAATGAGGCTGGGTATGTGACATTCAAACAGGCTGCTTTTAATTAAAATTCTCAGTTACTTTGATATAAGTTAAGTCACCTGAACATCTCATTTGCCTTCTGTAATAAAGATCAGTTGAAGACTTTTTTCTACCCCCCAAAGTTTGCAAACACTTTGCTTTTTCCAGAGACGTCCTTAAAAATCAATTTGGGTTGATGTAAGTTTGTTTGTAGAATAAGATGTTTTGAGGTTCTCAGCTGAACTTATTCTCTTTAATGTTTCTGAGGTTGAAGTTTTCTCCCAATTATAATGATCTAAATATTCTGTTTATATAAGTGTATAGAGCAACAAAAACTTGGGTTGGGTTGGCTATCCTGCAAGTACCTTTAGCTAGTCTAATCTAATTTTCTTTACCACGTCAGTGAAATGCTTTAGTTTGTTTGCAAAGTGTAGGAAACGACTATAGCGTCTATGTAAATGACTATTAAAAACAGTTGCACCTCGTTTGATCACCAGATGAAGAGACAACCGTGTCCCACCACTTCGCAGTCTGTCTTCATGAAATAACAAATTGAAGGCTGTAGCTCACATTTTTTTCTGTGTATTTTCTCAATTGGTGTGACCCCTTTCTCTCTTTTTGATAACAGTTCAGTGCGACTTGCTCCATTTATCAGAAACTCTTTACCAAGCTGCCGAAACTCAATAAATTATTCTGTTAGATTGCTGCATTTGAATTGCAGCTCCTTCTTCCCTCACTTTCAGATTTCTACTCTTTGCGCCAAGCTTTCACTCTCTCCTCCCTTTCTCTCTCCCCCACTTACTTACTTACCCCTCACATTCACTCATTTTCCTGCCTCACACAAACTCCTATTTCTCACGCTAGGCAGCAAGTAATATCCAAGGGTACTTTAAGATAGTTTGATAGTTTCTGTGGCCAATAGAGAAGGCAGGAATGCTCCAAAATAGCATCAACAAACCTCGGCGATCGTAGGTAGAGGCAGTCACGATGCCTAATGCCATTTCAAATCGAGCCGCTGTGGCAACTTATTGGCAAACACATTACTTTAAGTTTCTTTTTCTCAATCAATTCACTGGAAAGCTAAAAACCAATCTGGGCCATGACAGCTCCCATGAGGCCTGATTGATGAGTCAGAGTGGGAATGTGCATATCCAAGCAAGGTTTGGTTTATGTGTCCTCAAATTCCATTGGGTGGAAAATGTGGATTGAGTGAGGCCGTCATGGATTTGGCATCGCTAACTTTGGGGCAGATTGCGGAGAGTGGATTGATGCTCAGTGGAGGGGATGTGACAGTTCATCTCAAGGAAGAATGGGAGTGAGAAGGGAAAACAAACAGGCAGATCTATATAGAGATTGACAGTGCCGTGAGGCTGACACTGTGTGAAAGAACATGAGAAAGTGGATATTGAAATGAAAGTAACCCAGACAGAGTAATTGGAAACTGGCACAGTTTTTAAATTAGTAATTAGTTTAACGAATAAACACTTCCTGATGCACTCAATGGCTGTCAGAAATGAAAAAAACAAAAAAAACATATAAAACTTCTGCCTCCTCTGCATTATGTTTTTGTAGCAGTGCTGCTGGTGTCGCTTCTTTTATGTCCAAACAAACTCATAATGAGGTCAAAGCCCACTTACGCTGCTTTATCTGAGTATGAAGGGAAAACACATAGGAATGAGTAGGTATGAAAGACCGCTAAAATAAAGTCACAGTCATTCAGAAATCAGTACTGAAAGTCACACATTGCAAACGTTAAAGGTTACTTCATTTTATTTTTTTCTCATTTGGTCTCCTTCTTGTGGCAGTAAAGCAGCTAGTGTGTGCAAAGGTTTCTTCACACATCATAAATATCATGAATTCTTTAACAGTTGTCACTGAGCAAATCATTAAATCTCACGCAGGGTTACATCAGTGGAAACAGCAGAGATAAAAGGCGAATGCTTACAGTAATTGCTTGAGTGTATATTGAGTGCGTGTAGCGTATTTCTTCTTCTGGATTTGTGCCACGCTTGTGCTGGAACCTCGCTGCCCTAGAAACCTTGCAAATTTACCTGCGTTAGCTGGGACCAGCGCCTGTGTTTCCACATCAGTATCTGGGCTTACAGCTGGCCCATCTCCTAACAGCGTGCCAACCGTGCCAGTGGTGGTGCTGCTACATCTCTCACTGCAGCAAGTGATATCCTGCCAAGTATCATGGGTGGCTGGCAGACTCGCAGATGTGGGCACAGAGAAAAAGAAACCTGTCTGCTCACGCTAACTACTTTACGTATCTATCCAAGCGGTGTAGGTATAATAGAGAACGGAGTATGGTTTGTTGAGCCACTTATAGAAGACAAATGGAGCTGGACAGGAACATGATTTTATGTGCTAACAATTTAGAACCTGAAGAAAAGGAGGGGGGGAAGAAGAGTTTCAGGCTGAATGGAACTTAGACAGCGGGCCTAATTAAGATGTTAAATGTTAAACTCACATTCTGTTTCTGCAAATGCGTTTCCTAAAGGATCCAAACACACCCACAATTTTAAAGTTAACATTAGATTAAAGCTTATCTAAAACAAGGTTAAGGTTTCAGCTGGGGATGGATGGGGTTTCAGGGGTATTTTCTGGAGCAGGGGGGCATCTTCATTTTCCTTTACACAAGTACATGACAGCATGACAATAACCTTTGCATTAAAAATAATTTCCAAAAGTACAACTGTGGGCAGGTGAGCCTGAGGTGGCGAGAGCGAGAGGGGAGTCTGCACTAATCAGCAGGCTGCCTTCAGGGATCAGTCTGCACAGGCAAGGACTTCTGAATGAGAGAAAGCCAGAGAAAAAGAGGGCAGGCTGTGTGTGTGTGTGTGTGTGGGGGGGGGGGGAATGAAGTACTAATACATTACAAAAGACCAAAAAAATGCCTGCATGAAAACCTAAATAATGAAATGATAGTGCAGGCGAGGGACAGAGACAGAGGATGATGGCAAAATACAAAGAAAGACGAAGTGTGGAGGAACAACTCATGTACTGCATCTTAAGTGAGACGTGAGAGCATGAGGGCTGAATAATGAAACAAAGATTAGGTGTTAGGTATGCCAGGTAGGTCTTTGTTGGAGAGCTCTTGGAAATATTTAAAAAGGTTAGTGTATGAATAAACATAGCTTATCAAGGTCCTTTTACGTGGGGAAAAGAAAGAGATCCTAATGAATAATAAAGAGCTGATGTGACAGGAGAGCCAGCCTCGCGCTCTCCAGCCCACCCTCCTACCGAACCTCCCAGCCCTGCAACGCAGTAATGGAATGTTTCCTACAGGACTTTTTTTTACCACAAAGGACAAAGGCATAATCATTAAAATGGCAGAGCAGGGTGGAGTCAATATTGCAAAGAGCTGTTGTTATTCATTGTGCAGGCTACAGATGGACTGTATATTAGGAGCATGGTGCTCCCATTAGATATTCCACTGACACATGTTCACACACCACTATTCAACTGCTCCCAAGGTCTCTGTTACAGTTCTGTCACACACATGTAGGACACCGAAACAGTGAGAGGAACAGAGATAGGGATATAAAGGAGTCTCTGCTGGGAGGTGGTTCTTGCATAATTTTTATGAGCCACAGTTCGCATAATGAAATAGACTGTGACATGCATGTTAATTGTTCACTGGTGCTCTGCACAGTTAAACAAAAGTGGGTTCTCCTCAGTGGTAATTAACCCTGTTTTTTCTGTCATATATATATATGTGTGTGTGTAATAGACTAAACAGTTTCTCTTTGTATATTGAATTTGGTGGTTTTGAAGCTAGAAAACCTGAAATTTTGACATTTCTTAGTACAATGTCTTTAATTAACTTCCTTCTAAATATTTTATGCAAGAGAAGTGATGCTTGGCTTCTGAATGGTAAAACAATAGCGTCAAAAACTGTAAACTGTACATATAACAGTGGCATCTTCTGTGAAGAGGAGGAGGAAACTGATTTAAATTCAAAGCCATTTCTGGCAGTGCACATTATGTGCTATATCTCTGAAAACACTAAGTTAGCTTTGGATGAAAAGATTTGCCTTTTCATGTTCTGACTCTTATTATAACACAAAGAGAGAATTCACAAAAAAATGAAATTGAAAAAAAAAATCTGTTAATTTTTAAAGGTAATACACGCTTTTGGCTCATACAGATCTTTTCTCACATTAGCATAACTTTCAAACAATCAGCAATAATCACAGCAATTCGGATTCGAGTTAACTCTGGGGGAAATCAGGTGATAAAGTAGGCAAAAAAACATTATTAACCATCATAACCATGTTTTGTCATCTGAGTTGAGGAAGTTGCTCTCAGGTTGCTGCTGCCTTGTACCCAGTACATACTTAAAACCCTTCATTCACTCGGCTATCAAATCATTTAACTCTGACAGGGGTAATTTGGATTAAGTTATTTTTATGATTGTTCATTTTTAGGCCAATTTCTTTGTCAGTTTCTTTTTTTTTTGTATTTTTTTTTCATGTGTTTGACTATTTATTGCTTTTTTGCCTATCATCCTGATTGTTTGTTGATCTGTGGTTTGACACAAATCTGTTTTGTGATTAGCGTTTAAGGTTGATTGTGCAGCTGATGACTGTGTAGATCCTCGTGCGACAGATGCAACATACTTTTGTTTAAATTATGCATTTAATCCTTAAGATACATGTGTGTGTTAATGTAAGAAAAAGTGCAATTTCAAGAAATTCTACTGTGGTAAATGAAAGAAATTGGCCCTCATGACTCTTTAAGCTTTAATTGCAAGAAATAAATGTGTAACATTACGGAAAAACTTCTAGTAGTTTCAGCTCATTAACTGTCCTGTAATTATAAATCAGAAGTTTCTGTTAATTCACAGAAATTTCTATAGTACATAGTGAAAAAACTTTAAATTTGGTGCAGCATGAATGCCCACATGGGAGGTTTTTATTAGTAAAGATAAAGCTGTGAAGTCTAAACATTCTAAAAAAGTCTAAAAATTTAGCCTTTCTTCATGTTTTACAAAGCTGTCCAGTGAGGCCGGATTAGAGTCTTTGCAGTGGAGATTCTGGCCTTAAATTTGATAATCCTGGCGTATATGATTGTGTGAGCGCAACAAATTGCACTTTTTTGGGATCAGTAAAGTTATCTGAGTCTGAACTCAAACCCCTTTCTATAACAGAAATGTTACAGAAAGGTTAGACCTCTATGCCCTGTTGCCTCTTGAGCTCTCAATAACTCAACACCTTGACCCAACTAAACAACTCACCCTGCTGCCTAACGCTGTGAACATCCAGACTACACTGAAAGAAAGCATCTCTCTTAAAAAAAAGAAAAAAACCTTATCTGTTATGATTTTGTACCTTTACCTCATTCAGAAAATGCTAAATGTACCTTCAAAGCTGGCCAGTTGACTTATGTGGCCTGCCTCTTGAAAGGCAGCAAAAGTGCTACAGCTAAAGCCATCTGAGGCAACAAAGGAAGCCGGGTTTTTAAGTCATCTGTCCGTTCTGTGCAGTCTATGAATCAACTGCGGCCTGGAGGGCAATCTTCCTGTATGTGTGGTTGTTTATCCATTGCCAGAGGTGCCCTTGATGGTCTTCGGTGGTTGCACAGTATTTCTTCAGCCTCTCGCGGGCTAGGAGTGTAAACCTTGCAACACAGTGAAAAACTGAAAGGGGGTGAAGTTGGTGAAATGATGATTTTAAAATGCAAAAGGAATAACTGATATGTTAGTGATTGAATTTCATCAGTTAAAAAAAAAGAAAGAAAAAAAAGAAAAGAAAAACATGATAAACAGTGTTTTAATAAAAACAGCTTTAATGCTTTTTTGGAATTTATTCTCTAAGTCTCTGGAATTTCATCATAGGCATGAACACCATTCTTCCAAGATAACCCCTCATTAGGTCTGCTGAGGATAGTGATGGAGACATAAATACTACTACCTAATAACTATTTGGATGTGGTGTCTCCAGCTATCCATACCCATGTCAGCAACAGAGTATAATCACAGCTGCACAGTATAAAGGATGCCGATAGCTTCATATTTCAAAAGTGAAGCCAACACAGACGTACCTTGAACCTGAATGCTTTTTACTGGCCACTAGAGGGCAATCATGATGGTTGTAAACATAGACATTAACAAAGATGGCTGTAGCTACTGCAACATCACCCATTGTTTTCTGAAGTCCTGTTTTGAAGCGTCAAAATGAGCGTTTCCACTGTCACTATCTTGGTTGCAAACAACAGGATATGCTGAGAATGTGCAGGTCTTACTGTGAACTCGCACAGTCATTGGCTGTGTGCTCATTGGCTACCAATGAGCACACAGCCAATGACTGTGCAGTTTTATACCTACAATCCATGCATTTCTTTGAAACTGTTAGTCCAAAAATATTTAAAAAAAACAAGCTGTTGCCTATAAATTGCTAATGCTATGTAATGCATATGTAAAGTGTTAAGAGTAATATGTGACCCACCTGATACTGGGACACAAAGAGCAGCTTATATAGTTCAGAATAATGAGCATTATTACCAGCTAACCACCTTCTATTACCAGTTTGAATTCACATTTCGTATATATAAATTCATTTACATAAATATGTAACTGCACACACTGTCATTACTCCGGTCCACCAGAGGGCCCCAGCCTACACTTTGGGAACCACTGGAGTAAAGACTGCTATAGCTTTTTTTTTTTGAAACCACAAGTATCACCATCTGGTGGGCTTTAAACAGAATGCAGGTTTCAGGGCGCAACCACATTGGCTTCATTTTTCCGAACCAGAAGCTAAATCCATGTTTTATACGCTGTGGTTGCAAAAAGTCTTCTAGTCATCTAAAGGAAAACAGCCCTTGTTGTCCTTCCTCTGTGACCTCAGCAAAGACTTTCCTGATGAGTATATGGGCTCTTGCTAGTTTTGGGTCATACTTAATACACATTTTATAAATTATGATCGCCCTAAGAGTGTGAAAAGATGTATTTATTAGCCAGTGGGTATCAATCTTTTACGTGTGGAGAACGCTGTCTGACACAGTATAAGTTTCCTATTCAGTTGGGCTGAGATGTGGTGACTGAAGGCCACAGCATGTGAGTCACATCATTTTCATATTCATCACAACATTCATCATGTAGGATAAAGGTGATTACTCAGCTGCCACTCACTGTCGGGGTCAAAGATGAGCTTTTCCTTTAATTTCTCAGCCATGCGTTTGTGTTTAGAGTGATTGTAGTGAAAACTGTGCATCTTCATTAGATGCTAAAAACACAGTTCTAATTAATGAGACAATGTTGTGAAGAAGACAGTCTAATTTATACTGGATGAGTTGTTGAGGTACAGTGTGAGGCTGGTGAGTGAGCGTCCCTCCCAGTCTCAGCGTTGATGTGTGGCTCCATCACTCTCTGTCACAAATCTCATTCCCTCCTGCACTCACTTGGATTTCATGCAAATTTTTGTTATTCCACGTCAAGAAAGGTGCGTTCTCTAAGCGACTGGGTCAGGCAGGGGGAATCACATTAACCGACTCAGATCTGCCACAGCAGCTTATATAACTCTTGCTGCTGCCGTTTATCAATTTGCAATGCTCCAAATTTTTACTGCAGCCTCATTTTTTTCCAAGCTTTGTCACAGTTTGTATTTACTTTTCAAAGTCCATCCTGTTTTTTTTTTTTTTTTTGCATATTTGAGTGTTTAAATATTAGGTAACAGATAATGAGGCCAGCTGTACTGGGAGGGAGAAAAGAGATTAAAGCTTTTTGTTCATTCGAGCACTGTGAGGTTTATAGTGTGTAAGACTTCTCTACCAGGATGCACCACTTGAGCAGCCTTCCATGTCTAATATTAAAGTTCAAGTACACATATTGGCCATGTTCCCTTTTCTACCTGGCTGCACCACAGGGACAATTTTGCACTTATCTCTGTCACCTTAATGGTGCAGATACTTTACAGTAACTACTTAGTTAAATCCACATTAGCAAATGTTTTACCCACTCAGGGGCAGCCTATTTTAAGGCTAAATGTGGGGATAGGCAGCTGCTTATTTACACATCCAGCAATGATACTTCACTGTTGTTGTGTCTTAGTTCAGCGTTCCTTCAGTTCTCAGTGGGTTCCCCACTACAATTAGCTCCTTATACATACAAATCATTTGAAATTCAGATCTTGATTATGGCAGCTTAGAAAAGAAACGGTAGAATTAATGTGTTTCCTTTGTAATAACAGTAAAATTTACTTTTTATTAGGCACACTTGTTTAACAGCTGATGAACACAAATATCTAATCAGAATCACATGGCAACAGCTCAATACATCTAGGTATGTAGGCACAGTCAAGACAACCTGCTGATGTTCAAAGCATGGGAAAGGTTGAACTTCTTCAGCTTGATAGGAAGGCATCAGCAGGTTAGATCTATCTATCTATCTATTTATCTATTTTTCATGTCTGGTTAAGTTCTTCACGAACAGATCAGATAAATAAGCATTTGAATAAACGCACATATTTGCACTGTCAACAGGACTGGTCATGTACCTGGCCTGATATTTGTTTTAATAATACTTCCTCAGGTCAAACAGAATACGATGCATAAAGGCGTAGAGATGAAATGAGGAAACTAGATTTATTCTAATTTACTTAAACAGACAAACTGCCAGTTAAAGAAATTATATTCAAAGTAGAAAGTTTTACTGTTAGAGTTGTAAATGTAGAAGGTAAAACACTGTATATTAATGAGTTGTTTTTTTATGCTCTCAGTTACTGGGCACGGAAAACACAGAGTGGATAAAGAGAGATTTGTTAAGCTGTCAGTGCCAGTGCATCACTGTGGGGAAGTGTAGTGAAGTGTATTGGAGCTGAGTTTTGGTGCAGTAGGCGTGTCAGCAATGGTGTCTTTTTAATTGTGCTCCTGTGTGTGAGCAGGTGAGTGGGAGGTTTGTGTGTGTGTGTTTGAGTGCATTATACTTTGATGAAGTGTGGGTGTGTGGGCACATGGTTATGGGTTTTGGAGTTGTCAATGCACATTTACAGAAGGCAGTGATGTGATCTGTGGAAAGCCTTTTTTTTTAAGTGCTCAGCGCAAAATCAAATGTGCTTCATGTCGCACACAGTTTATCTTGTACACCTAGATGTAAATGCTCCTCACAAGGAAAAGAATGAATACCATTTCATGGGTGACCTTGCAGCAATTTTGCAAAAAATAATCTTTTGTGGCATGACTTTAAAAGATAGCAAACAATTTTAAGTGTGCCCACTGCCAACTTTGCGCCCCTCCCCTTCTCATTATTTAGTATCGAAAGAGGCAACAGGCTTGAGAGCTCAAGTTTGCCTGAACAAATTTGTACACAAATTCAACTCCTAATTCAGAATAAAGAACTCTATTAAATAAAAATTTAATAGAGTTCTCACTTCACAATCCTTTATGAAACATTGGAATCATGCTATTTTGTCAGACATTATTCGAAAGACATTTTTTTATGAGTTAATAATAAAAAAACTCAACACCAGAGGTTTTCAGCTTGTACAATATGGACTAACCTTGGTGCTGAATATGCTTCAGTATTTGGGAGTAGTGATAAACACATCTGCTAAGGTTAATAATTTGTGTTGAGGATAAGCCAGGTTTTTGATAGCAGGTAAACACTCCAAGTTTCAAGTTTACTGAATAAATCGTTAAGATAAACAACATGAAAATCAGCATTTAAAGTTTTTTCTCTCTTTTTTTAAAATTATATGTAACAGTCATTGAAATTTTGTAATTCAAAGCATGTCATTCATATGGACACACAGGTGTTCAGATTTTTCTCTGGCAGAATAAATAGTTTTTTATGCTTGTGTCTTTATCAAGTTGAAAATATAGGGTCAATAAATGATAAGCCTAGAAATAAAATGCACGGGGTTCCTGACAGTGAAAGCCTAATTAGTCTAGGAAATATCTCTAAATTTACTAGACTAATTAGTATATATCGGTATTGTTGGTAAGTTAGGTCACGCCTGATAGAAGACATATTTGACTAGGATCTGTTTTCTTTTTTATTCCTGAGGTGAGAAAATAGCATAAAGTTTTTTTTTTCTTTGTTTTTTAAGCGAAGCAGTGAGGTTTTGTCGGATTTCTTGGAGACAGACCAAGATCAAAAGGCAACAGGGAGGAAAGGAGCACTGCACACTCTTAGGCTTTTGGTTTGCTGTGGGAATTCTGCAGTTTTATTACTGTGTTTATTTATTTAACATTAGTACATTAGGAAAGTCAGTTCTCTTTGTTCCTGTCCCAGTAGGTCAGCCCTACTGCTCAACTGTTACATTAACTTGACAAACAGACAATTTCACCACAGGAATTAATGTGTGTATAAATTTCAGCTGGTACTGCACTGTAACAAATATGGATATAAAGTTGAAAATAAAGGAGAAATTTATGACTAAAAAATATTTGCTGTTTTGTGGTTTTGTAAAAGTAGGGTTAGGGTTAGGACTCCACATTTTAAAGCTGTAATATAAGCGTTTCGACTGCTACCATGTTGGTTTTCTGAAGCTAGAGGTTACCTTATCTGGATGAGAGGACGGAGTGCTAGCACATGCTAGCAAGCCTTGCGAGAAAGCTTCTAAGTAACAGCCAGATAAAATACTAAAAGTTCACTTTCCCAAATTGAAGCACAAACTTCTTAGATGGCCTGTAACACACAGCAAACCATGCAGCTCGAAAAGACACCAATGACACAAACACGGTGGAGAGGTCCAGTTCAGTGACTCCAATTAGCAAAGGTGAAGAGTAGCAGACGCTGGGCTACAGCTGCCTGTGTCACAACAACCCTCAAAGCGGCCCCTAATGCCAGTATCAAAGAGAAAGCATTATAAAATCATTCAGTCTCCCTCCAGTTGTTATGATGGGTTAAACTATCCAGAGAGGCCCAGTTCATTTTATTTAACTGGCCTGTAAACATGTTTTTTAATGCTGTAAATTTGGGCATTTTAACATGGGAGTCTGAGCCTGAAAATGTCTTTTGGTAATTTCATTTTGGATTCATTCTCCAGTCCTGGAGGTTGCTGCTAAAATCAAGGGATCCTGATCAAGGTGTTCAGATTCCCCCACTGGAGCTCCAGACGTGATCGTGAGTCACTGTAGCAAACAGTCTGCGCTGTCTGTAAGTATGAGTTTATACAGATCTTACCATTTTTCACTCACATTAAAGGAAAGAAAATCAGTGAACAGTTAACATAACAATGGCTAATGTGCTTGACAAACAACCATTTAAGTGTTAATTGCATGTAAAATGACTCCACATGATTGTTATGGTTATTTTATACCGGTCCTTTTTTAATCCAACTGTATTTTTCTGTTGTGTTTCTTGTTGCACTTTATAACATGGTCTGTGACTAACAGTCTAATTCCCCTAAAATTAAATTGAATTTCCATTTTATTTTATTTAACATTACAATATAATTATATAAACCTACAAATACCTACTCAACGACACACTATAATAAGGAGGGAAATAATTCCTGTTTTTAGCAGGAAGAAGAAATATTATACAATAAGTAATTTTAAGTAGGGGAAAAGGATGCTGAAGAAGACGGCAAGACCTGGTCACTTGAAGAGAAATGGCAGCTAGAACTGAGTTGAACAGCTTCTCTGATGCTTTGAAAGATGCAGTAAGATAAATCTGCCAAGTATTCTCTTGGCAAATGTGCAATTGCTGCATAATAAAATGGACAGATGTATTTCAGAATTCTGGGTCATCACACAATAGTACATCAGAGACTGTTCAGTTCTGTGTTTTACAGAAACATGGCTCACCCAAAAGACCCCCCAGAAGGTCTTTTCACTGTCAGGCTACATGGCCTAGAGATGTGACCACGGCATGAAAGAGTGCAAAACTGGCTACCCCAGAGATTACGTTTTTGACTAAACTATTGACATCAAATGTTCAGCGTCTGAGAATCTGGTGCAGGCTATTTTATTTACCAGAAGAACTACAGAGTACAGCATTTACACCCTTGCTTTAAGTGCATGAAGCACTGAAAAAAGTCCACAGCATTGTCAGCAAGTATTAAAATGCATATCCTGCTGCTGCCTTAGCTGATTCTAACCATTTTCATGCAAACTCTATCTTGTGAATATATAATCTTTCTTACTATAGGAAGCAGGACACTTGTTTAGTGATATCAAAAAGATATTTTCATGGTCCCCTGGTCTTCTTATGCTGACCTGCTTTTTCTGATTGTTCTTGCTCTTTGTTGCTCTCTCATTCTCTCCCCTATGAGTGTGTGTGTGTGTGTATCTACAATTCTGATTCACATACCTGGAGATGGTTGGTAATCTACTCACCTGTGTGCAATTGGTCATTACCTGTCTGCTACTTAAGAAATCTCTCATTCAATGCCAGATTGTTGTACTAACTGGGGTATTGTGTTCAGCTCGCCATGCTTCGTCTCTGCTCTTAGTTTTTCCTCTGTGCAGAAGTTTCCAACAAGTTTAAGTTGAAGGACTATAATTCATGCAGAACCACAAGTTGTTCCAATTCCAAAGTTCTGAAGTTGGGAGAACAAAGTGACACTGGTGAAAGGGAGACAAAAATTATTCAGCAGGGAAGGACATGGCCCTCTTTGTGCAAGACAAAGAAGAATCACATCTGGTAAATAGTTATATTGTGGTCAAACAGTCCACTTTATTGACTTATACTCTGGGTAGGCAAAACACAGGGCTTGGCTGTAATGGTTTGAATACTGCCCGAGCAACTTCAGGTTTCGGCTCTACATAGTACCCATCTTGCAAATACTGCTAAAAAAAACTTGACCTGTATTTCTGTTCCTATCAAGCAATCACAAGTCTGTTTATCTCCAACACAACAAGGACACCACTGATTTTATGCCACCCAGTGCTAAAAGACCATAATTCAACTATCGACTGACCTCACAATAGGATAACAGGATAGAATTCAATCTGTTACTTATTCTGTTTCCATTGCAGATGATTACAATTACATTTTTTAAAAGCTGGATCTCTGTAACGCCTACCACCTGGTGCAGATAAAGAGAGAGATAAATCAAAAACATCTTTCAACACTCACCTGGGGCAATCTGGGTATCTTGTGATGCTTTTCAGACTTACCAACACACCAGTATTGTTCCACAGCATAGTTAAAGATGTCCTCTGGTACTTCTTCAATTACTTTGTCTTTGTCTACTTGGATGATACTTTCATCATTTCCAAAACCCTCTCTGAGCATCAAAAGACAGAGTAACATTTATTGCAAAACAAACTGTTTGTGAAGGGAGAGAAATATGAATTTCATATTGATTCTGCGGTATTCTTGGAGATACTGGTTGGAAGAAGCAAAACCGCTATTCATTATATGTACTAATCACAAAAACTTTTTGTATTTCCAAGCAACTAAGGAGCTGAATGCTCGTCATGCCCCCCCCCCCCCCCCCTTTTTTTATCTGTTTAATTTCATAATTACATAATAGCTTTGGCCCAATAACATTAAGCCTGATCTCACCAGGATTCAACTCCTTATTCTGTCTCTGAGTTACAACCCATCCAATTCATTCTTTGGTCTGCAATACTCAGCTGAATGAGCCAGATCCTGGGAACCGATCTTTCAATCGCCTATACATACCATCGCCTGCCTGCTCTCAGGTAATCCACTGGGCCCATTCAATAAAGTTTACCTGCCACGTGACTGTAGTCACACTATAACTGTTCTTCAGAGAGTTATTTTGTGGTCTTCATTGGTCAAAGATGCCCTAACCTTATAAACTTCTCAGCTTCTAACTGACCATGTGTGCTCCATGGCATTCGTCTGGACTTCATTTTGGATTGAAGTCTTTAGGTCACATCCTAGGAAGCTGTTGGACGTTAAGTGGCATGGGTGCAGCCTTTGATATCTGGTGGACTGGCATAGCTATGGTCCTAAAGAGCATTCCTTGGTCCAAAATCTGGATAAGTATTTGATCCAGGAGTTTCACTGCAGGCACTCCAGCAGGCTTGGTGGGTTGCCAGGAGGGTTACGTTCTCTCTGTCTTATCTCTCTTTCTTCCATATTAGTGTGAGTGTCTTTCATAAAGGCAGCTGAATGATATAGGTACAGCATCTTTTCAGATGGACTATGCTATTTATATCTACTGATAACCCCTTCAGGACTTAAGGAACCCATACCATCATGCTGTCTGGGACAGATTACTCTCCAGATGAGATTTACAGATTCTCAGTTTTCAGGTTACACCCCATAAGGCAACAGAGCCAGATAAAGTGTCAGCTGGAGCTCTGAAAACTTCTGCTGTACAAAAACATCTTTTAAAACTATGTTGGCTTAGGTTTTCACTCTTTGCAACTTTTCTCAAAAAGACAAATACAAATCTCAATAAATATTTCCCTTATATAGTGCTCACATCAGCACCTACCCATATGGAAAAGATATATATAAATCTTATAAAGTTTGTATCTGTCTTGTGTGAAACTTGTATGAAAAGCATACAAGAGTGAAAGCAGATATAAGATCCCTTGAAAAATTATATAAATGAAACATGTATGTTTTGGATACTTACTAAAACAATATATGAAAGTAATGAGAAAGTGGCCACTTTCATAAGTAAATCGTATAAGCCTTATATGATTCACTATATGAAGCAAACCAAATCTTATGCAAGTCTTTTATAAGTTTTTTCTATTTCTTTTCCGTATAGGTATGAAGCTCCTCAATCATGCAAGTGACTAGTTCATTTAATTTTGCCTATTCAACAGGTTGCTATACAAACCTCTGGCAGTTGCTCTCCTCTCAGTCTCACCAGTCTCACTGATGAGACTGATTTTCTTGTCTGGACAATAGTTCAGTTTTAACGCTGTCTATCCCAATATGTTAACAGCAAAGCTGTTCTGGAGCTTTCTCACCTGCATCTGGATTTTAGAATTTTTGATAGAAAGACTGTCAATAGATAGACTACTGACGTTTAGCAGTATCAGCAGTGTTGAAAAAAAAAACCTAAACACTGGAAGCCTCCAGTACTGCTTTATCAAGCCTAGTCTCTTTTACTTCAGTACTGATAACTGCCTGGTCACCCATAATTTCAGCTGCATTTTCATTTTGCAGGTGACACAACCATCCTGGGACTTATCAAGAGAAACCATAAATCAAATTACTGGTGATGAGACACTTACCCAAGAGAAAGAAGACAGTCTTGTCTTCTACACCAACAAGACCAAGAAGCTAAACCTGGATTTTAGGAGCAAACCAAACCATCTGCCAACTCTGCTGATTAAAGGTACTGATGTGCAACGTGTGTACACCTTTAGGTTTCTGGTCCTGTTCATCACCAATAATCTGAGTTTGTCAGAAAAAACTTTCTTACTTTTGAGAAAGCATAGCAGAAACTCAGTTCTATCAGGTGACTGAATAAAGCCTGTCTGAGCCCTCGGCCTTCTACCCAGGACTATAGACATGTTGTTGAGAACATCCTCGCCAGCTGTCTCATTGTATGGTAGAGGAATGCCAAAATAATAGAGAGAAAGGCCCTTTCAAAGAAGCATTAAAACCTTAGAGACGACTGAAAGAAGCACACCTCTTAACAAGAGAACAAACTGCAGCCCATCCTCACACACGCTACACACCCCATCACAAAGGTGTAGAAGCTCAGATATCACCGACCAGAAAACATCAGAGCATGAGGAGCTATCAGCCTACTGGTGAAAGACATTCATGAAGGAGTAAAATAGCTACCAGTAAAGATTCCTCTTATGCTATGATAACAGACAGACAGATCAACCTAATTTTAAAAACACACAGACACACACACCACCCTACACCAGGAAACACTGTGGAAAAGGTTAAATTTATAGTGTTAATAACAGCTTATTAGACTTTTAATAGTATTAATTATGAAACAACTATGTGTGAATCTAAACACAGCAATCCACCTAACAAAGAAGAGTGGGCTGACGCATTCATCTTAGCAGAAAATAATAATCCTTAATGAACGGCTTGAAGCAGGCCACTACTTCTCATCAGTCATTGTTTCATATCGGCAGATGACCCACAGGACATAGATATAGGCTTGGATTGCCAGTGAGTGCGACTGCATGCATGAATGCAACAAGAGCTCAGCAGGATTAGTGCTGCCTTAATTCGTCATGGCATAGATTCAACGAGGTGCTGGAAAGATTCCTTAGAAAGTTTGGTCTTGTTGGCATCAAACAGTTGCTGCAGATTTGTTGGCCACACATTCATGATGTGACTCTCCCATTCCACCACATGCCAAAGGTGCTCTATTGGATTAAAATCTGGTAACCGTGGAGGACATTTGAATACAGTCATGGTTAAGAAACCAGTCAGACTTGCCTGTCAGATACCAACAACTATGCCACATTCAAAGACACTTAAATCACCTTTCTTCCATATGTTGATGCTCGATCTGAACTTCACCAGGGCGTCTGGATCATATCTGCCTACACTGAGTTGCTGCCATACGATATATGAAGTTAACAAGCAGTTGAATTTGAATATATATATATATATATATATATATATATATATATATATATATATATATATATATATATATATATGTGTTACATTAACATATGTTATATATGATACAGTTTGATCAAAAATTCATGCAAAATATTAATGCATATGTCGTCAGTTTAAGCACTCTTATGCCAATTAAAGTGCCAATTAAGCCAGAATTGACTGTAACCATCACAATAAAACAGAAATACCCAGGAGAGACCAGGTACAGCATGAAATTTAGACCATAACAATAATTGTATTTGTTCACCTAGTGTTGCTGATAGCAGGGTGGGGACACAAAGCAAGCACTCTAATTCACAAATGGCACAATCAGGCTAATGTTATAGTCAGCTGGCCGTTGAAAAATGCTACAATCGCGTTGATATGGCCTATGGTGCCCTGTTTTTTTTAAAATATCAATAGTGGCTGCAAAAAGCAGCATAGCTTTTAGGTGAGCTTTGAACACAGCCATGCAAAAAAATAAATAAAAAAATAGGCAGAACACAGAGCACAGAGCAAGTACCACCATTAAGAACATCACCATAATTAACACAGCCATAATTAAAAGAGTTTGAGTGTGTGTGGAGTAGAGGTCAAATGAGTATAGCAGTGCACCTGATCTGGGCTGCCTAAACCAACTCACAGTCGTTGCTTCATTTAGTGACAACACAACAAACAAGCAGCACAAATCGGCAGATAATTCCTGGTAACACCTTTAACATCACCTGAGCATGTTGCTACTTAGCTGGTGCAATAGTTTGGTTGTGTTTGACAGCACACATTCAGGTGTTTACCAGCTCGACAATCTTGTCAAATTTGAACTTACTGCTCTTTTTGCTCTTGCAACATAAGTGATAAAAATACACATATGTAAAATGTTAAAAAAACCAAAAACAATTATGCATGTAGTAGTGTGATTCAATAATTTTTACTGCCTCAGGTAATAAATACATAAAAGAAGAGAAAACTGATAGCAAATTAAAGGGGAAGCAAATTTAACGAATGTTTTGACAACACACAGCACAAAAAAGCCTTAAATAGCAGAATCTTATTTTCACTTACATCAGCATATGTTGGGTGACTTTTTTTTTTTTTTTTTAAACGCCACCAAGTCCCTCTGTAGTGAGCTCTGGGAATTGTGACCATATGGCAATGATAGGTCACGCTAGACAGAGGTCCAGAGAGAGTACTTGAGCAAACCTTTGCTGGCAGGTAAAATTAAAAACACCCTGTCAAAATGCAAACAGAATTAACTGCCTGCTTTAATCCCAAGGGGTTGGTACCTTGCAGGTTCTTATCTGTCTGTGTTTTGGCCTGTGGCCCTGGTCTGGCAGAAGAGCAAAGCATAAGGTAAATGAAATGGAGAACATGGTCAGGCTTGGTGGGTGGCAGACAAAGGGCAGAGGGGTGCCATCCTGCCAGTCCCAATCTTGGACAGAAAGGGTTAGGGGGCAATGGAGGCAGTGTCTGAGCTGGATGAAACAGTCCTAGACATCAAACAGCATGAGTTCTTACAAGGCTCATTAGGAAAGACACTGCAAGTCTTTTAGTCGCCTCTTTATTGTGTTAAACAGACACACACATCTCTGTTCCCATAGTGAAGTGTTCATCTACAGGATGGGGTGGGGGGGCGCACTTAAAAAGAAGCAAAACAACACAATCTCACAGTAGTTTGTAAACACTCACAAAGATTAATGCATGGGTTTTTATGTGCACCACCTGGATATCCATTTTTTGTCTACATGGACACAAAAAGAGAATAAGAATATTCAGATTGTGCATTTGTGAATAGTTATGTTTGCATAGCAGGGGCATTTCAGTTGTCATGTTGAGGCATTTGCATGTGCTGTGCTGCTACATTGTTTGATGCTCGAGTGGTTGGGGTGTAGCTCTCTTAGTCATAGGGATGCCCTGTAACGTCTGAAAACAACAAACAGTCATTTTTTTTCCACACTCGTGTTTGAAGTATGGGTCGTTAATAAAACCTACTTACTCACTGTATGTCACAGTCTGGCTGAGGCAAACTGTATGTGTTTGCAAAAGAGAACTCAAACGCAGACCAAAAACAGAACGTGACGTGGATTTAACAAAAAACAAGCCGTTTATTGAGGCTAGCAAAAAAGGTACAAATAAAGGGCATGGGTGAAAACTAAACAATAACCTAAACTGGGTGAACTAAAACTAAAACATGAAAAAACCTTAAACATGGTGAACTGACATGGATACCTGAAGACGTGACGTTGACAAGCAGATGACCTGACCAGGAATGACTGAAAACACACGGACTAAATACACACAGGAGGCTAATGAGGGAAGTGGGAACACAGCTGACACATATGAACATAACGATGTCACAAGGGGAGAGTAAAACTAAAAACATTGAACATAGGAACACAGGACCCCTTCAAAATAAAACAGGAAACATAATGAGACGCAGACATGACAACCTGAACTTGACAACGTAAGACACAGACATGAAACACATGAAGGGCAAGGGAGACTTAACAGGGGTTGGAAGACACAAGGGGAATCTAATAAAAAATGAACTTAGATAACCTAAATAACTTAAACATACCATAAACATCAGAATAAACCAAAACTCCAAAACGCTGGGTCAAAAGACCCAGGATCGTGACACTGTAGTTGTTTTGTTTGTGTGTTGCTGCCGTGAGTCACAAGATCCTGATGAAGCTGTGAGAAAATATTAGAGATTTAAGGTGCACATTTGATTATGCTGGCAAATCAGTGGCAAAAGTGGAAAATCAGTCCATGACCATGTGAGCAGCTGTTATGATCCAAGTCCTGGAGGAACTTTCCAAGTGTGTTTAAGAAGGGGAAAGAGTGGGAGACATTTAGTGGATATATTGATTGTGTTCATTTTATTGATATTTTCATTATTGTTTTCTCGCTGCTAATCTATGACAGTTGTTATATAGGTTATAGATAAACTGCTGTTATACGTCAATAGGTAGTTAATTGAATTTCATTGGAATGGGAGGGGCTACACCGATGTTAGTTGCAGCTCTTCTTGACATTAGTGATGGGCAAAACTAGGCTTTGTGAGACACAGGCGTTCGAAGCAGCGGTGCCAGAGTCGTCTTGAGATTTCTAAACAATCAGACACCCATCTCCACAGTGGCACCTACTGGCAACTTTTGTGTGTCACTTTTTTGCGAAGCAATGGTGCACACAAGCGTTGCACAACCCTCAACATAGCTGCTTATTATAACAGAATATCAATAATTATGATCGACACATTTTGTAGATAATCCTCCTTACAACAAAGCAAGAAAAACTTTGAGATCGTTAAAGACAGCAGGGCTGCGACTGTAATGAACAGTGTGAACCAGCAAATACTATTTTTTCATCATTGTTTTTTCCCCTGTTGTGTTAACATACCTGAAGCTGTTGTGGTTGCTTATTAATTCAATGCAATGCACAACCAACCAACATCTAAAGCTAAATATTTTGGAGAAAAAAAGCCTTCTTTTGTGTATTGTGATAAGTACAAAGGGTTTGTGGATTTGATTATTGCCTACTTGAAATGTTTTTGGGAAAGTGTTTTGTATATGGTGGCATGAAATGTGAATGAATGTAGCTAATTATGTAAAATTTAAAAAGAATATGAATAAGAGAAATATTTTAACAATATTTTACCTTTAATATTTTAAGATTTTTCCTCAAAAGTTCATTTTTCAGCTCTGTTGGGGCTGAGTCCTCTTTTTTGATTTTACAAATTCCCTCTCAGCTTTCCAAAAAAAAAAAAAAAAAAAAAAAGATTCACATGGCTCACAATAGATGTGATGTGGATATACAACACATCCTGTCAATAAAACTGTAGCTCCTGTGCCCTTGAAATGAATGAATCAGTAAGTATTGTTTGACCTTTAATCAGAAGTTGCCCTGCGGGTACTCTGAGTTTCAGTTAAATTTTTTAATCTTTAATTTTTATTTCAGTTTACAAGGCCTCAACTGGTTCATTTTAAACTCTGTCAATCAGACATGGAAGCAGCAGATAAGTCACCTGTTGAAGGTGAGGTGAAACGCACTAAAACCTCAATTAGCTGTGGTCACATGACATGGGTGTTTTGAACAACACTGCAGAGCAGTGTTTCACGCCTATCCCTGGCACTAGTTTTGTGTCAGACAATAGCAGTGAGCAGGCCGGAGTCGCTTTACTGCTAAGGGCCTAATTGAAATGAAGTACTGCGAAATGCAGAGTTGTTTTCTTAGTTGTCTTAGCTGTTATTTATCATTTTTCTTTCCTTTTTTTGCTTAAGTCATCTTCAGAATAGATTCCTGCTGCGAATATGCAGCATTTATCCACGGTATTAAGGGAAAAACTGAAATAAGAAGAAATTTGAGACTGTTGAACAGTTTAATGCACTGTTTTGTTGGAAAAGTCTTACAAAACAAAAAAATGCTCTGTGCAGGCAAGGAAGACACTTCCAACTGGAATACATTTGTTTAAAAGTTTCTGCTGGCTGTCACAAAAAAAAAGAGATTTTTTTTGTCCATGTGGAGCAAATAAATAAATAAATAAAAAATAAAAGATTGCATTTCATATTTTTCATAAATTATCATGCAAATTTCTGTCTTGCAGATGTCTGTTTCTTCTACAACAATGTGTTGCATGTAGGCTGGCTGCTAATAAGCAGCATTTTTCATGAAGGAGCACTGCTGGTATATTATTGGTGTCACCAAAGTAGCAAAATCCTTTATCATATCAGGGGAAACTTTTGCCCCCAAATGGCAAATACAGACAAGCTGCACTTAGAGGAAGAAACCAAAAGAAGCTCACAAAAATATGATGGACACATGAAAGGAGCTAACAAATTCAGCTAACTGGCATCCAAGCAAATATGACCCACATTTGTAGCTGTGGTGATGTAAGTACTTTAAAGTTGACATTCTTTTTCATGAATAGTTTACAGTGTTTTGTTGTTTTTCTGTTTTCTCTGTGTAAGTCAAAGTGTCTGTGATTCTTTAGACAGACATGAGGGAATTGATGCAAACACCATTTAATAAGGGATGTTCTTTTTAGTTTATTTCTTTTATATTGTCTATATATTATATTATATAACAGATTATAATATGTGATAATGAAAGCAGTCATTAAAAAATACACTTATGTATCTCTGTCACCTTAATGCCGCAGATACTTTACTGTAACTACTTAGTTAAATCCACATTAGCAAATATTTTACCCACTCAGGGCAACACTTTTTAGGGGAAAATGTAGGCATATGCAGCTGCTTATTTATACATTCAGCAATGATACTTCACTGCTGTATGATAGTTAAGCATTCACTCAGTTTACAGTACAATTAGTACAACTTATACATACAAGTAATTTGAAATTCAGATCTTGATTATTACAGCTTAAAAAAGAAACCAGTGAAATACACCACAGGATCTCCTTTCCAGGTAAATACAGATAACAGGGTCATTAATGCTTTTCCTCTGCAAGAGAAGTAAAATTTACACTTGCCTCTTGACTAAGTACACCTGTTTAACCTCTCATTAATGCAAATATTTAATCTGCCAATCACATAATAGCAATTTGGTGTATGTAGCAATGTAGAAATGATCAAGATGGACTGCTGAAGTCCAAACAGAGCATCAGAATGAGGGAGGGAGAACAGTGATTCAAGTGACTTTGAATGTGGGATGGTTGTTGGTACCAGACAGGTTGAGTATTTCAGTAACTGCTGATCTACTGGGATTTTTCCACAGTCATCCGTTTTACCATTTTACAGAAAATGGTTTGACAAAGAGAAAATATCCAGTGAGCAGCAGTTATCTGGCTGAAAATGTCTTGTTGATGGCATAGGTTAGAGGACAGAACAGAAAGACTTCTTTGAGCTGATAGGAAGATAACAGTAACTCAAATAATCACTTGTTACAGCCAATGTATGCAGAAGAGCATCTTTGAATGCACAGCACATGGAACCCTGAAGCAGAGGGGCTACAGCAGCAGAAGACCACAATGGATGCCACTACTGTCAGCTAAGAATAGGATTTCCATCCAGCGGGGTTGCTGGGTGGGCTCACCAAAATTGGATAATCGAAGACTGGAAAAAAAAAGAAAAAAAGCTTGATGATGGAAAATGGGATTATTTTGATAACTAATTGCTGGGTAAACAAAAGCCACAAGTTATTATTATAACTCATCATTGCATTGACCAAGGTTATATTTTCTGTACATTTGCACTTTATGAGTCTAGCCCTCGCTGACCATTTTTATTTTTCTCACAAAAAAATTAAATTGTATGTCAGTAAAGAAGAATATTTTAATCAGGATCAGTGATTAAGAGTGATTAAGGTGTTTCCTGAATTTGACCGAACAGCATACTTTACACTGTGGGGCATGCTATGGGCGGTGTGATGGCCCCCACCTGATCAGAGTTTAGACTGCGATTCTGCTGCACTCCACTTTGCTTCCCCCTATAGGCTGTATATGAAAGATGGATGATGCCACTGTGCCATCAACCATTTTACAAAATATCCTTCTTCAAAATGTATGTAACAAATTTGGGATTAATCTGAGTGAGAAACTGGGAAATGGCAACCTCATATGCTATCAGCTAGACAAAAAATGAAAATGAACATCATGTAACGCATGTAGTTTTACCCCTTCCCTATTCTTCGCTGTATTCTGGAGGAAAGAGAGACGAAGCTCAGATCCAGACAGATGACAGATTTCAGGTCATATCTCATACACACTGTGTTGTCTCATCATTTTTTATTCAAAAAAAGTTGGGTCAAAATGACCTAACATATGACCAAAAACCTTTAAATTCATCTTTTGTTGTTGAACAAAAAAACAAAAGATGGGAGCCAGTGAGGGGGTGCATTTTCACAGATCTGCATACAGAGACTCTGTTGAGGAGGACGCAGGGAGTTAACAGGCGATCAGAGGGAAATGGGCAAAATGTGGAGAGTTTAATGAGAGCTGCTTTACTTGAGAGAACAATGGTCTGAGGTGTGGGGGCGGCTGGTAGCAAACCAAGAATCCAGAGACGTTTTGGTGCGAGAGTGGGCAGGTGGGTGAACAGGTGAGCAATCCTTTTAATTAGACACAGAGAGCCAATACTAGTACTGTGAGGTTAAGGCTGAGGAGCACAGGAGGCTGCTGACATGGAGTCTTCAGAGGTGCTGTGAATCCAGATGAGCGGCTGACAAATGACATAAAAATGATGACACTCAGTACAACATGCTTGATTGAGGAATGAGTAACAGGTGCAGGGAAGGTCTTATCCCAGGAAAGCCCCTCCCAGGAGTGAACTCAGCAAGGGCACTCAGTGGCAGTGGCGTGTCTAGAAAATTTTTGTTGGGGGGGCAAGGTAGGGGCACAGATTTGGAGAAGGGTGGCAGATGTAATTGGCAGATAATGTTAAAAAACAAATTCTACCAACCGTTAACCATAATTCAATAACCCTATAAACCTAATAACCGAATGCGCTTTTAACTCTTATTAGAATGAGATTTTAACCACTACAGTGCAAAGTTTTTAGATACTGCGTTGATAATGTACAAGAGATACAATCAGTGCTTTGTCAGTGTTTATTCAGCATTCAAGGACAGCAATATTTGCATAGTATTTTTACTGACATATAGTGCACATATGTTTTGGGCAAAACATTTCTGAATATTAAAATACAAACATTTTTAACATACAATTGGCAAATTAGCCAATGCCAATGCAAAACTTTATCTGCCTATTAAAAAAAGAAGATAATCTTCTCACAAACTGGTGATTGATTTTGAAACAGGAAAAAAGTGGGGAAACAAATGAAAAGACTCACACACATACCTTCATTTGTAGAACTCACAGGTGACAATGATGACTGCTGCTCAGTCCACCTTTCCCTGACATTGCTCTCTGCTTCTGGTTGTATTTTAGCCTTCTTAAGGAAGAAATTCTCAATATTTTGAGATCTTTTCATTCTTCCTATTCTTTTATCTCTACTGGTTGACCCTGAAGTAATAAAGCAAAAATGTATGTCACAAACAACAACTTTCCTGATGTATGACTTTGACTAGAAGTCAGGGATGTCAAATTCTGGCCCTCATGGGCCCCTATCCTGCACGTTTTAGATGTTACCTATACCAACATAGCCAATTCAAATCAAATAATCCCCAAACACCTAGTTGTGCACAAGTCTGTAAATGATTCTTTAAATCAGCTGTGTTGAAGTATGGAAACATCTGAAACCGGGAGGACAGGAGCCTTGAGAACCAGAACTGCACATCCCTGCATTGAACATGGCATAGCCGTTTCATGGGGTAATTTACACTCTATTCATAACATGGACCTGGCAGATAGGATAAGTAATGAGAGAAATTAGCTAGACCGCACAGTGTAGTGTAAGTGCTGCCTTATGGTAAACTTTGGCTAATATTGATGTATAAAGAACAACACTGGCTGATGATGAAATACAGTCAGCTGGCATGGTGACACTGCCAGTATTAACCTGCAACCAAATCTGCAGCTCCTTACAGCAATGTTACGACTTGGATTATATCTTATAACTCATAACTCTTATGCTAGCTCCCCCCAGTAGCCTACTGTCTGAAATATTCGACGGTTGCAATAATTGACCCTGTGCACGAGAAAATGCTAACTTCCTGGTTTGAGACCGGATGTGGGGTTGTACATTTCCGGTAGCTTTACTTTGCGGTCAATCGCTACTTCGAAGATATGCTCCAAAATCATGTCCAAAACTCGAAAACGGAAAGATCGCGTTAAGTTACAAAGAGGAGAAGGTTGGAACACTCACCACTGTTGTGTCATAAAAAAATCTAATGATCAATTTTGACGTTTAAAGAGTTTAGATCGATCAGTTGTTTACATCACTCAACACAAGCAGAACTGCATTACAAAATCAGAAGACACATCGTCCACCTTCAGAAGCACATCTCTGTATAGTGACTGGTCTTATGATTTAAACAGGCAAATGTTCAGCATTCAAACTACAGGTGAAGAATAGTCAAACCAGATGTTTCCCCCATTATGTCGATATCAGCTAGTCAAGTACACACCTACACAGCATGTTAACAAACCGTGAAAAAAAGCCACACAAAAAATGAATGATTGCTGGTAAGGGTTTCTATACATTAGTATTTACGAAGGGTATGTTGTGACTTACCTTCAAAATTACAGTGGTCCCTCGCTATAACGCGGTTCACCTTTCACCTCGCTGTTTCGCAGATTTTTTTAGTGCAAGTTTGCATGCTTTTTTTTTTTTACATCACATTGTGTCCTGCATCCTGATCGCTGCAGACGATCTCCTCCGTGACGTCTCTCCTGTACAGTACAGAATTGCCGCATCGATCGCTAGCAGTGTGACTCTGAAGTGCAGTACTGTATGTCGACAAAACGTTTTGCACCGTCAAAAAATAAAATTGGCTAGTTGATTTCACCTATCGCTGGTTATTTTTAGAACACAACACCCGCGATAAACGAGGGACCGCTGTTTACAGATACTGAGAAATATAACATTTGAATCCCTTTTCTCTTTTGAGAAAAAGAGAGGCGCTGGGGAAAAAATATCGACAAGTCGATGAACATCATTTACAGATATATTGGGTAAATGCCCAAGACATCTATAGAAATGTAAATCGCCGCTTCATTCATTCATTTGCTTAACTTGTTTTGGACCGTAAACAGGGCGCGAATAGGACACCGGAAACAAAGCTCCCCACAGGAGTTTCCGCACCGGAAGTAGCATATGCTAACGTGCACATAGTCAATTCTTTTAGTGTTATTTTTTCCTTGGTATTCTAATTTCACCGAAGTTTACTAAACTCAACAAACTTAATATTACTTACTGGGACATTTATTCTCTCCTCATTTTCTTTCGCCGAAAAATTGTTTTCTGTGGTGCTGTCTTTCGTGCTTGGCTCTCCTTCCTTTGCTAATGTGATGCTCATAGTGCAGAAGCCGATGCTGCATTCACTTGCACTCGGATATCTGAGCTTCGCTGTGAAAACATAATCGTACATTTCATATTTGATTGAATTTCATTGTTTTAGCTTCGGGGTGGCACCTGGGGTGGCCAGTCTGCTTGGGGGGGTGGCCTGTGCCCCCCCAGGCCACCCCGCTGGACACGCCACTGCTCAGTGGGCCTTTCCACCTGTGACCAAGCAAAACTACGGTGGCCCTGAGAGGCCAAATGGACTGCAACTTAAGAAAACACCAGCAATAAGAAAAACGCTGCTAAAAGCACACAAAACACAACGGAAATAGGAAAAACTAAAATGGAAATAGGAAAAAAGAAAACAGAAATAGGAAAAAACAGATTTCCAAAAGCACAAGTGAAGTGTTTCTGGGGAGACAATAACCTGACGGACCAGTTGCAGGAACCAAAATATGCTAAGAATTGCGCTGGGAGACACTTAAAAGAAGTGGAGGATCTATCAGTTTTGTGAGGAAAGAAAAGTGTGTGTAAGTGTGTTAGCCTAACTATTAATTTTTAGGTTAATAGTTAGGCTAACACACTTACACACAATTCGTCATCAGTATTATATGAATCATGAGATTAAAACACACTTACCTAGCAGGTTTTGATTCCTGCAACTGGTCCGTTGGGTTATTGTCTCCCCAGAAACACTTCCTTTGTGCTTTTGGAAATCTTTTTTTTCCTATTTCTGTTTTCGTTTTTTCCATTTCTGTTTACTTTTTTCCTATTTCCGTTTTTCCTATTTCCGTTGTGTTTTGTGTGCTTTTGCAGCGTTTTTCTTATTGCTGGTGTTTTCTTGAGTTGCAGTCCATTTGTACGGTGGCCCCTAGAGACAAAGCACGTACAAACTCCAAAACATGTACAAAATCCAAAACACATGCAAACTCCAAAACACTTACAAACTCCAAAACACGTACAAAATCCAAAACACATGCAAACTCCAAAACACTTACAAAATCCAAAACACATGCAAACTCCAAAACACAACGGAAGTGCTCCAGGACGCTAGGGGCCGTGTTGAGCTCGATTTGCAAAATAAACGGCAAGTTTGTTGCAAACACATGGAGTTGGATACCGGCGGAAAACACCTGCAAAGATAGAACAACCACACTCATATATATTCAAATAATTTAAAAAAAATGTTCATTTACCTGTTACTACCACACACCAAATCCAGTCATTGGTACTTCCTGGCTTGTGTAGTCACTAGGTAACAAAAGCTCAACACTGCCCCTAGCGTCCTGGAGCACTTCCGTTGTGTTTTGGAGTTTGTACGTGTTTTGGATTTTGTAAGTGTTTTGGAGTTTGCATGTGTTTTGGAATTTGCACGTGCTTTGGAGTTTGTAAGTGCTTTGGATTTTGTAAGTGTTTTGGAGTTTGTAAGTGTTTTGGAGTTTGTAAGTGTTTTGGAGTTTGTACATGCTTTGTCTCTAGGGGCCACCGTACGTTTGGCCTTTCAGGGCCACCGTACAAAACAGTGATCAATAGAAACACAGGAACAGTTCTGCAGGACTACCAGCCACAACTGGACAACAGCACTCATGCATACAGGGATTTTTAAAAATACCTATACTTCCAGTTATAATGCTTCGGTCTAAGGTTGAGGGCTATCTTAAAGATGAATTGCTTTTCTACTTCACATGATTCTTGCATGACTATTACAAAGGCTTCCAGTCCAAACTTCCATTAGCAGCATCTTCCCTGTGGAGAGGGTCGTCAGTATGAGAAAATCACTTCTAATTTTTAGACATATTGACATTTTCCAACTGCTGATTGCTGATTGCTGTCACACAGAGACATTGTTTTATAATAACACACTCCTTTTGTATCAAAGCTCTGGAGAGTCTACATTTAAAGTAATTTTGATGCTAAGCACACAAGCCTTTTTTAAGGAGACGTTCAAGATTGTGACATTAAATATATATTATACAGCGACTATAGAAATAGGTCTGTAATGTATTCCCTAGAAACCTTATTAGTGTATCTGTCTGAAAATCACTTTTGTCCATTCTGATAGATATCAGTGGTGCCTAGAGGATGAATCCTAATTGCATGAGCATATTTCGTTTTATCCCCTAGCATAGCTAAACTGATAACTTCTTGCTGGACACAGCACAGTCGCTGTGATAACACTGCACTATAACAATAGACCTATAGTTGCCAAGAAGAGAAGTCTCTCTCTGAGAATCCCTGAAGGTAATTTCAGTTTCCTTTCATTATTATCTGTAGATTCTTTTTTTCTATCATTGGCCAAAACCTCTGTTTAACAATAGAAAATACCTTTTTTTACAGTCTGCACACAAAATCAAGGTAAAGACGCATACCTTGACTTTAATTAACAGAATTATTTACTGGTCAATATTCTACTTCTGTTCCTAAATTCACCACCTGTAAAAGACGTGCATATAAACTGATGAGCACAATGTTCCAGCTACTGACTACTGAGAGATTACACAAGTAATGTTGATAATCTGTCAAGGCCTGGGATTTTTAGAAGGCAAGAGAACAAGTTGTAATTCTTCTTTTTTTAATGTATTTCTTGTTTTCTTTAGGGAGATAGATAGATAGATAGATAGATAGATAGATAGATGTGTTAATTTGTTTAGGAGACAGTCAGAAAGACCTAATGTGTTTTCCACACTTAATTGTTTCACCAGTGGAGTATAATATTGTTTGGCGCAATGCCCTGGGGGCGTTATAAATGTGGTTCTGGTATATTAGGAAGACACTATGCTGGTAAAAATCTCAACATTTCGCAGCATACAAAATTAATTTAGTATTTAATAGAAAATCAAAATGCTGTCTACTCCCTCTTGGGTATAATTTCCCATTTGTGAAAATTAAATGGAAATTTGAAACAAAGTTATGAAAGATCACAACTGGTCAAGTGTTTGCTAACAAGCCCCTGTGTGTCTATTAAAACCTATGGATAAAAGACTGTGATTCTTCATTTTATTATATGACATGTGGCGGCTGCCTCACATAACACATGAAATACTGGAAGTTTTGCCAGAGTGTGGCATCTGGGAGGTTTCTTTCTTTCTTTCTGTACTTGTACTGATGTTGCAAGTATCCACATGTAAAACGGAAAGCAACAAAATGTCTCCTTCTTCTGTATCTCACACGGTGTGCACCCACAATTTGCAACTTCCTGCACTGTGTAAGTCGAGCGATGCAGAGAGAGAGATAAATAGGCAGTGCTGTGCGTGCACTGGGAGACCAAGATGTGGAGGAAAGCTGTCCTTTTGCTAAGTTAGTAACAATCTGGTAACCTGAAGTGTATTGATGACTGATGATGATTGAAGCAGTCATTTTCTGTATGACTTTAACAGCTGCTCACATCACTGTGGAGCAATTTTGGCCAGCTCTTTGTTTAATTGTTGCTTCGGGTTATTGAGATTTGCAGGTTTTCATTTATGCACAGGTCTCTTAAGGTCCTATCACGGCATTTCAAACAGGTTGAAGTTGTAGATTTGCTGCTGTGTTTGGGTCATTGTCCTTTTACATGACCCTGTTTCTGCCAAGCTTTAGCTGTTGCACTAATAGCCTCACATTTGACTTTTTTATGGTTGAGCGTTGGCTGTAGCTTAAGAGGTAGAGCAGGTCATCTACTAATCGGAAGGTTGGTGATTTGCTCCCTGGCTGCTCCAGTCGGCATGCCAAATATCCTTGGGAAAAATACTAACCCCAAGTTTCTCTTCGATGTGTCCACTGGAGTATGGATGTTAGATAGAAAGCACTTATGTAGACAACGTGTAGAAAAAAGCAGTTGTATGAATGGGTGAATGAGGCAAGTTCTATAAATCACTTGAAGAGCTCAGGTAGAGAAGACAAGTGCTATATATGAACAAGTCCATTTATTCAGTGACTCCAAGGGGCCCAGGTCTTGTCATCTAACATGCTAGCTCAAAACTACGGCGTCTTAGATTCTGCTCGTGGGTTTTTTGCAGATTGTATGGTGACCATGTAGTGACATTGCTGGGAAGTGCACAACTCCAAAAATTGTGTGGCATTGTGTTAGCGCACACCTGAATACTCTAGGAAAAGTTCTGCTGGAATTCCTATATGATCAGTAAAGGTATACTCAGTTTTTCATAGGTCTGCATTAGTGCTGGGCGATATGACGATATATATCGTGTGGACGATAGAAAAGTGTCTATCGTGCCATTTGTCTTCTATCGTTTATATCGTTTCTAACCCGAATTTTACAAATTATTACATAAAATATATCATTAACCCTTTACAACCGGTCGGAGCAGGCACACTCCGTTTTGCCTAACTATTTTTAAATCCCTGTAGAACTGTAACCACGTAAGGTAGCGCAATAATGTTTTTTTTGCATATGAAACCGTAGGAGTTGTACTTACATCTTATTCCATTAGCTTGCCCTAGGTCACGGTTTTCTTCCACATATAGCTTTGCAAAAAATTGCATAAAAAGCACTTCCAGCAACAAAAACATAATATTCCAGACTTGCAGCAACAAAAACACAATATTCCAGAAACAGGCTTTGCCGATCCGATCAGCTGTTCATAACACTTCCTACGTTGGAATATAAGTCAGCGCAACTATCTTATGTCCGCCATTACCTGTCCGAAACCGGAAGTGACGTCATGTTCGCGGAAAATGTAGTTTTTTAAGCTTCAAAGTCTATGTTGGTATTTTTAAAAGTCATGTTTGACTTTATGCTCTTCCGTATCGTTTCTGGGATGCTTAGAAGTCAAATTACACTGTTGTAAATAGTTTATTTTGATGCACATGCTGTGTTTTTGCAAATTTGCATTTATTTATTTTCATTTTTCCTGTAGTATATAAAAATTTGTGTATCTCAAAAATAAAACTATGAAGACACTCAAAATAAATAAATGTAAAGATAAGCTCTGGCGGACTTGGTTCTATTGTAGGTCTTAAAGGGTTAAATAGCCTGTGCAAATATATTAGTGTTGTCTTCTCACTATACATACTCTTAACTTTATGCAAGAGAAAATAAAGTATAAAAAAATGATATTTTTCGCAAAGAAACTCTGTCTTGTGGTTTTGCAACATGGTGCTGCTTTACGTGCACCCGGATTTGCGACATGCTTTACAGTAACTCAAAACAAAGACTGCACCCTCTCCACTCGCTGTTTAAAGACTGCATACTTTCCAGATGACCACAGGTCAGGTGGTATATCGTGATATAAAATAATTCATATCGTGATAAATATTTTTTCCATATCGCCCAGCACTAGTCTGCATAGACTCCAATGACAACTTTCTTTTTCACATAACTGTATATTGGGAAGATAAACATAATGTACAGATAGTGTTTGAGGGTGTTTAGTAGTGTAGATTAGAAACAGTTTAAATAAAAAATAGTGACATGTTCAATTTAGTTTTATTTATGTAGCCTGAAGGCCCTTCATATTAGAGTGACGGGATTGTATAAAAGAAATGTCCCTCCACCCAAAGTTACTTTTATTCAGTCTGAAACCAAAAGAACACGATTACAGAAAACTGGGCAAACATAATTTTAATATTGTTTAGCATTAAAAACATTGTTTTGTAAAACTGAAAGACCAAAGGCTAAATACTGGCAGAGATAAATGATGTTAAGCCTTCTATAAATATGAATTACTTGCAAACACTGAACCACAAAGGAAAAACATTTGAACAGATCTAAAGACCATTTTTAAAATCAATAATACATTTGGATTTAACCATGCAGTTGCTTATTTGATGATGCTGTTGACTTGATTGTGTCGGTTTTACTAAGCTATCCTCTGCTGGTGTGCTTTCAGATGCGTCTACCCTCACAGGAGAAAAAAAAAGTGTCATTTCCCCCTTTCTGATGAATTATTGGCCGCTAATTTCCATTTGAAATCTACAGTCTAATTAACAGGTTTGAAACTACATCAACAGTGGTGATAACCACTGTTTTATTAATAGAACATGCCTTTCGCACAGTGCACACAAAGCCAAGGCAAAGATGGATGTCTTGGCTTTAATTAACCAGAATTATTTACTGACTAGGGCTGGCTTGTGGGAGCATCACTCATGTAATGGATATATTAGCAGAGACTGAAGGGATTAGCTTCTGTGGAATTAACAGACTGTGGGCAGTCCATCATGTGAAGTGAAGTTACTATATAATATTTATATAAAACAATACCATATAGAATTTAGTGTGTGCATATGTACAGTGTGTTGTGTATACATGCTGGCTGCCCATGTGCCATTTATGTTTTTTTCAGCAAAAAGAAAAATATACTTTGCATCCTTGACAAGAAGGATAACAGAATGATGCCATCTGTTGTTCGCTGTGAACCGCATGCCAAGCATTTTTCTCTTTCCTTCCCGAAATCCTAAATCAGCTTTCTATACAATGATCTTCGTTTCCCATCCAACTGGACCACACTGCTGTCACATGTGCTTTTCAAAGTTTCTCTCAATTTCTGTGCCTTTGTATTGGTGTCACACCAAAATCTTTATGATCATGGAGGGGGAATATGAAAGACAGCGGAAGCTTTTCCCTTAAGCTATATAGAGAGTTTTAGTGCTATCGTTCAATCTGGACCATTTCCAGGGCTTCTATTTTTCTAAGTGTGCCTCATTTCACAGCATGGGAACCTTTATGCTATTTACAGTAAGGCTCGTATTATATTGTATGTGCACTACTCAGCATGGGAACACGAAGTAAGCGTATGACAAACTCAGTTTTTGTTTTGAGCATTATTTCTCCAATGGAATCTGCTTTCATGGCGGCCTAAAACAGCCTTAAATAATCTTGACTGTGAAAGTTACATTATGTACTGAGGGAAAGTTATTGATTACAGCGGTTCACAGAGCAGGCAGCGCATTTACATTCACACACCCTCCAAATGCTCAGTGACAGTGAAAAACATTTTAATGAACTGGTGAAAAGCCCATTCCCTCAAGATAAGGCACCAAAATACCTAAGGGCTATTTATATTATCTTATGTAATATTTACCAAAAATGGATAAAGTGTCAAGCTTTAGCAGTTCTAGTCCAAGCTACTCAAAAAAAGAGATTCAAAAATTTCTTCTCCATAGAGAGGAGTAATGAAAAGTTTTTCTAAAATGTTGTTTCTGGACACAATACATATACTTCAGTATTTAGATGTTTGTGGGTTCTGACTGGAGTAAAAAACTTACCACTTTTCAACAAGCGCAAGTGGAATTTCACTCTTTAAAATGAGCCCCACCTAACCACCTGCACACCACAAGTTTTTATTGTGATTTAACCGTACTACTAATTTACATTTTAGTCTGTTTTGTGTCAATCTTCAATCGGTTGCAAAATGCTTGCATTTTTTAAAACTTTTTAATGATTCTCAGCTTTGCTGTTAAGAAATTAAAGGATGTTAGTTTATATTTTGTTTATTTTAGTTAATTTTACCACTTTTCTGAATAGGTGAAACTCAACATATTTAACCTTTTTTATAGATAGAGCAAAACCTACTTAAAAGTATAATGTCTGTTGCACACGTCCTTGTGTATTCTTCACTTCACTTTCATATTCACTGAATGTCGTTTTAACATTCAGAGCGGGTGTGTCAGAAGTTGAGAAGCAGTTGTAGTTACAGTAGCAAAATTATGTATGTTAGCTAATCTATTATGCATGCTCTATCATAAAGAATTATGCCCTTGTTCCACTGTGTTTACGGTTTAGTTAGTCGGGGGTATAAAGCTGTTCTCACTGTGTGCAGATTGATGCTTCGCTCAAATGAGGAAGATCTCTGAATTTCAGCTGTTTTCCTGATGCTCCTGAAGATATTGTAAACACTCTGCCCCAAATATGAAAAACAACATCACTAACTAAATGTGAGAATGCGTTTAAAGTGATAAATTACTTTTTGTGTAATTTAGAAAACTACTTAAAGTAGAACTAAAAAAGATTTTATTTAACTCAAGGTAAAAATACTAAATATGATCATTTTCTGCCAGTTTTTCTGGAAGTTTATAGGAAAGCTAAACGATGAACTCTAAATGCATGTTTAAACAACTGCAGAAAAACATCTCTCAAAAAATAATACAGAAAATTACTTTATTTTAAAAGGTTCATTTTACTGCTTTCTGCAGTCCATATAGGACTTAGAAATATGAAAATTCTGAAAACATTTGGCTTTTATGTTCATCCGTTAAAAATAAATACCTGGTGTCACACACAGTACTGTGCAAACGTTGTAAGCAGGTGAGAAAAAATGCTGTAAACAAAGAATGCTTTCAAAAAGTGTACACTTTGCGCCCAGTTATTGAAGGAACTCGACTGGTACATTGTTCCAAACATCATGAAGAACTAATCACAGATCTTCTGTGGATGTAGGCTTCCTGACATCCTTCTGTCTCTTCATGTACTCCCAGACACACTCGATGATGTTGAGATCAGGGCTCTGTGGGGGCCGGACCATCACTTCCAGTACTTCTTGTTCTTCTTTACACTGAACATAGTTCTTAATGTCCTGCTGCCGAATACATTTAGGGCCAATAAACAATCATTTATATTTCTGAAAGCGTAATTTTTACAGCATTTGTTTATACCTGCCTAAAACTTTTGCACAGTACTGTACATTTAAAAAAATGTATAAGAGAATAGGAGAATGGATAGATGGACACACGTTCTTTCATTCTTTGAATTGCACCGCCTCTTTGTGTGTTTACAGTGCACCACAATAAAACATGCTTTTTTGTGAGAGTGTGTGTGTGTCTAGAATTGCACATATTTATTTTAGTCATATTCACCCCTATTCCCTGAGGACTATCTTATGAATGGCCCCCCTGTTGTGCTCTCAACTGAAATGCAGCCTGTAAAGTGGGATTAATAGGAAGTGGAATGACTCACCTGGATGGGCACAGCCACAGCACACACAGACAGAATAGGTACTTATAGAAGAGGTACTTTCAAAGAACATTAGTTGGATGGTTTTTAACCTAATACTAACTCACTACCCTCTGAAGAAACATGTACTTGTACGACATGTGCATACATGTTGTTATTACACATATTATTAATCCATAAATTAAATTTAAGAATCTATAATATGTCCAGTCAGTGATACAGTGTAACATACAGCAGTGAAAGGTGAAGAACAGTGACCCTCATGTTGTGCCTCTGTCTCAAGTGCTTGTGCTCCTCAGTTTTGTGTGGTTATATTTCAACTGGTGCTAAATGTCAGATATTGTTGATGATGATGATTCGTGTGAAAAGCGAATGACTAGAAATGGTAAACAGCAAATGGCAAAATCAGCAGGAGAATGGTCTGTGTTTGCAGTTCTGCTGCTGGTCACCACTGGGTCCTACTTGGTGATTATCTAACATGACACTATTCGACAGCACCTGGGGAGCAAGGTCATGGCTGCACATCAATACAAATACACGCACATATGGGCACATACATAAAGCCACATTCTCATCTGCTTATCCTACAGCGCCAGGGTGGGGGTGGGGGGACGCACAACCACATTCACACCATTGAGTAATTTAGTATTAGCCTAACCCCACTATCTTCATGTTTTTGGACTGTGAGAAAAGAAAAGCCTGCATACTCGGAGAGAGCCCACGCAAACACATGGAGAACATCCCCACAGATGGTGGAGTCGAACTCAGGGCCTTCTTGCTGTGATGCAACAGTGCCAACCACTTGGCCACCTTGCTGCCAATATAAAGCCACATTCATTTTTTCAATCATTCAGGCAATACTGAATGCAGCTTTCTGAAAGAAAGCCACTTCTTTTCAAATCCCGAAGGGCGACATGCTTTAATTATTGACACTCGAGTGAGGATTTGCATTTTATGCTGTCTGACCCTGTAGACGTGTGTGGCAATGAGCTGGGTAGGGTGGAGGACAGAAGGCTAGGGGTTGGATATTTTCAGGGACAAAAAGCCTACTGAGGAGGCAGAGGAACGGTCTGGGGAGGTAGAGGTGCAGTGATTCACATGCAGTGCAGGAGGCCTCTCTGTATCACCACCACCCCTCCCCCAAATCCCAGGAGGACGGAGGGGGGGGGATTGATGAAACGCGCAGGAAGGCCTAATTAAAGGCTCTCAGCTCAAACGCATTGATGTATTACATCTATTATGCCACAGTTCGATAGGTCTGCCAGGCCGGGGCTGCCGCGGCTACTGAGTCCCGCCAAACAAACTGAATAAATAATAGCAGCTGAGGGTTTAGAAAGAAAGAGAGAAAGAGAAGGGGAGATAAGTTCAACAGGCAAACTTGTGATAAAGTCTTCTATAGATATATTCATGTGAAACTGCACTGGGATTTATATTATGCGTGTAAAGCTTAATTTGTAGTCCATACAGCAAGCAGGGAAAGAAACAAATAAAACAGTAAGAGGAGCCAAGGCTCATAGTTTAGAGAAAATGTTGTTAATATAAAACTTCACCATGTTTTTTATTAATGAAGTGGCTCTGAACCAAAAAAGAAATTGCATATTTGTTAATAATTATTTTTAAAAAACCCTTCTGGACAAGGCATTAAATCCTTCAGGTTGACTACAATTAAGACAAACCCTGTTTCAAAATCAGGTCAGTTCATGTAAAGTCATTGATTAATGTTGAGTGTTGACCATTTGTTGGCCTACGCTATATATAGCTGGCTCTGAGATCAAAGGTTGAGTCCAGTAACAACACGACTGCTTATGTATATTAGTTTAGGGTACATGGAAGGAGTAGAGGAGGGCTGAGTTATGCATTTGTGTTCATTTGAGGTTAGATGAGGTTAACATCGTCTTCTGTATGGGGGGGCTGTGCAGAGAAAGGAATGTGCAAATGCAGACTGAGGACTGAGGCTGGAGGTGAACCTAGAAAAAGATGCAGATTAAATAGGTTTGAAGTGCATAAAGGCAAACTGTTAGTTTACTGCTCCCCAGGGGGCATTAGTTTATGCAGCCAGGTGAAACCAATGACGCACACAGACATAGCGCACATAAAACTTAATAAAATACACATATGCTAAAACCTAGGTAAAATAAAATGCAACATGCATGAGAGAGAAACACCACTAACATAAAAATATGGAATACATCAAACCATCAACATTTAACTCAGTCATCAGTGCTTTCCTGTTTGACTGGTGCATTACAATTGATCGATTATTTGATTGATTTCTGTGTGTGTGTAAATGGTTGAGATTGGGAATAAGCCCATTTTGTGTGTTGAATTAAATCACAAAGAAAAAACAATAATGAACAAACAATGAAAAATTATTATTAGACCAAAATCTCCCAAAAGGTAAATGGCCAAATTTCTGTCCATAAGGATTTGTGGCTGAGTGAGCCCTTAATGCTGAGCTGAAGACACTAAGCCCAGGAACATGAAGGACACGAGGTGGATTGTGTTAGTGTAATTCTAGCATTCGACTGCATAGAGAGAAGGATATAAAAAGCAAGACGGAAACAAATTTACTAGGAGTGCTCTTTGATTCTGGCAAAGTGACACGAGAATTTGTTTGTGTGTTTGTGTGTGTGTGTTTGTGACTGTATAAATATATCTTTGCTTGCAGAGCAAACGGAGGAGCAGATTTGTGAGACAAGCTCGAGCAGTTGCCATCACAGCAGAGGTGAGATTGGAAGCGAGTGGATTTTGAGCCAGTGTGACTGATAGCGTCTGTTAGCAGCCACGGCCACAGAGAGGATGTCTTGTACTGGCGGCAGGGGGACGCTAAGGCTTCCAGAAACAATGTTGTCCTCAGAGAGTCTGCTGAAATGACAGCACAAGCAGGGCCAGTGTTTCCATTCACAGTGCTCACCAACCTTCTGACACTTTTCTCGCTTCCACCTCTCACTTATTATGATGCCCCTTTACACTCCTTGCCTTCCATGTCTTCTCTTCTCTGTCACCTCCTTTACATACTGTATCCCGAGTGCCAAAGCTGAGCTGCCTCCATCACAAACAGGCGACTGTCTAGACCTGCCTACAAGTTTCTGTTGTCTGTGGGCAAGGCTCATAATATGAAAGGTAAAAGAAGCCAGCGTTTCAATGTACCATCAGTCAAATCATTACCAGCATAGTTATATTTTTGCAGTCTCTTTCTGTGGCATTTCTTTATCAAGGATACTGTATGTATCAAATTCTAAATGCATATATCCATTATGTCTTCCACATGCCTGACAGTTATTAATGATTAGCCTTTTCAAACCCTTTTTTTGAGACATATAAAACTACATGTGTATAACAACAATACTACATGTTCCTGATCTATTTACAGGAATGTGCACAAGTCTTGAGCCACTCACTCTATATATTTCACAAGGAGCCAGACTTTTCTGTATCATTTTTAAAAGTGGTCCTCAACAATAGGTTATCAAGTTTTCTGAAGGTCTTTAATGTTTTTCTTTGGACCTTGGCTGCCTTTTCTGTCATTGTAAGCCCTGTCCTTGTACTGACCGTTTTCAGAGAGGTCGTGTTATTTTTTTTAAGCCCTTAACACTGACCTATGAGTTATTCAAGACCCACAAAGGGACCTATAGCCCAAAGGATGAACTACTGTTGTGTCTACGCATAATAGACAACTTAGCAAAGAACCAATTTATAATTTTTGTGATTCTGTAGCTTTAGTTATTAGCAGCCTGTCACAAAAAGACACAGTTTGTTTCCATTCTTTAGTTGATTCTATTAAACATGCCAAATATAACACAGTTTGACAAACATAAAATAGAATTACTGCAACAACGAGGTGATTCCCAAAAGGCTATTAGCCAAAGTCTTTGCATATCTTGGCATGGTGTACAGTGAGGAATCTGTGCAAGTGTCAGGACAAAGGAACGGCTAAAAACTACCTATAGCAGATGAATAGTATCTGAAAGTCATGACCTTAAGAAATAGGGAAAAAAGTCCAGCAAAGACCTGAGACAGGACCTTAAGTTGTTCTAGCTACAGTTTGCTGAACCTTTATTAGGAATAGTCTCAGTGGATGAATGAAAGGCAGGAAGCCATTCTTAAAGAAGGGAAAGAGGGAGAAAAGGACTGAACTGCACTAAAAATCAAATTCAATGTTCAGTTCATGTTTTTGGTTCAATTCACTGTCTCCTCCGCTGTTGTTTGCTGTTTGCCGTCCTTCTCTCTCTATGTGCTGCCCTGATGTCTTCACGTTTATGTAGGCTATAGAGGAGGTCAGGAGACAACCGTGCGTAAAACACTGTGAAGCCTCTGTCATTGTTGGGGGATGCATTTCAACCATTATGAACACAGAAAAGTACCATCAGAGCTTGATCAGTGAGTCAAACGTGAAACAGTGCTCTGCAAATATAGCCATGGTCATCATTTTGTAATTCACATTGTACTGAAAATATTCTGTCTTAGCAGCAAAAAACAACAAATAGCTTTGTATAGCCATTATCCTGAGAATAAACATATGTAAATTTGATTTCTAAGAAACAAGCCTGTAGCCTGACAAAAACTGAATTCAGACTAAACAGACTTTCCAAGGGAATTTAATCCAATACCTGCCAGTGCAAGACATTTGAGCGACAGCTGAAAAACGAATGTAAAGTTTTGCTATACCCCCCACCCCCCACCCCACCCCTCCATAACGCATGCAACTCCGTCAGTCTTCTCTCAACTTGCGTAATGTCCCTCACTTGAGGTGTAAATCACCACATGTTTACCTGTCAAAATATTTTTGAGGAATGTTGATGAAGCGGAAGAGTGGCAGTTATGGAAAACATCAAAACCATTTCCACTGGGAAGTCAGTGCAGCTAGTGTCATAATACAACACATGGCACATCCCCACCTGCTAAAGATTTGCTTCAATGGAGTATCTGACATCTCCACAACTATTTCCTTAATTGATGTAGTTAAGTATGCACCCAAAGTCTCTGAATTGTAAATACCTGCTGTAATGTAGTGTAAAATTATTATTCTGCCATCAAGAAGCAGCCATAATTTGAAGCTGTCAGATCCACTGCATATTAATTTCTAAAATTTATTGTTGTTTAGGAGCACTTAAATGGAAAGTATTGCACTGTTTTGCCACTATAAACTATTCATTACTTCACAGAGAAGTTGCCTGAATGCAGTATCAGCCACTAACTTTCTGCTGCTAAATTACCTTTCAGTATGGATTTATATAGAGGTTGTCTAGGATGTGCCATAAATCCTAAATAAAATCTTGCAAACAAGTGCAAAAGGACATACGCATTACAGACTTAAAATGCTGCAGTGTCATGTCTTAAAATACTATACCGACTACTCAATGTCAGGTTATTGATAGTATGTTAACCTTTTGTTGGAGAGGACATATCTGGAAAGCGAATGATGAAGAGGAATGGACTATTAAAAATAGGTTAAGCTTGTCTCTGCACTAGCCGTAACAGGCTCAGTTTGTTTCCTCTGGGTTCTCGGGTTCTCAGTGAATTGAAGTGTGACCCTGACCCTTTTGCTTCTGTCTGCACACACACACACACACACACACACACACACACACACACACACACACACACACACACACACACACACACACACACACACACACACTGAAGCCTTCATTTATTCAATGCTCCTCATCTCAGTTGTGTCCATAACTAATATGACCTTGCCCTGGACTTGCTTATGAAAACTGTTGAGTACAGCACACAGTAGGATGGGATAATGGAAGAACAATGATCGTCTAAAATGTTTCAATCTGACGCCACCATTCTGTGCCCGTTGAAATCCACACATCTACACAATACGTATAGCAGACCGACTACATTGTAAGAAGTAACGCACAGCTGCTTCTACAATGAGAAAGATCAGATAAATGACCTTCAGATAAATGAATTAGCTTAGAGATTTTATTGAGGAATGAAGGAAAAGCATGTTCCAACCCTCAGTCGGAGAGTAGCATGAGAACAAGATGAAGTTGCAGTAGTATGAACAAAAAGAAAGTCGAGCAGTGGTGATGTGTACAGGAACACTTAGTTCCTTGTGACTCACACCGTCTGTGGAGAAAACACCTCTGGAGTTGCTGGTTTATCTGTCTTTATAAAAGACCTACAGGAGAGAAGCACAGCACCTCAAGAGGTTAGTCAGATACTCTTAAACCTTACACAGACCGCATGGACCTATAGTTTTATAAATGTGCAACCCTAAACCCTGAACTCTCAGTCCTGAAAATATCTTTAAGCAAAGTATGAGAGCTTGGTGAACTGAGTCAGCTGAACCCTGGATCTCTGTTGCAGAAACAAACGCTCATCACTTTCCAGAGGGAGATTAGGTTGTCATTTTCTGTGACACTGAAATTAATTTAACCTCACACAACGACTTTATGTGAAGAAACGTAGGCGGCAACTAAGAATTAAAGAAAGAGAAAAGCACAAGGCAGAGCAAGTCTGTAAAGTCACAAATCAAGCATAACACCAATAAGATGTTCCCTCACAACAGTAAAAGTTTGGGCTCTATCCAAACCCCAGCCTGTACACAGCCTTCCATATCCCACCAAAGTTTCCTGGTTATCCTCATAGTTCCCCTCGTATCCTGGAGTTCAATTGCAAGAAAAAACTAATTTCCCCCTCACTGTAATCATTTAACATTCACTCTGTGGTATCTTGGTGACATCTGGCTGATTGGATCAGGATGCGACTCTTTTCAAAGTGTCTTTGTAGGTTCTTAGTAATCTAGATCATTGTAGTCTGAAGAACCTGGATAGAAAGCCACTGGACTTCTAATTTAAATGATTTGATCTCCAAATTAAACCAAATTAAAGAAGAATTTGTTCATATTTCCTTTACACATATCCTATCAACACTCTTACTAGTGCAGGACCAATCACTGGAGATTGTCTAAGATCTATTAGTGGGGTGAAGAGACAATTGTCCAGCACTGCTGCATGCTTCTGGATTGAATAAGACTTGACTCACGTGCAGAACTTGAACCTAAGTTCAAACTTAACTGAAAGTCCAGTTGGCAAAAGAAAATGATTCAACCTGAAATGCCCTCCATGAAGCGTTTTGTGACCTGTTCCTTGTTCTTTCACTTGACATGCACACATCCACCTCTCTGTCCAGCAAAACAACAGTGATCTCTGCACAATGTTGTGTTTTTAAAGGCACAATAAATGGACCAAATGCAGAAGATCCGGGCAGACTCAATATCAAAATGCACTGGGAATAGGGACCATTTAAAATAACAGAAATCAAAAGCTGGTCTTGTAAAATCCTAACTGACAGACAAGGTGGGATGCCATCTGGGAAAAAATTGGGCAGCTGAAGAAATTTGGGATGTGACAGTGTATAACTAACATTTGAGTCATTCACTGTATATTTGTAAGGCATATGGACATGTCTGGGAGAATTAATGCAGAGCTGTAGGAAATTTAGTTTCCCTTCCTTAACAAGTAGTTCTTAACACTACCACTCTCCTGTGACGCTTCAGCAATATTTGTGGTGTTCTGCATAAGCACATAAAAAACAAAGAGTTTTATAAACCATTTTATAAGAAAAAAACACAACACCAGCACCTCTTATTGTTGTTAGTGTTAGCACATCATGTTCATCACAGGGTTAATGAAGAAAAACAAGTTAACATTCTGACATCCAAACCTATTTCATAATTTACTAGTACCAGCTACCCTTGGTGGCAAGTCTTTGGATTTCACGAGGAAGATTACTCAGAGGAAACAGGGAAAACATGTAAACTCCAGACAGAAAGGTCACGGGTGATGAGGAGTTTCAAAACAGAAATTTTC
This sequence comes from Pelmatolapia mariae, assembly GCF_036321145.2. NCBI lineage: Eukaryota > Metazoa > Chordata > Actinopteri > Cichliformes > Cichlidae > Pelmatolapia > Pelmatolapia mariae. Next base: position 16,759,646 of record NC_086227.1, on the reverse strand, counting down.
TTGCTGTGGAGTAACAGTGATGAACCATGATGCTGGCCTAAAATGGAACCAAGCGCTGGATCTTGGTTTTTTGAAGTGCTCATCCCATCAGGTTTTGTCCTTAGTCATTTTAAATATATAAGCAATTAAGCTGTGTGAATGGAAGAATCTGGGGAAGTCAAAAGGAGCAATGGGGTGATACAAATATATACAACAAATGTAGGCACGATACCGAAGGCAAGTATGAAGGAAATCAGTAGTAATGCATATACCATTTAAAGATCCACCCATAAGACAACATTCAGCTGTTCAATCTACTTGTGCATTTTTTATGCCTTGCTGGTACGTGGTTGGATACCCCTGGTTACTGGTTTAATTCTTAATATCAATAACATGCTGGAAACATTCCTTAGAGATTTTGTTCTATATTGACATGATACCATCACACAGTTTCTGCAAATTTGCTTGCTGCACATCCATAATGCAAAAGTCCTGTTCTAAAACTTCCCAAAGGTGCTTAGCTGTATTGAGATATGGTAACTGTGGAGTCCATTTGAGTCCAGTAAACTCATTGTCATGTTCAAGAAACCAGTTTGAGCTGATTTGAGGTTTGGACATGTGACGTTATCCTGCTTAAAGCATCCAGGGGACGGATACACTGTGATCCTAAATGGATGGACATGGTCAGCAACAATACTTGGGCAGGCTGTAGTGTTTTAGCAATGCTTAGTTGGCTCTAAGGTGCTGAGAGTGCCAAGAAAATATCCCTCATACCACTATAGCACCACCTGCCTGCTGATACAAGGCAGAATGGAAACATGCTTCTATGCTGTTTATGGTAAATTCTCAGGGGGAAATATGAGAAGACATCAGACTATTGCAGGATCAATCAAGACTCATCAGCCCAGATAACATTTTTCCATTCTTCTATTTTCCAATTTTGTGGAGCCTGTGTGACCTGTAGCCACCGTTGCTTATTGTTATTAGCTGACAGGAGTGGCAGCTGGTGTGGTCTTCTGCCGCTTCAAATTACCACATTGTGCAAGAGATGCTCTTCTGCATAGGCTCCTTGTAATGAGAGGTTATTCGAGTCACTGTTGCCTTCCTATCAGTTTGAAGCAGTCCAGTCATTCTCGTTTCACTTCTGGTATGAACAAGGGATTTTCAGCCAAAGAACTGTGGTTCACTGGATATTTTCTCTGTGTGTGACCACTCTCTGTAAACCCTAAAGATGGATGTTTGGGAAGATCCTGGTGGATCAGCAGTTTCTGAAATGTTTGGACTAGCCCATCTGGCACCAGCAACAATCAAAGTCACCTCAATCACCTTTCTTCCCCAACTTCATGTTTGGTTTGAACTTCAGCAGAACTTCATCTAAATGCATTGTGTTACTTCCATGTGATTAGCTGATTAGATGTTTGTGTTAATGAGCAGTGGAAAAGTTCCAGTACTACACAATGAAGTGGTCAGTGAATCTGATTACAATGAGCGTGTAGAAGGGGTCACCTTTATGCTATTGCTGCTTTTAAACCTTAGCATTGTTCAAGGAGAACAATGATCTGTATTTTAAGCTTCAGGGGGAAATATGAGAAGACATTTTCAGTGACAATTTTAACTGTTGGGTCTTAAAAATCCCATCCCTAAGACTATTTAAAATGAGGGCAACTTATGGAAAGAATAAAATGTAATTTTGTAATATGGCCTCTCACAAAGAGAGAGAAAAAAATAGATGTGTTATGCATGATGGATCCACTCAGTCTAAAAAAAAAAGTTTTAAAATCTGACTCATTGGTCAACCTGTGCATGCATTTGCACACATATTATTTTCTCTTATTTCCTTTTTAGAATTAGAGTATGCAATTACGTTATTATTTTTGTAATTTTATATTAATCATATTTATGTCAATTTTGGTACAGCTTTTGGTAATTCCATTATTACTGTATTTTAAATAGTGGAAAGAATAATAAGTTTTAGAGACAGCTTTGAGTTTTGTTTGTGTGTAATATTATTGACAAAAGCACTTAATAATGTAAGCTCCAATGGCTCCGTAATTATAACCAGTTACTGCATGCTTGGTTTTTGTGATTAGCGCTTATTTTAATAACAATCCTATTTACTACCCTAGTTAGAGGTTATAGAGGTTAGATATGCATATAATTTTATATTAGCAAGTGCTCTCCAAAGGTCAAACCTCCTTATGGTGGGTTTAAACAACTCAGCTAAACACTACTGTGACTGTTTTTCAGCTCAGTTTAATTTTATTTTCAATTCCAAGTTGCCAAGCAGCAGCAAAGAAACCTAAAGGATTTAGAGAGTTTCTGTAAAGAGCAGTGGGCCAGAGTTCCTCCTGGTGACCAACTGGAAGAATCCCCTTACTGTTGTGCTTGCCAACAAAAGTTTCTCCATCAAGAACTAAATCATGTTTTGCTTGGGGATCAAAAGCTTATTTCACATCTAAATAATTTGATAACTTTTAGGTGACGTGTTTTTTTTAATCTTACTTTTTGTTTGATATTCTGTCTCGATTAAAATGAAACTACCATAAAAATTAGAGACTCTTAATTTTTTTGTTATTGAGAAAACTTAGAAATTAAGCAGGGGGATCAAAGAAATATTTCCCCCATTGTATCTACCACCATTTCACAAAAACACCTTTTTAGTTTGCTTTATAATGCAAAATAAAGACACTCAAAATTAGAGAGAAAATCAACTATCAGATGCTCCTCTGTGAACAAACATGTGGCTTTGGGGAGAATTCGACTTTAACAGAAAGAAACCTCCAACAGAATCAGTTGGGGAGTGAGGGAAAACAGAAGAGTATAAACAGGAAAAATCATAAAGAGACCAGGAGAATACCAACACAAGTCATGGACAAAAACTTAAGGTCCAAGTTAATGACACTGAAAAATAGCAAGTAAATACATGGGGAGTGAAAAGAGGTGAGTGGAAAAGAAATGCTCAGTGTATCATGGGAAGGTCCCCCTGCAGCCTGAGCCTACAGCACCATAACTAAGGGATCATTCAAAATCACCTGATCCTACCCTATACGCTCTAATAATGATAAGCTTTATCAAAAATGAAAGTTTTAAACAGAATCTTATAAGCAGAGAGGGTATCTGTCTCCCGAATCCAAACTGGAAGCTGGTTCCACAGGAGGGGGACCTGATAACTGAAAGCTCTGCTTCTAGTTCTACTTTCAGAAACTCTAAGAACCACAAGTAAGCTCGCAGATTGACAGCAAAGTGCTCTACTGGGATAATGTAATACTAAATGTCTTTAAGATATGATGGTGTCTGATTATTCAAGACTTTGAATGCGAGAAGAAGGATTTTAAATTCATTTCTAGATTAAACAGGGAGCCAGTGAGAGGAAGAACATGTCTCTTTCTATTCTCTGATAGGACTCTTGCTGTGGCAATTTGGATCATTATAACAGACTGATAAGAAGGAATTACAACAGTCTAAAACTTAAAACAACCTCGCTTCCTTATATAATTTATTACATTACCCATCTGTGATCAACAAAGCTGGAACACAAACGAGCTGGAAGATGAAGTTATTCCTTTAGAGCACCTATGCTCATAATAAGCTCAGTGGGAACCAAAATTGGAATTCAAAATCACACCAAAAACATGAAACATTTTCTAGTGTTTCCTTCATTTTTTTGATCAGAAGGAGAGAGAGGAAGGTAAAGACCTCTACACACTGAATGTGTAAAATTCATTTTGTGCATTAAAAATAATTTTCAGATTTACTTATTCTTAATGCAACAGTTCACACCCAGTACCTAACAAGGACAAATTTGCAGCATTTATTTTTTTTAGGATTAAGTTGGATCAAGTTTTCATAACAGATTTGTCCAATCAGACCACTGCAATTGGCAGCAAGTGCGTTTGTAGCTTAGGTACAGGTACACTGAACACATACCTCAGACACACAACTAGATGCTGCTCTGTATCAGTCTGGTCTCTGAAATTCTTCCTTTCCCCACATCTGAGCGATATGGTCCAAACTCTGCCAACAAGAGAATCTAGAATCTCATTTTTTCAACATATATGCATATATTCAAATTTAGAAAACAGGAAACATAGAAAACAGGTCTAGCCCGGATCTGGCATCAAGCTGGCACTTCTGACTAACTGGTGTCATGGCAGAGTGTATGTCAACCAGATGTGGGCCAGGTCTGGCAATGATGGCACTGTTTATGTTCCCATTTTCCTATTTTAGTTAGAAGACCCAAATGCCATGTTGCAATGCTATACTGCTATGGTAGCCAACGTTTCAAATGCAGGTTTGACAGGTTTGTGAGTGTACACTTTATCCAAAACCTAGTGACGGTTTACTTGTCTCTTCCAGTGGGTAGCTGTATCTCAGGAGGTAGAGCAGGTCACCTACTGATCGGAAGGTTAGTGGTTCGATCCCTGGTTCTTCCAGTCTGCATGGCGAGAGTGAGAATGTGTGTGGCTGTAGTTAGGAAGCACTCAGCTTAGAGGAAGTGTGTGAGTGGGTGAATGTGGCATGTTGTATAGAGCACTTTGAGAAATCCGGGATAGTAGAAAAGCGCTATAGACGAATCAGTCCATTCACTGTCTGAACAGAGTTTCGTCATGTTACTTTTGCACTATTGTGTTCCGGCACATGCCGTTATTACATGGCTTGATTAAGGTACACATTAGGCTGACATCTGGGCCCAGAGTTGTGAAACTGTTGTGGGCCAGCACAAGGCCAGCAGTGTGTCTGCAACTGGCCTTGTGCTGGCCCATGTGTGGGCCACATCTGGCAAACCAGATCTGGGCCACCAAAGGGCTGTCATTCTTTGCGGTATGTGGGCCATGTGTAAGCACATTGTGTGGGCCAGATCCGGGCCATACCAATTTTGCTATGTGGGTAAGGTCTAAGTCATCATACTAACCCTAACTAAGCTAAGTAGAGAGAATAGTGCATCACAATATCAAACTAAAACAAACTCAAATCCGAAATATCTACTGAGATGATTGAAAATATAACACTAAGCGTGACTAAGAACATTTTTAATTTTGTATTATTTTGCATAGGATCTAAAAAGCTTCAGTGTTATTTACAGTTACTGTCACAACAGACAACATAAGCTTGACTGTTTATTTTTGCAGTGTAGGATTTATATGCATCAAACTGTCAACAAAATTCACATAATTGCAAGTATTAAAAACTGGTATACAGTCTGGAGTTTGCACTTTAGCGAGGCTCTGCTAGGTCATCTTAAATCAGTCGTGTGATTTGGACTGGTGTGTCCATTGACTCCAGAGGGTTAGATTAAAATAGAAAAAAAGAGTTTTTGTTAGAAAAAAATATCTTCCGTGTGTGTGTGTAGAGTTTTGGTTTCACAACAGTATTATTATCTGTATACATAATCAGCGCTCATATGAAGATCCATAAACTTGTTACATACCCAGTTTCACAATGCCGTGTACTCTGCATTAGAGGTTGGCTAGATTTGAGTCATGAGATAATTATATTACTTCAATTGTTTATCAAATCAAAGTTAAAATACCCCAAAGTTCTGACATTCCTTGAACTAAAAAATATGCAGGTAGAAAATACTAAGAACCACCCCAATTAGCCTTAAACTAAAATGTTTTCTTTTTTATGTTGCTTTTCCCCTCTCTTACGTTCTTTAGCAATAGATGCTGTTAGAAAACATGACAAGAATTAATGGTGTGGATAATTGGGCCAGGCCATGAACTCAAAGTTAGTTAGACAAAACAAACCTGTCTCACCCTGTGTTGTTGCCTGTATGTCATTATGTTCCTGTGAAATGGTATCAGTCACGCAAGCATTTTTGCAGTTCCACCTCTGAATTTAGAATATTGCTAGGTTCAAGTAAAATATTTGTTGCTGATTTGTTAGAGCGAGTGTTGTTGTGTGTGTTCTGGGTTTCTAGTCATTAAAGACCAACACGTTGTTTTTGTGTATGTTTGGCAGGTGTGAATTGTAACCCTAGGATGTGTTGTTCAAATGCGAGCACACTGAATAGTCCATTTAATCCATTTCAGCTTCCACTGACTTGTAAAATGTGACATTATTAAATGCATGCTGACTGTCTGACAGTTCAGGTCATTTGTGCCAATTGTTCACCCTCTGATGCCTCAAGACCTTAGCGTGGACCTCTGCATTGACAGTCTCACCCTGGGGGGATGCATTCATAGTGCACAACCCCGTGAATATAGAAAAATGACAAGGATGCTCCTGGTTGCACTCTTGACCTGATCTGCATTAGGACTATAAACTGTGGGCTCTTCCACTAAAGACTGTTGTCTGTTCAGTGGTTGTAGGAAGAGACCCACTTCTCCTCACCCTTAATGATCCTTGACATGAAGTTTGAGTCAGTTTGACACCACGTGCTTTACATTATGCTTGTGCTTCTTTGTGTCCTCACTCCTCCTATGACCTGGAAATTGTTCACCCTCTGCCAAAATGACTCAGAAGACACAGAGAGCGGAGGCTCCTAGAGACGATAAGAGTAAGGCTATCCATATATGCATCCATACACTCCTGCTTTCCTTAACTTTCTCTCACATTTCAAGACTTCCGGGGCTTTCATATTTTGCTTTTTCTCCAGGGCCGTCAAACCTTCTTAGAAATAACTGTGTGCCTGATATTACACAAGGTATGAGGTCGTCAGTGAAACACAAATTAAAAACACAATCCACAGACTACATACAATTTTAACCTCTCGTCACCATAGCCTGGCAGCGAATAACCTCATTAAAGGAATAGTGTGCAGCTGCTCTCTGTGCAAAAAGGAAGACCAGTTAGATGTTGAATGAATTATCTCACCTTCTTTGTTGCTGTTGCTCTTTGCTCTTGACTATTTTTGTTTAACTTCAAACCAGCAGTAAAGACTGAGACTTAAATACACACAAAAGCAAAAATCAGCCATATGCACTGCTGGTAGGATGTGTGTAGCAGGTACAGTAGAGGGTTTTTCTAACTTGTTGAAGCTGGAACAATATTTACAGATTTAAACTTCCCAGATCAATAAGTCATAGCAGAAAAACTGTTAAAACGCCAATAATGACTCTTTTCCAACCATCGTATGATTAAAAAGGAGCTCAAATCTGAGTAAGGAAAATAACTCTGGTCTCTGTGCCAGGGAAAAAGGAAAAAGAAATCTCATCACATCTTACCAAAGTTCCTTCACACAACGCTCCTCTCCTATTGGTCATACTAAATTACTTATTGATTACTTATTGATTCTAAAGCAATAAAAAATGTATTTTAATATTTATGTGATCCACTGCATTTTCCCGTGTAATGGCATAAGCAGTGTGCGTCACAAATACTTTATTTACTTTATAAAACAAAGTAAATGAATATCTCATTAGTGGTAGACAATTAGGCAGATGACACTGCCGCTACATCTTTTGCAACAATGTGATAAAATACACACAAGACAGCTAAAATATTTGCTTAGTGCAGGACGACAGGAAGCACGATCGTAGTCTTATCCTCCCTGACACAAACACACAAGTGCTTGATTAAGTGAGGATTTTTTTCCCCCTATGATAGAAAGTTAATGTTATTTTTATTTAGTAATTTATTTCAGCTGTAGTGACTTGGGTGTTAAATTAAAAGTTTAATAGAATATTAACTTCAAAAGTTTTCCTTTTCTTTCAGAAGGCTCACATTCCTCAACCTTCCTGCGAGAGTGCTAGAGAGGACGATGCGCTTGAGTTTGCCCAATCAGTCTGTATGTGTTCTGTGGACATGGAGAAGACATTGGACCACATCCCCTCAGGGATGTGTGAGGGGGCTTTTGGTAGAATGAGACCCATTGTTGGGGGCTGTTTGGTCTCTGTACAATGGCAACGAGAGCTTGGTTTGCATTGCTGGCAATAAATCAGATTGATTCCTGCTTTATGTTGGACTCTGCCAGAGCTGCCCTTTGTCACCGATTCTGTTCATAATATTTATGCTGAACTGGTGGAGGGTGGATGGTCGTGGGTTTGGCAGTCTCAGGCTGTTCACCTATGATGTGCTTCTGTTGGGTCCATTGAGTGATGACCTCCAGCTTGTACTGCTGTGTGAAGTGGCTGGGATGAGAATTACCTCTAAGTCATTGTTCTCAGCTGGAAACGGCAGGAGTGCCTACTCTAGGTTGGAACAAGTTGCTGCCTCAAGTGGTGGAGTTCAGGTATCTTAAAGTCTTGTTCATAAGTGAGGGAATTAAGGGTGTGGGAGACTGACAAATGGATAGCTGCATCATCTGGATGGCGTAGTGGGATGGATAAGAGGTGGTTCACATCTGGCCAGGAGGTCTTCTGGACACCTCAAAAGTGAGGCGTTTTGGACATCTTTAACAGGGAAGAGGCCGTGGGGCAGACCCAGGACACACTGGAGAAATTGTGGGTTAGATTTACTGAGGGTCTCTACCAGCACAAAACCATCTTCTTGCTAGGGATGGGTATCGTTTAGGTTTTATCCAAAAGTGCCAAACCGGTACTTTTGAAACAGTGCCGGTGCTTAAACGGTGCTCAAACCGGTGCTTAAAGAATGGAGAACACAAAATTGGTCCAAAAACCTCTCATGTTTAGCTGTTTTTTTGTAAAAAGATAACAATGTAAGCCTTTTCTTCAGCTATAGGGCATATATGGTATCACTCTTGGCTGGAAGCAGTGCTTAAACAATGGAAAAAACACAAAATTGGTCCAAAAACCTCTCATGTTCAGCTGTTTTTTTGTAAAAAGATAACAATGTTAGCCTTTTCTGCAGCTATAGGGCATATATGGTATCACTCTTGGCTGGAAGCAGTGCTTAAACAATGGAAAAAACACAAGCTTTGTCCAAAAACCTCTCATGTTTAACTGTTTTCCACTTTTTCTTTGGTCATTTTAGCCTTTTTGGCCAGGGTAAAGGGAGTATCTGCCGTCAAACAAGAAGACAGCCGCATGTAACTACGACGGTGTTTGCTAGTTCACCTTACGTGCATTAATGTAATAACGTGGTTAGTCTACTCAACGTGAATTACACACAAACAACATTAAGCTACTCACGCAGAGAAGAACGGCTGCTGCTGCCATCATCATCGTCATCATTTCTGCTACACTGGTAGGGCTAGGGGCCAGGACTCTCCTCTTCGGGTTTTTGGGGGATGTTGCTAACTCCGGGTCCGATAACAGGCACCACACCCGCAGTAGATGTGCTCGGTGTGAGGTCTCGCAGCAAGCTATCAAACACGGCGCATTTCTCGGCTTTAAAAAAAAACGCTATGCGTCGCCAGGTGTTTCATCGGATTCGAGGTGTTACCTCCTTTGACAGTATCACCGAAAAGCACTTGTTGCAGGCAGCTGAGTTTGTATCTTTTGCTGTGAAGTACAGCCAGACTTTTGACCGCTTGGCCTTGGGCATTTTTAATCTGTAGCTCTGCTTTAAAAGAACGTACGTACCTGGACCTGCCTACTATCCTCGGAAACATAAAATGATTGGCTAAAATTGGCTCAGGAAAAAAAAGCACCGAAAAAAAGGACCGAAATGTGCGCTGCTTTTCGGTCTGGTTACTACCGTTTATGTCAGAACCGGTGCCATTATGGCACCGGACACCGGTACCCATCCCTACTTCTTGCATTGATGAGAAATCTAAAAGATGCCGTGTCAATTTTGTGACTGAAAGGCACAGACGGGTATTTTTGTGGCCAAAATTATTGAACATCTATTTCTAGGAATTTCCTTTTTATTGCACAACCTTAATAATGACACAAATATGATCTGTAAAAATTTGTCACAGAGTTTCCTGCTAATTGTATTAAAACTTAATTGATGTGTTTTTTGTGTCTAATGTTGGGCTGTGATAGTTGGTAAAGGGACATTCATTTATTTTGAATAAGAAGGGAAGACTATCAGAACAAGTGCATATTTTGCACAGGTGGATTGCTCAATGCTGTGCAATGTCAGCACTCTAATTCAGTCTTGTAGCTTTTTAATACCTCCTCACCCTCTGTTTAAAAATGAGCTTCACATATTTGGGGTCCTCAGTAACACTGAGTAGAACTTAATAGAAGTGAATGTGGAGTGCTGGAGGGAGGGAGGAGAGGCATACAAGAAGCATACAAGGATGCATGCTGTCTTACAGGCAGCCAAGTTCATTTTTACAGTGAACAGATTCAGGCTTTTTTTTTTAGATTTCTACACCGAGATCAGTACACAAGGAAACGTCTGTGTGTCTTTTCTCAGCAGTGCTCAGCAGCACGCAATGCTTTCATGTGGTTTTCTTTTTTCCTTCGCTTTTATTTTCTAGATCTGAGCTAATACATACCATTGAAATGTCAGTCAAAACGCAGCTATTAATGGGACTGCGTTAGTATATTAGATTTATGTCTGAATCTTGCAACATGTAATACTGACTGAAATAAGTATCTGCAGCCTTCAGAAAAAAACAGCCGATTCATGCACGAGCCACATCTTCACTAAGACACGGTCAGCTTGGGAACTTACAGTACATAATGTTTTTTATTCCTCAAAGGGGTTAAAGTGGAATTTGGCCACTGAGTGTACACCAGCTGACCTGTCCTCCTGCTCTGATACTGACTGCTTTTTGTGGATTTAGCCAACAGAGTTTAGTAAGGTGTAAACAGATGTAGTGCAGGCCATATGGCTGATTTCAAACCACCAGATATTAAGTATATAAGTATAAAAACTAGAATTCAGTGAGGGAATCTAATCAGCGTGATTATCTTAAATATAAATTGATCTCTGCCACCCATGACGTAACCTAGTAACAGTACTCTAGATATAACCAATTCAGCATAGTGCGTCACTGTAAACTTTATCACAAAACTGCAAATTAAGCAGTTTAGCCTGCAATAAACTGCTTGGTATTTAAAGTACACTTCAGTTTTTTTGCAAGATGTGTCACAAAAATGCACTGAGAAAAACATCACATTCAGACACAATATCTGATTTAAAAACTCTAAAATGAACTATGACATTACTTGGACCTTTTTTTAAATTTTCAGTTTATAAAACTGAATTTGCAGCATTTTCTATGTTTGGTGATATTTGTTGGACTTGAAAATTACATGCACAAAAAAAATGTTACTTGCTTTATACTTGCTCCTCTTCTGTAGCTAGCTAAATGATGAAGTACCACAACCTCAACTTTATGTCTGCATACATGAACACATCACGGGATGCAAAGAAAAAAGGGATGCATTGAAAGTGGAGCACGGAATCTCATTATTTTCTTATTACTGAGCAAATATCTTTATGCTGTCACTTGAAGCAACACAGGGCTGCAGCACACTAAGAAGCCATCTCATTCAACACCAACATGCATTAACCTGCTCATCAGATTTAATTACTTATTAACTGAAGATGCTAGAACGCCATTCTGAATTGTTCCAGCCCACTCAGCTCCAACTCCTACTTCTACACAACACTCAGACTTCCGACTAATACGGTGGAATGATTTGTAATATCACGGCTCTCCTCTGGATAAATCCCGCACTCCACCTGAGTCTCAGTACTCCAGACCCCAGCAATTTCTATCAGAACCTTTATCAAAAACATTGATTCTCTTGGGAGATGAAAGCCTCTCAAAAGTCACACTCAAGCCAGTCCATATTCAACTAAATGTCAGCCCAAGCACAATTTAAAATGAGCAAGGACTATAGCTACTCAGCTTTTGTGTGAAATGGCAGACAGCATGATTGTTTTGTGTATGAGCCAAAGGAACAAACCATAACACTTTTTTTCCCCAAGATAAGACATTTCGGTTCATGTTATTTTTTTTAACCCAGGATAAATTGATGGTAGATCTAATTAATAGCTTCTTAAAACAGGTCTGTGTGAACATTTCATGAAGTCAGGCACCACAACAGATGCAAACCACAGGAGGACAGTTGAGGGGGCACCACTGCATTTCATTGCCTTGCACTTGTGACGTGTGCAATGACAATAAAGTTAAATTATTTTCTAATCATTTCTATTATTTCTAAGAAGTAATGTTTAGTATATCTTGTTTTCCCTTTAACTGTCTAATGGTTCTTATTGTAGTTCTGTTTCATCTTATTTGTCAGGGTTCCTGGGTCGGTGACCCAGTGTTTTCAGTTCTGTTCATTTTCAGTCTAGTTTGCCACACTAATGTTCCCACTTCCTGTTTTTTTCCCATGTCAGCTCGTGTCATTAGCCAGATTATGTTCAGCTGTGTACTCACCGGTCTCTCATCATCATCCTCATCAGTCTGTGTATTTAAGTCCTCTGTTTCCACTTGTTCACTGTCGTGTCATTGATGTTCTTGTGATGTTGATGTTGTCTCTCCGTATGTATGTTCAGTTCAGTCAGTCAGTCAGCCATCCATCCAGTCTTTCAGCCAGTCAGTCAGTCTTTCGTTCCTGCCCTGTTCATCCACGCTTGATAATAAACCACCTTCAGTTCTTCACTATCCACGAGTCCTGCGTTTGGGTCACTTCCTCGCCTCCACACACGACACCCCTGACAGAATGACACGACCCGCTTTTGACCCAGCGGACTCGGACCTTTTTGAGCGGCAGGAGGCAGCGCTCTCCATTTGGACGGAGAAGCTCAAGGGGAAACAGCGGCTCTTCGCGGAGCAAGAGCACATCTTCGAGGGAACTCGCCTGGCTCTGGGCGGGCCTCGGAGACGCCGCGTTCCCCCACCTGCTGCCTCACCTGCACCGGAGCATTCGCCGCGGAGAGTGGACGTTTCACGCTGCGCTGCGGCCGTTCCCTCTCTCGCGGGTCCGCTCCTCGCTCACACGCCATCTGCCTCATTCACCGGACCTTCAACCTCGCCACGGCACAGCGGCTCCGCCTCCCACCTCGGCTCAACAGAGGCTCCCGCGCCAGAGGCTCGGATGTGTACACCGCCCGCTTCCTCCTCCCGGTGAGGTGTTCCAGTGACTATTTTTCGCACTCTTCATCTGATTCCTCACATAAAACAAATAACAGACTCACCTCCGATTCATGGGGAGTTTCCCTCCTGGATGATGATGTAGACTGGGAATATCTTTTCTGCTCTGCTCCCCCAGAGACTGTTCAGTCAAAGACTGTAAATAGTGGTGGCAGAAAGACAAGAACAATCCCTGATACAACTGCCAGTATCACACACCCAGTCACTATTTCCACACCCTTCACTCAGCCCTTTCCTACCAGCACGGTGTCCCGAATTCGGCCTTCCGCTTCAGCCGTTTCACCTCCTCAGATGACTAGGGCCCAGCCTACACCCACACCAGTGCCAGCTCCCAGGAGGAGGGCAGCTGCGATCAGTCTACCTCCACACCCGCTCCTGTCTCTCGGGTGGGGGTGACTGGTGTCCAGCCACCTCCCGTGCCTGTCCCAGCGCCCAGGCTGAGGGCAGCCAGAACACAGCCTGACTTCCCTAGAGGCTTGGAAGAGCTAACCGGTCCACCTGCTACTTCACCTCTTCATCCACCTCCTGATCCAGCCTTTCACGCCCTCGCATTATCACTGGTTAGGCTAGCTGAGGTTTCTCCTGCTCAGGCACCAGCTTTACTAGCCCAGGCTGTAGCTTTATCTCCGTCACTAGCTTAGTCTGTAGCTCAGCCATTAGCCACGCTCACCTCAGCTCCGTCGTTAGCCACACCCACCTCTGTTCATTCCTTAGCATCCCCGGTCCAGTCAGCTCCCTCTCCTACTGTTCAGCTCCCGGTCCAGTCAGTTCCCTCTCCTACTGTTCAGCTCCCGGTCCAGTCAGTTCCCTCTCCTACTGTCCAGCTCCCGGTCCAGTCAGTTCACTCACCTGTTGTCCAGCTCCCGGTCCAGTCAGTTCACTCACCTGTTGTCCAGCCTGCTCCTGTTGTCCAGCCTGCTCCTGTTGTCCAGCCTGCTCCGCTCCTGTTGTCCAGCCTGCTCCGCTCCAGTCAGTCCAGCCTGCTCCGCTCCAGTCAGTCCAGCCTGCTCCGCTCCAGTCAGTCCAGCCTGCTCCGCTCCAGTCAGTCCAGCCTGCTCCGCTCCAGTCAGTCCAGCCTGCTCCGCTCCAGTCAGTCCAGCCTGCTCCGCTCCAGTCAGTCCAGCCTGCTCCGCTCCAGTCAGTCCAGCCTGCAGCGCAGGCTGCTCCGCTCCAGTCTCCTCCGGTCTTTTTCTGTTCCACAGTCGCCCATCCTCCAGCCAGTTCAGTCTGTAGCTCAGCCTCCTGTAGCACAGCCTTCTGTCGCCCAATCACTCATCCACCAACCTGTTCTGTTCCCGGACCTGCAGCCACAGCATCCAGAGCCAGCTGTGAGCTCTCCTGGTCCTCAGCCAGGGGTTTCCGCGCCCCCTGGCCCTGCCGCGCCTTCAGCCAGAGGCCTCCGCGCCTGCGTCGCCTGGTCCGGCCTCCGCTTCAGCCTTGCCGTCGCCTGGTCCGGCCTCCGCTTCAGCCTTGCCGTCGCCTGGTCCGGCCTCCGCTTCAGCCTTGCCGTCGCCTGGTCCGGCCTCCGCTTCAGCCTTGCCGTCGCCTGGTCCGGCCTCCGCTTCAGCCTTGCCGTCGCCTGGTCCGGCCTCCGCTTCAGCCTTGCCGTCGCCTGGTCCGGCCTCCGCTTCAGCCTTGCCGTCGCCTGGTCCGGCCTCCGCTTCAGCCTTGCCGTCGCCTGGTCCGGCCTCCGCTTCAGCCTTGCCGTCGCCTGGTCCGGCCTCCGCTTCAGCCTTGCCGTCGCCTGGTCCAGCTTCTGCCACGCCGTCGCCCAAGCCACGTTCTGGACGTCAACGTCGGCGCAGTCTTCCTCGCGGCCGCCCACCGGACCTGCTCAGTGGCCGCCGCCGCCTTCCTCGCGGCCGCCCACCGGACCTGCTCAGTGGCCGCCGCCGCCTTCCTCGCGGCCGCCCACCGGAACTCCTCAGTGGCCGCCGCCGCCTTCCTCGCGGCCGCCCACCGGAACTCCTCAGTGGCCGCCGCCGCCTTCCTCGCGGCCGCCCACCGGAACTCCTCAGTGGCCGCCGCCGCCTTCCTCGCGGCCGCCCACCGGAACTCCTCAGTGGCCGTCGCAGTCTTCCTCGCGGCCGCCCACCTGAACTGTCTCTGCTTGGACTCCGTCCCTCCGTCCTGGGCCCCCTCCGCCCGCCCTGTTCTGGTCTTTCTCTTTCTTTCGGCCGTCGGGTGCCGGCCTTGAAGGGGGGGGTACTGTCAGGGTTCCTGGGTCGGTGACCCAGTGTTTTCAGTTCTGTTCATTTTCAGTCTAGTTTGCCACACTAATGTTCCCACTTCCTGGGTTTTTTTTTTTTTTTTTTTTTTTTTTTTTTTTTTTTTTTTCCCCATGTCAGCTCGTGTCATTAGCCAGATTATGTTCAGCTGTGTACTCACCGGTCTCTCATCATCATCCTCATCAGTCTGTGTATTTAAGTCCTCTGTTTCCACTTGTTCACTGTCGTGTCATTGATGTTCCTGTGATGTTGATGTTGTCTCTCCGTATGTATGTTCAGTTCAGTCAGTCAGCCATCCATCCAGTCTTTCAGCCAGTCAGTCAGTCTTTCGTTCCTGCCCTGTTCATCCACGCTTGATAATAAACCACCTTCAGTTCTTCACTATCCACGAGTCCTGCGTTTGGGTCACTTCCTCGCCTCCACACACGACACCCCTGACATTATTATTAAATAGCCATTATGACTAACACCATTAACTGATCACAGATAATCATAAGCATTTAATGTCCCTCTGGCCTAGGCCCAGCATATAATGTACAGAACTAAGTGCATGAATTTAACAGTGAACAGGGAATTTTTTTTTAAAGATATGTCTACAATGAGCGTCAGCCTTTCAATGTATTTTTAAAATGTATTTGAATTAAACTACTACTGCCTGTAATACTACTCCTACTACTACTAATAATAACATATCTAAATTATTATTACATATTTAATCAGTAGTAACAGTAAAAACAAACAAACAAAAAACATTCCTTGGACTGATTGAACTATTGATTGATAAACTATTGCTCAAGACCACTTTAGAAAAGTTATGAGACAGTCTGGCTCCTTTAAAGCAAAATATCAAGAAATGTAGCATGGCCTAAAGGCACCATAAATATAACAACTGGAAAAACTAATAATGTGTTTAATATTCTTCACAACCAATCCATTTAATATTGTAGCTGGTGTAACATTATAAGTAATGTTAGAGTTATTTTCCTTCTATCAACCCATGATGAATATGTGATGACACAGACTATTAGTACTATAAATTAGTTACTCACCATTAGATTAACATACTGACCATGGTCATTCCATGGTCAGTATGTTTCAGAATCAGAAGCTTCGTGATTAACAGGCAATCTCTGGGACACGCAGCAGCAGTGGTTTAAAGACCACCGCAGATCTCCTGAAAGCTCCGTCAGTGTACATCAAAAACAAGGAAACAAACAAGCTAGAGGGATGCTGGTTAACATTTTTGTCACATCTCTTGCAAATGTTAAACAGAAGATGGAAATTACATTTTTGAGCTGAAAAATGAACCTCAGTCATGATCAATAACAATCAAACTGTGCAACAGAAGTGGAGCATCAAAAAGGGGAAGCTTGACATTTAAAATATAAATGTTATTCTTATATACAGTTTTTGTAACTCTAGAAAAAAATCTGTCCTCTTATAGTCACGTGACTACACTATGGTGTGATGTTACTTAAAATGTACACATACTTTGTGGTCTATTTGAGACCTTTGTTTAATATGTATGTCCTCAGAATCAACAACAGTCATTATATCTAGTGTGAAGTTTTTTGTGTTCTGGGTGTGTGTTGTGTCCTAATTCCTTCGCAGAATTCTGCAGGTTTCGGCATGTTGAGCCAGCACCAGGGAATATCTGGACAACTGTTTGTCCCACTAATCCCTGACACCTAACCTCCGTGGGGTAAACCTTGGCTTCTCATCTAGCCTCCTGACAATACACTGCCAACTCAGCATATTTGAGATGTTTTTTCTTATACGCTAATGTCAAACCTTACTTTCAAGGGATGGAAATTTTAATGAGAAAGACCCTTTTCCCTGCTATAAACCACAGGACAATATCTGACCAGAGTGAATGTTATAACCTCTCTTGGGAAGACTAGCTTCTTCCTGAGGTCCACCAACATCTTCCCATATTTACAGACTGACAGGATGACATTTCTCCTCTGGTCAGGTGCTTGCAATGTGCTGCAAGCTTTAACAAATCCTATCAAATCAGGTCTGACCATTTCTGGAGAATGGTTTGTCATCACCCTAAACCTCTCGAGGACCTCAGCCAGCGAGGACTTGATCACAGCACCACCCGAGGAATCACTGTGCCACCTTGCATCCTGACAGGAATCTAATTTAATTGCACAATGTTCTTCCAGCATTGTTGTATTTTTTTAAAGCACTGTAAAGCACTTTCCAACTTTTTGACATGTGTTGATGTTATCTAATTCAAAATTAGCCAATATTTTCCATGAAAAATTAAAAAGAATCAGTTTAAACATGTTCTGTTTAAGTTCTTTTGTCAAGAGAATACGGGTTTATGCAATTCGCAAGTCATTACAATCTGTTTTGATTTGCATGTTACACAGCTTCCCGGCTGTTTTCAAACTTTTACCTTTTCTAGCAAAAATACCAGCATAATCCATAAGTGTCCAACTTATGGATTATGCTGGTATTTTTAGTGGCGGCCCAACTTCCAACACTGATGATGTAAGCCTAGTCTCACTACAAGGTTCAAATAGACAAATCTCATTTGAATCAACATCAGTAGTACATTTCATATCAGATTTATTCACATACAGAAAAAGATCTACCCTTGACACCAACAACATGGTAAACATGTCATAGTTAAATTCAAAAAGCTGAAAGATTTTGTGTGGTAAGAGCTTCCATCTGCTTTAATAAAGACTTGTCCAATAATTAAAGGAATTAATTTGTATTGCATCAACACATATTTGTGTTTTTATGCCAAGGTGATCAATATGGCAAAGCCATAGTTATAAATCAATTAAGAATGAGTGATATTCCACCAGCAGGAAAGACAGAGAACAACCCAGTAGACTGAAAGGCAGAAACAGATGGGAAGCAAACAGACTTTCCATCAGTGTTGCTCTGCAGAGTGTGACATACTCTTTGTGTTGCTGTGTCTGTATGTGTGTCCAGCACCCAGGCACGTTCCCCGCATCATAATGTAATTTTCTGCAAAATCTTCCACACCAGCTGATAGCTTGCTCAATTTGGAAATAAATACATAACATAAAGTAATTGCTCCAAATATGTGTACTATTAGTACCCTGTCTGGACTTGATTTGGGAATAACATCTTTCCCTGGTAATACATCCTGAGGTTTAAGAATTAGTATGGACCTTGTAACTTTTTGAAATACCTGATTTGGGTTTTTGATCAATGTCTGAAATTTAAATGATTGTTTATTGGCCCCAAATGTATTCTGGAGCAGGACAGCGACCCCAAACATACAGCCAAAGTCATTAAGAACTGTCTTCAGCGTCAAGAAGAACAAGAAGCACTGGAAGTGATGGTATGGTCCCCACAGAACCCTGATCGCAACATCATGGAGTGTGTCTGGGAGTACATGAAGAGACAGAAGGATGTGAGGAAGGCTGCATCTACAGAAGATCTGTGGTTAGTTCTCCAAGATTTTTGGAACAACCTTCCTTCAAAAACTGAGTGCAAGTGTACCTAGAAGAATTGATGCACACCAAATATTGATCTGAGTTAGATTTCCCTTTTGTTCATTCACTGCATTTTGTTGATGCATGAAAATAAATGATTAACGCTTCCATTTTTGAAAGCATTCCTTGTTTACAGCATTTTTCTCACCTGTCTAAAATGTTTGCACAGTACTGTATTTACATGTTACAATGCAGTTTCATGTCATGGTTAATAAACATCCAATATAATTTGTAATTATATAAGTATGAGCTTTAGTTTGGAAAATATTCTTGTGATAAAGCACATTCCAAAGTACAAATGAGGTTAAACAGCAACAGATAACCAACATAATTGATGAGAGTTTCACTACTCTGAAGGATTATCTGGAAAAACCATTTAAAATGCAAGATATCCATTAAGCAAAGTTAAAAAAATATATTAAAGAATTGGGAGTGTTGACTATTCAGAATGTATAGTATTCAAAGATTCTGTTGAAATTTCTCTGCACAAAGTTCGAGTTTAAAAGGCGATATTCAGTTCCCATGATCTTCATGCCTCAAGATGACACTACACTAAAAACACAGGTCCTGTAGAGGAAGTCACTTGATCGACTCAGGAACATTTCTGAAAACCAATAACGGTGAACACACTTCATCGCTGTATGGCCAAATTAGAAAATTCTATCGTCTACCAGGGACTTGAGCTCATTTAAAATGGACTGAGGCGAAGTGAAAAACTGTGGTGTGGCAAATTCAGTTTTGAAATTGTTTTATGAAATCATGAAACATTCATCCTCAGAGAGGGATCATTCAGCGTGTTTTCAGCGTACCGCTAAAAAAACCAGGTGTGGGTCTGCATTAGTGCATGTGAAATAGGTAACCAAACACACTTAAAATGACACGTGAAGCTAACTCTCACACTTCCCAGTAAATATATATCAACTTTTATTCAAGTGCGACTGGTAATGTTTGCTTCCTCTGGTGCGTACAACAAATCAACATGGACAGATAAAAATCATAATTCATGGCATGAGGCACCATGGCATAAAAAAAAAAATCCTCATTGTTTATGGTTGAATTCACAGGATGATTTTTTTGTTTGTTTGTTATTTGATGCAAGATTATTTTTTGCTTAAATGTGAATGAAGCAATTTTGGGAGAGTTATAGAAACGATAGAAATGAAACTGCAGGCAAACAGTCAGCAGACATTTTCAGAAGTCTACAAGTTTCTTTGAAACAACCTTCATGCAAACATTATGCTCACTTAAACTTCAGTCATGGATGGCTGGTTGCCTGCTTCCACAGAACACATTTGTATATTTGATCCAGGATCTATTGTCATGTTTCTGACTGGTGGTATTTATAGCTGGCATTCTCTGTTGTCAGGGAAAGGTTGCTGAGATAGACAATGTGTTGGGGTGTCAGGGGGGCTCAGACAAGTACAAAGAGTAAAGATATTTACCCTGCTAGAAAGCAGCCAGCCTATAGTATTTCTACTTCTCGCTCCAAATTTAGGTCTTTTATTATGTCTTTGCTGAGGCTTCTCTATCGATGGACACTCAGTTTATCCTCTGTCGTAAATTTTTTAAGCAAGTATCCAAGTTCTCGTTAAACTGTTTTAACTGTCTCCTCAATACGACAGCCTCACAACCTCTTTTCAATAATGGCTGTTCTGGGATGTACATTACAGCTACAGTCTGCCTATGTGTTGTGTAAGGGCTCTCTGCGGTATTGAAATGTGTGTCTGAGCCTTGTCTTGGGGCTGCTGATGAAAATGCATGAGTGTGGTTTTGCCCTTCACTTATCAAACTTAGTACATTAGACTATGTGCTGAATCACAGGGGTGCTAACTTAAGTGTTCATCAACTTTGGATTTAGTGCACCCACAGGAAGACATAGTTTGGCTTTGTCCTCACTGAAACCACCTATTCTTGTTAAGAGTGCCGGGACAACTTTTATTTAGTTAGTAAGATTCTATTGCTGTGAAAAGCATTTTAAACCAACATACAAAGCAGCCCCAATTTGGTTTACTAAATCACTAAATTCACTAAGTTCAAAGGTCTATTACTTGAAGTGTGGAAAAAAAATATTTTTGCATTTTTATTATATTAGCACTTGTTAAAACACCTCTTCTCATTTCTCCTAATACCTCTGTAGGTCTTTAAAAGGGACGACATCATTCTAATACATCATACCATCATGATAATAATCTCCAATTAGCCCGAGTCCATTCAGGGAATTAAATGGGGAAAGGGAACAAAGATCAGCCTAACCTTATGAGTGTGAAGCTGTCAAGCCACAGCGTTAAGCACCCTGATGTCTTTGAAGTGAGTTCAAAAGGCAAGGACTGTGATTCAAAACTCTTTTCGTCAACTCCTAATGAGCCCTAAAATTATGGCACCTCTGTCTAATCTGAGTTTGACCTTTGGAGGCAAAATGCCTTTTCATTTTGTAGGTCCAATAATGGCACTATTCAGGACAACTTGTTGTTTTCTTTTACTCAAATGTTTCTCAAGGATTTTTAAGTCTGAAATCACTTTTACGAGTTTAAAAAGCAGTTTACAAAAGGTACAATTTCATAGTTTAACACAGTCAATATTTAATTGAAAATGTATTTAATGAAAACTCTGTTTTTCACTTCTCATTAAATACGTCTTCATTGTAAGCTTCTTTTTTTCATTTTTTTGAATGTGAAGCTAATATATAGTTGCATCAATTTTATGGAAACAATTCAATTTAAATTCAAACAAGTATAAAACTGATATTTACATGAATGTACTGAAAACATTAGAACAAATACACAAGAAAACAGTCAGTAATGGAGAGTTTGTAAACAATATTGACAGACTAGACTTAACTGCGGAGGTAGGATTATAAATTACACACACTGTAGTCACCACAGTAATGACAAACAGTTAAAAGCTTCTTCCTTTCTTGAACAGACCTTCCATTTGTGACTGTGGACATGCTCCATCATATCTTTAGGTTGCCAAAGGTTTAAACTAATACAGCAACACATGTTTTTGGAGTTGTCATGTGCAAGTAGATGAAAGAAGAATTTTCCTTCCCCGTACAAAGTTTAACCCTGTAAAGCCTGAACCATGAAATGATTGCCAGGTTTTTTGAAAGTGAAGTGTTTATTTATTTTTATTATTACACATTTGCATATATGAGTTTTAATTTGTTTTAATTGTTGCTACATCTGACATTTTGTGCAATTTGGAGATTTACGTACATGTCTCAAAAATTCACAAAAATGAATATATCAAATACGATACACTTGATGTCACAGGGTTAACTACCTTTAACCTGCTGCACTGGCTCTCTGAGGCACCGATTTTGTTCATTTCGCTCATTCTAGTCACACTGAACTTCAGACAGTCATTAGATGCATTAGAAGGAAACATAAGACAAAATTGCCAATTTGTTGTTGAACACCGGGGAGCATTTAGACACACAGAGGAACAATATCAGTGATAAGCTGGCCAACCCAGAGCCCAGGACTGAACTTAATAGAAGCAGATCCTTGAAAACAGATAAAAAGGCAGCCAAGATCCAAAGAAGATCTTAGATCTTTGGACGGTCCTTCAATAAGCCTGGAGAACTATTCCTGAAAACTACTTCAAGAAATGAGAAGAAAGCTTGCTTAGCAGAGTTCAGGGTGTGGTAAAGAATAAATGTGGTCATTGATTATCATGCATTTTGTAACTGTAGAAGTTATGTTTTGCCTTATATACAGTATTTCCATGTATCTGTGCATATGTTTCAGTAAATTGGTGGACCTGTTTCCAATTTTCCAAAATATAAAGAAACGATGGATGACCTAAGACTTTTGCACAGTACTGTACATGCAGCATGCAGGAATTATACCTGCACATTTTATAAAAACAAGGCAGTCTGCGGTAAAGGAAGGTCATGACATAGCTACCAAATGATCTTTTAAAAACCAACAGGAGGTGGACACGTTGTGATAACAAACAGCACAAATTAGCAGTTTTTTAGGGATTATTAAAGTAGTTGAAGATGGAGGCAGATGATCTACTGTGGTGACCCTTAAAAGGAGCAGCAAGATAACTGGAGCAGTTTCACCCGTGAACACAAATATTAGGTCTGGGCATTGCATGAAGTATCCTTTCTGACATTTATCACACACCTGGAGGTGTAAGACAGATTCTCACTAATGGAAATGCTTTCTGTTTTAGGCAGAGGCTGGAACAGGTAGGTCATGTGGGTGGAAGCTCACAATGCTATTTCAGTTCTCTCTGATTTGGAGATTTCTGTAGGTACCTAGAGAAACAGAGGGCAAACTACAGAGTTCATGTTGTGCTGAAGAATAAATGTGGTCATACTAAATATTGACTTTTAAGTTTGTTAGAATTGCACACACTCTGTTTTGCCCCATGTGCTTCATTTCTCTGTATGTTTTTAACAATAAACAGCTGCACTTACAATCCCATTTTTGATGGATGGCTCAAGATTTTTCACAATCCTACTGTGCAACTACTTTGCGCTTGCATGTTTATGAAATCAAGTAATAGAAGAATCACTGAGTTGCTTTGCAAACAGTTATATATTTGCAAAAAACACCAGATCATAATTCACATCTGTTACTTTGTTATAGTACATTTTTCATGTATAATGTCTTAGACTTATCTGCTGTGATTTACTGATGAAAGCAGCCCTATTCACATAATTTGCATGCAACAAAAGTATTAAGTGTGAATTATGTAAACAACCAAAAACAAATTCTTTTAAAAACATTTTAAATTAAAAAACGCATTAATGTGATCAGTGGTGTGCTGTATATAACTAGAACAGATGGGATGGGGCAAAGGGATTGTTGGAGACTGGGAAAACCCATCCAGGACTTCACAACCACTTAATAAAGTCCTTGCCTGCTAAACAATTAATACAAGCCTACACTTTATTAAATATGCAATACAGATTATTATGGCTGAGTGTGGAAATAACAGCCATTCTAGCAAGCATTAAAATGTCTAGCTCCATTTGAGGCTCATTTATGGAACCTCTCCCATTAAGGATACATTAATACTGCAGGCACAGTTGAAGGGCATTGGAAAGTACTCTTCTAAATATTAAAGATGGCTGTCACTGGAAAAATATGTTGTCAGCAGGCTGAAGAATTAGGGCTATGTAAATTTCATCACATCCCCTCACTTAATGACAAAGCAGAGATCAAAATGTCATGAAGGACAAAAAAGCTTTCTATATCTGATTTAAACAAAGTCAGACACAAGATGATTATTTAATGACTGCCTGCCTTCCAAGAAACACATGAATACACACACATGCTTTTAACATCAAGGTAGAAGCTTATATGTGTGTAAACAACCTAATGCATTTGATCATTTTGCTCGATATTTCTCAGAGAAAACATTCTGACTTTTCAACCATTTATTGAGCTCACTTGCTTTTTGGTTAATTAATCTTGCTCTAATTAAGAGTTCTAACGATATTTTAATAAGCAGTTACTATAACATGACCTCATTAATAAAACTTTAGCCACTTATTTGCAATCAACAAGGAATTTCCTAAATGTGGGATGAAAAAAAGTATTTCTTACCAGAACAAACGGTACAGTGAGTGATGCTGTGATATTCAGTGAAACTAAGCACAGTGGTGCTTACAGGCTTGCCTTGGGGGGGTGTTTTTATGAATAATGCAATATATCTGTCATTAGGTCAGGCCAGATTAAAATAAAGATCAGGAGTGAAAAAGATTCTTTCCAACTAAATATGTAGCTGTTTGCAATGAAAACTAAGTTTCTCTAATACTGAACACACATAGTTTAGGTTGCTTTCAAGTAGTGAAGCAAAATCATATCTTTCTGGATTTTACTGAGAGTTGGTGAGTCTTTTGAGTATATATAACCAAACTCAACTGAGTTTCCTCAGTTTCCTATTTATTGCTGTCTCGTTCCGACCTCTGGTATCAGCATTGCAGTTTTTCCCAGAAAACTTGCGCTCCCTGAATATTTACTGATAATCCTCCATAAACCACATAGATGGTTGTGTGGGAAAATCACATTAGATCAGCAGTTTCTGACATGTGTAGACCAGCCTGTCTGGTACCAACAACCACAACACGTTTAAAGGCACTTTCATCCCAATTCTGATGCTTGGTTTAAACTTGAACAGGTCATCTTGATGCAAAAACTATAGTATTTTTATAGAAAATACCATACAAACTATAGTTTGTATAGTTATATTTTGTAATATTTTTTTAATTGGCTTCATTGACTGAATATTAGTCATACCCTTATCCTTTGAATATAATTATGAATGCTGAGTTTGGTGAATCCAATAGATTTAAAAGTTAATGTAAGTTTGAGGTTAGGTTATTTTAGGGGTTGTAAACTGTGGGTTTAAACATCAAAAGAATGTGCAAATCAAAAGTTTTTTTTATTTTTTGCAAACTCTTTGTTATCAAGTTAACTTTGTTCTGACTTTATAATTAAAATGTAACATGTCAGGTCTTCATCAATATCTAAATTTAAGTCCATTACATACCTAGAAATTGCCAGGTGTGACTGGATATAAATAGTTTCATCTTCATTATGCATTATCGTTAGACTTTCCCAAACTGGGGAAAATATAGGCCCCAACCTTCAAGTGTATAACTAAGGGTTTTCATGTCCAATAAATAATGCTGTTGAAAGAGTCCCCTTAATAGCCTTTGTACTACCACCAGTAGATCAATAGTTGAACTAATGTGTTTAGGTTATTAACTGGATTTTATATATATATATATTTATCATCCCCATCAGAGATCATACTATACACATACAACATTATATGATCAGCTTTTTCAGGCATAGATGTATAATTTCTGTCATTTAACTGCCATCTTTTGAGTTATGGTATTTTAACAGATTTCTATTCAGTTCTTCAAACTTGACCACATATTACCAGTTGTATCTACCCCGTAATGAAATCCAAACTTGATAAATCTGCAGTTATTGGAGGCAAGTGGCAGCGTTTTTTCACATGCCTCCAATAATTGTGGTTACCAAGGCACCCACTACAGTAGCGTAACTGAAAAAAGTTTAAGAAAGCCCGCTTTTGTCTTGCAGCGCAGGCGTTTAAAATAAAATCAAGATTGTTGCATTAATAACTGTCTACATAATTTTGTTTTAGCAATGATGGGAAAAGCAGGAGTGTAACGTTTTTATTACAGGTTCAAATCAATGCCAGAGCCCCGAGAATGGTCTCTGCAAGGATGATAAAACAGCCCTCATCTTTCTGCCTTTAGGAAAAGACTTAAATTAAATCTAGTTTCTCCCATTTTGTCTTTTGTTGATTGTCAGTTCAGTCTGTGGGAGTTTAAACTTAGCCTGCCCCGCTTGAAAAAGACAAAACAAGCCTCTGTAATGAATTTCAGAATTTTGGTCATCTGCTTCTAGCTCATTTTTGGTTTGTTTTTGTTTTGTTTGTTTGTTAACTTGTTTTTTGTATGGTGTACAGCATCTCTTTGTACATGTTTGTATAGCAAAGCATCTATGCATTTGTGAACCAGCTTCTTTGACTTTTGCTTGAGGTAATAACTATAAGTCTGTGTAACAAATTCCAATACTATTGACCTAATTCAAATAAGATGGCAAAGTACATATTCATACCGCGCTTGTATTTGAAATAAGCCCTTCTAGGTGGGCACTTGTACCTCTTGGTGAATAACTGAATAATAATGAATGAATGAAGCCACAGTGATCAGCAATATTTGACACAACATGTAAACTACAAATTATTCACCCTTTTGCTGCAAAGTAAATAGTGGCATAATTTATTGAAAAGACACACTTTAAAAATTACAAGAAGCATAACTACATGACACTGTACTTGGTTAGTAATTAGATATCATGTTTCAAACAATAGAACTAATACCTGTATATATAAGCAGACAATGTATCTGCGGCAGATGGAATTTTCTGAGTTGCATTTTTTCCCCCCATACATCCATGTAACAATAAACCAGTAATAGATATATTTTGAAATCCCTTATCACTTATTAGGTAGCATGATCTAACAATAGTTAAGTATCTTGAACTATCACATAGGTAAAAGCGTTGCTCATACAGGTGTCGAAGCTGAGTAAGGAACACAGCAGTGGAATGGTTTCCCTGACCTTCTCTTTCTTCTCTCTCACTCTTTCTTTCAGTTGCTCTTTCTTTCTCTCACTCTGTGCATGAAGGGGAGTTTATTTGAAATTCTTTCAGGGGGTGTGGGACACAGGGGTTGTCACATTACTATGGCTTGTGCACCTGTTAGCCATTGCTCATTACCTTCACTATAAAAGCACCAGTCATGATCTTGATTTATTGTCTTGTCTTCTTGTCTTCTCACCTAGCATCGGGTACTCATTCAGGCTCGGTTTGTTTTGGTCTACCTGCCACAGCTTTACTAATATTGTCATCTCTTCCTTGCAATCTTAGTCCTG
This sequence comes from Pelmatolapia mariae, assembly GCF_036321145.2. Lineage (NCBI taxonomy): Eukaryota > Metazoa > Chordata > Actinopteri > Cichliformes > Cichlidae > Pelmatolapia > Pelmatolapia mariae. The sequence goes on along the minus strand of NC_086227.1, from coordinate 16,732,616 downwards.
CTCTCCGGGCTTCTCCATGTGGGATGCCTATCCTCTGCTAACCCTGTTACCCCCTCCGCCTCTAACCCTGACTTTGCTAAAAGAACCCTTTTATTCCTTAATTCCAAAGCTTTCTTGGAATTTGGAATATCCCAGACCTCCTGCATATCAACCACATTTACCAGGCATTATCATCACAATTCATTTATTCTAACTAAACTCTTAAACTTTTCAACACATCCAGCATGCACTGGAAAACCACGTAAAAGCAATTGTAAAGTAACTATCTCAAAAGCTAAGGTAAAAGAAAATAATTCTGTTCCACTGAAAAGAATACTCATTGGTAAAAAAGAAAAAAAGCTTAACTAAGAGAGAATTGGGCAAATAATAGAAGACTTTAGTAAGTAAACAATTCACACCCGGGATACTATTTATGCTTTTTATGCATATTGTGTCTGGGCTGAGAGATCAATACTAATACAAAAGTGAAGCGTAGGGTGTTATCATGCTAATGGATCTGGTAAACTTGATATCTATGATGTATGGAATCACCAGAAAAAATGTATTTAAACAAAAGATTGGTTTAATTTCTTGTCCTCCATGAGTTACATTTTTAGTTCAACAACATCATGGATCAAAGATTTTGGAAAAATTTAAGTTTTCCCTCTTCAGCTCTCCAAAGTCCATCCCAGCATCTCATGGGAATTATAGCCATGAAATGTGGGTTCAGCTCTACTGCCTGCCTGGGGCTTTTCTGTGTCTAGTTTGCATGTTCTTTATGGGCACTGATGCTTCTTAAATCAAGTAGTTTTGGTCCCTAATCTTAACCAATCAACAACTGGACAAAAAAATATAATATATAATAAGTGGACATATTATATATAAGTTCAGTCATTGCCTACAACTGTGACACTAAAAACTGAACTTTTCTGTTGGTAGGATAAGGAGCTGCTGTACAAGACGTTTTTTTAGTACTATCTTTATTTTGGAAAAAAAAAAACCTAATTGAGTGTATTTATCATAATTGCAGTCTTAATGGATTTTTGTGAAAGAAATAAAGGCCAGCTGTTTGACCTCTTTAATAAATGTTAATAGGCTTGGATGATCTGAAATCTTCCTTAGAATGCATAGTTCAGAATCAGATTTAGAATCAGAATACTTTATTAATCCCTAAGAAAATTATGTTCAAACACAGAGTGGGTCTCTTGTGAATAATAATAAATTTACATTTTTTAAAATATAAAACTTTAAGTACAAAGATCCATTTTTTGTCACATTACAAGATTTCTGAGGATGTAGAAATGCTTTTAAATACTTTTGACACATTTTATTTAGATGTAAACATGATGGGAATTTCCATTAACCGGGTGCATAACCAAACCTCAGCTATTTTTCACATTTATCCATTTGCAGCCTTTAGTTAAAAAAAAAATGTAATAAATGAAAAGATAAGTGATAAATTAATTATTGCCTTTAGTTGAATCATTTGCGATCTACTGTAAAGTTTCTGTTCAGAGTGCTGTTAGAAACCAGTTACCCGAGATGGGAACATACTGTATTATCACTACAGTTTCACCTTTGCTACTGTCACATAATAGTGTAATCTGTCCAGGGGTGGAGGAAGTAATATGGCCACATATCTCAGGAGGTTTCAAAATACTGTTCCTCTGAAATCCCAGAATTGGACTGATTTCATGGCGCGTCACCCCAGATATGCCAATGGAGCGTGAAATTGAGTCACTCAATGTGAAAAAAAAGAAGAAAAAAAAATCTTTTCTCTTCCCATTTCTCTGCAGCAAAGAACATAAGAGTTCTGTCAGTTTACTGGCACTGCATTGGGATTTCATTTCCAAAGCAACTGAGTGAAACAAACCTGTATATTCTAGACAACGTTAGTCATTTCACATTAAGTTAATAACATTTTGCGACTAATCAGTGAATACAGGGGAGTGAGGAATGTTATTCATGGAACATTTAGGGGATAAAGGATGGAGCTGATGGATTATTTTGATAATGATGGTAAGCTTACTGCAACAGGTGAATTTTACTGCAAAAGTGTCACAGGCAGGTGTAGAGGAGTGCATATGATAGCAGAGGATTTTACACTCTATGTCTCCCACTGTTACACCCCTCTTTCACTTTTTGTGTGAGTGACTACCGTGAGGATTGTGTATTAAAGTCCCAGTGGTGGGTAGATATAGCTTTGCAGAATCACCAAACCTTTGATATTCACCGCATTTCCAACTCTATCACGGGCTCAGTGCTGCTAAAGCTATTTTGTCAGACACTTCCAGTTCATGTCATCTGCAGCCTTCTTACAGCCAGTTTTACAGTGCAGTGATTTTGCTGCTCTGTTGCACATATATCAAATACACATTTAGGATGCTCTTTTTTGATATATGTACCACTGGCTTCTACACCTTACTAGACTTACTGATTGTGTACGGCATATACCAGGTCTCTCAGCTGTCATAACACATACTGATTTGGAATATTGTGATTAAATTCGAACCCTTCTTTGCCTATAAAACATATAAAAATCTATTTGTTTTTTCTTTATATCCTAAGTAAGTCTTAGACACGTTTCCCATTTTTGCTAATCTTCTACCTGTTTTTTTGGACAATGGTTGTATAAAACCATTCATAAGTAAGGTACTGGTCATCTAAAAAGCTGGAAAGCCTTGGTTCATATCATTCATGTGTATATCAACACATACCAGCAACCTAAAAGCTGTAGCACACTAACCAGTCTCCCCACTCCATGCCTACCAGAGCAGGATTATCTTCCCTGTATCACCCAGGAACAAGGACAAGTATGCAGTTCACCTGGTTTTCAGACTCCTCAGATCCAGAGTGACCCACAGGGATTGCTGACATTGTTGTAGTATATATATATTGTGGAGGTATGTAATAATGACAGGAGAGGTCTCAGTGTCTCACTCCAACTTTATTAACTCACTCTGTAGAACTTCACATACAGTAAGCGCCAAAATCTCCACCCCAGCACTTCCCTTCAACTTGGGTGTGAGTGGAGCCACCTGGTGGTCCGCCACACATACCCCCCCCTGAACACACAGTTAGGTCTCTATTCAGTCCAGGACCCTGGGCCTAAGCAAACGGCCCGAACGACTGAACCTGGGAGGGAGAGAACAGGCAGAGGAAGGTCCATCCTGTGAACGAGGCTGGTGAAGGCGAGCAGGAAAGGCAGGAGGAGGCTCAAACACCGGTGGTCGGGGGGTAGTCCTGGGGGGAAAACCAGAGTCTGTTAACTCCGTTGAAGGAGGGCAGCCACGGCGAGGGGCCTGGGCCGGCACTACATGACTGTCCAGAAGAACATGTGCAGGTTTAAGTCTGTCAACACACACAGTCTCCCTACGACCCCCAAAATCCAAAACAAAATGTTTCTGGCCCGGTTCGATAACCCTGAATGGGCCGTCATACAGTGGCCGCAGCGGTGTCCTGTGGGCATCGTGCCTGACAAAAACAAACTTAACAGTCTCTAAAGTCTTTGGAACAAAAGTGTCAGGCAGGCAATGGTGCACCAGACCAGGAACCCGAAGCGAGTGCAAAAGCGGGTTGAGAGATAGCACCGATGGATCGAAGCAGGGGGGAGGGTTCTCGGGCAAGAATTCTCCAGGCACGCGGAGAGGCTGACCAAACACTAGTTCAGCTGGGGAAGCGCAGAGATCCTCCTTAACCGCAGAGTGCAGCCCAAGCAAAACCCACGGGAGGCGGTCAACCCAATTGCCATCCTTTAAGGAGGCGCGAAAGGCAGCGGTGGAACCGTTCACACATCCCATTAGCTTGCGGGTTGTATGCGGTTGTGCGGTGGACCTTGGCTCCCAGTCCATCAGCCATGGCTGACCAAAGCTTGGAAATGAACTAGGGGCCTCTGTCTGAGGTAATGTCCGCGGTCTGAGGTAATCGAAACGTTTGCCAGGTATGAAGAAGTGCTCCAGGGGCGCCTTGGTGTGTTTATGAACCTTCGCACGCTGGCAAGGAATGCACGCCGCCGCCCATTCCTTCACCGATTTGCGAAGGCCCGGCCAAACAAACTTAGAGCTGACCAGTTTAACAGTGGCCCGGATCCCCGGATGAGAGAGAGCATGTACCGAGTCAAAAACTTGACAACGCCATGAAACGGGAAACACCGGGCGAGGGCGGCCGGTGGAAACGTCACAGACCAGGAGAGGGCCGCCATCCTGCATGGGTCTGTCCTCCAGTATGAGGCCCGTCTGCGTGGATTTAAGTGCGAGGATGTCTGGGTCACCGCTCTGATCGGCAGCCATGGCGAAGTAGTCTATGCCGAGAAAGACGGGAGAAACCAGCGCATGGGACAAACAGTCAGCCACATGATTGGACTTACCAGCCACGTGCTGAATGTCCGTGGTAAACTCAGAAATGGCTGCTAACTGGCGCTGCTGGCGTGCACTCCATGGATCAGAAACCTTGGACATTGCAAACGTCAAGGGTTTGTGGTCCACGTATGCGGTAAAGTGACGACCCTCAGGAAAAAAACGGAAATGACGAGTCGCCAGGTGGAGAGCCAGTAGCTCCCTGTCAAAAACGCTGTAATTGCGCTCGCTGTCACGTAGCGTACGGCTGAAAAAGGCAAGCGGTTGCCAGACACCCGAGAGTCGCTGTTCCAGCACCGCACCCACCGCTATGTCCAACGCATCGGTGGTCAACGCAATTGGCGCCAACGGGGATGGGTGGCCAGAAGGGCAGCATTAGCTAAGGCCGACTTAGCATCAGAAAACCCTTGGATGCTTTCCGGAAACCAGTCAACGGAGTCATTAGCCTTCTTAGCTTTTAACGCCCCATAAAGGGGCTTCAGCAGATGTGCCGCTCTGAGAGAAAACGGTTGTAAAAATTCACCATCCCCAAAAATTCCTGCAGTGCCTTAACATTCGTGGGACGCGGAAAATCTGAAACAGCTCGGACTTTGTCAGGCAACAGAACCGCGCCCTCGGTGGAAATTCGGTGCCCGAGGAAGTCGAGAACCGGCAACCCAAACTGGCATTTAGACGGATTAATGATCAGTCCATGCTCCGCCAAATGCCGAAAAACCTGACGCAGATGGAACATGTGCTGCTCCTCCGAGCCGCTGGCCACCAGTATATCATCAAGATATACAAAAACAAAGGGCAGCCCGCGCAACACCGAGTCCATCAACCGCTGGAAGGTTTGGGCGGCACCTTTCAGGCCAAAAGGCATGCGCAGAAACTCGAAAAGGCCGAAAGGTGTAATGACGGCGGTTTTGGGGACATCCTCCGCGCGCACGGGAACCTGGTGATATCCCCGTACCAAATCGATCTTCGAAAAAACAGAGGTCCCCGCAAGAGGGGCGGAAAAATCTTGGATGTGGGGAATGGGATAACGATCGTTCTCTGTGACATTATTGAGACGGCGGAAATCCCCACAAGGTCGCCACCGACCGTCATATTTGGGCACCATGTGTAACGGGGAAGCCCAGGCACTATTCGAACGCTGCACGATGCCCAGGCGCTCCATGGTGGCAAACTCTTCCCGAGCGACAGCCAGTTTGGCAGGGTTGAGGCAGCGCGTGCGCGAACACCGGGGGCCCTACTGTAGTTATGTAATGCTCCACCCCGTGCTTCGTCACAGTGCTCGAGAAAGTGGGGACAGTGAGTGAGGGAAACTCAGAAAGCAAACACTGAAAAGCGTCACCCGAATCTACTGAGTTAGCATGCACCACGGGCTGAGCACCCCGAGTCAAACAGGGTAATGAGGAAAATGACACAGCATCAATTAAACGTCTGTTAGCAACATCAACTAGCAGTCCGTGAGCACAAAGGAAATCAGCGCCTATTATAGGCACAGAGCTAGCAGAAACAACAAAGGTCCACTGAAAGTCACGGTCATGAAAGCAAACAGTCACCAACCTTTCACCGAAGGTTTTGATGGGGGAGCCATTAGCCGCAGTTAGCAATGGCCCGCAGCCCTCAGCTAGCCTGTCCGAGCCAGCCGGGGGAAGAAGGCTCTTCTGTGAGCCGGAGTCCACCAGGAAACGCCTCCCCGAGCGTGAGTCCTCTATGAAAAGCCGCCTTTCCTTGTTGCCAGCGGTCGCGGCTGCTACAGAGCGCTGGCGTGCCCGTTTCCCTGGGTCTGGAAACTGCAAGGCGGGAGACAGCGCCGTGCCTTCGCTCCAAAACGCTGGTGATAAAAACAAAGCCCTTTTCTGCGGTGCCGCCGTGCAGCAATTCCAGCCACCGTGGATGAGTCGGAGGGCCCCTGGAGCCTCGGTGAGGGGGCGGGGGAAACCGCTGGTGAGTCCGGGACAATCGCCTGGACGCCGAAACTCCTGGTAGCCAGGAGGATGCGATCCGCCTCTTCCGCAAGGGAGCGGTAATCCTTCGTGGCCAATAGCGGGGAGTTGGCAAGGCCAGCGTGCACCGGAGCCGGCAGCTGTCAGAGGAAGAGGTGGGTGAAGAGGAATCCTCCGTCATCCGCGCCCAGTAAGGACAGCATGCTCTCCATGAGCTCGAGAGCGGTACCGTCGCCCAGGCCTGCCGCCCAGGCCCGCCGCCCAGGCCCGCGAGGGAAAGGAGTATCTCGGCCCGCTCAGCATCAAAGAGGGAGTAACGCCGCAGCAGCAGCGCCTTGAGGGCGGTGTACTTGCCTTGGGCTGGGGGGTCCCGGAGGAGAGTCATCATGCGGCGGGTTGACAGCGGATCAAGTGAGGCCACCACATGGTGGTATTTAGTATCGTCGGCTGAAACTCCACGAAGAGCAAACTGAGCTTCTACGTGCACGAACCATGAAGGAGGGTCGTGAAGCCAAAAATCCGGCAATTTAAGCGCCACAGCAAATGCAGCCATCGGCGGAGGTGGAAGTCCGGTGGCAGCCGATGCATCCAGGCCCGAGCTGGCTTCGTCTTCGAGCCTTAGCATGTTCGCCACAGGGGTCACCAATGTGGAGGTATGTAATAACGACAGGAGAGGTCTCAGTGTCTCACTCCAACTTTATTAACTCACTCTGTAGAACTTCACATACAGTAAGCGCCAAAATCTTCACCCCAGCACTTCCCTTCAACTTTATGGCCCTCTTCCTATTGAAAAAACAAAAGTTGTATCCAAGATGGCTGACTTCTAAATGGCCACCATGGTCACCACCCATCTTGAGGAGTTTGCCTCCTCACATATACTAACGTGCCACAAACAGGACTTTAATATCACCAACCATTCCCATTTTTTTACGGTGTATCCATATAAATGGCCCACCCTGTATATATATATATATATATCTGGATTGAAAAAAACTGGAAGAACATCAGGGATAAAGAAGTATCACACCACACCAATGCCATGTGACTGATGGACCCAAGAGCAGACTACAGCAATCTCCCGGAACAAAAACTATTCAACATTACAAAGGCAGAAATCCAACAATGAGTGTCAGGAATGAATGGCTGGACAGCAGCAGAACCTGAGATGATTCACATTTACTGGCTTAAGAAGCTAGCAGTACTTTATGAATATCTAGCAACACTAATAAAGGCGATGCTAACAGCAGATACGCATTCAGAATGGCTAACACAGGACAGAACATGAAGGATCCCCACAAAGGCCCCCCTTTGTTTTACAAGAAAATGTTCATTTGGACCTTTTGTCCACACGTATCACCGAATCGCCGAAAACGGAGATTTTTTAAAATTCCTGTCAGGTTGGAGATTTTCGATTTTGCGTTTACATGTGGACGAGGAATACGGAGTTCATCATGCAACGTCAAAGGTATGTGCCTTTTTTCACGTCACGCTGTGCGCCACGTTATTGTTTACATGAGATGAATTTCTACAATGGCGGATAGAGACAAAATACTGTTGCTGTTAATCTTGCTATCTGCAATTTTTACACCCTTACATATACACACACCATTACTGTCCCTCCATTTACAAAGGCAGAGGCATCATGGCGTGATTATTTTACGTGTAGTTGTTTTTTTCCTGTGTAATAGTATTCAACATTGCTAACAATACATTTATCAAAAAATGCCTCTCTGTGCAAAATGGGTTCAAAACATAAACAACTGTGGGATCCTGTTTGTCCGTGATTTGGACAGGGGGAACAAATTGAGGCAGCATCAGCCTGATATTATTTGTAGCCCACTGTAACTTTACTGTATAAAGAGCTAACATCTCCAAAATGTCAGGAGTAGTTATTCATTATACGAAGTGTTTGTGAACTAAAAATCAAGAATGTGGGATACTTTTTGTCCGTGATTTGGACAGCCCAGCGCATGCTCCTGATGCAGGGGAAACATATTCTGTCGGGGAGACCTACCTTGGCACTTGTGCAGGTGAAGCCAAAGGCAAGATATGCTTCATCATATTTTCTAGTCCTTGGCTTGGAAGGAAGTTGGTTTAGAAACATATTTGGCGATGCTTCATCTTCTGCTTTGTTTGTGTGGGAGCCCCGTCAAAATCCTGTCAATTATGCTAGCAGTGTCCAAGCATTTTTTTTTTAATTGCTCCCCACTTTGGGAACCTCTGCCTTAAGACTAGCAATGCCTTTCTGATGTTGGAAATAACACCAGAGCATGAAAGCACCAACTCTTGACTGACAGAACAGTAGAACAACCCAGCAGACCAACCTGAGCACCCCTTGGATTGACTAAAAGAAAACCTAAGCCTCAGTGCTCCACACATCAATACTGTAGTGTTTGGCACTGTACGCTGCTAATAGTGTGGGAATAATATTCATTAGGAACTATTACACAAGTGTGTAATATACCAAAGTGGTGCATTGTCCCCAGTGCTGTTCTGCATAGACCCCAACCCCTCAGCCAGCTCATCACAAAGAACAGATATGGATATAGATTCAAGAGTGGAATGACCACCAGCCACTTCCTGTACATAGATGACATTAATCTATATACACACACACACACACACACACACACACACACACACACACCGGCTTTAATGTCACACGGATTAACAAGGTCCGCGTCAGGTGTTGACAAACCAGGACAGAACCAGGACTGATGAGAAGTGGGCTACCAGAACAAGAAGGATAAATGGGTAAAGTATGAGAACAAGACACTATTGGCATGTTACAACACATGTAACTACAGCGGAAGAGGCTACATGAAGATGTGGGACCTATGGAATCTTTGATTCCCAACATCCAGACTGATGGTGAAACAACTAGTAGTCTGTGTTCCAACATTGAATCAGAATCAGAATCATGATACTTTATTAGTCCCTAAGGAAATTATGTGGGTTACAGTTGCTCCAGTATAAAAACAGAGTAGACTATTTAACAATACAGTATGTTACAGATTTAAGAAATTTTAGAAATAGCACAATATATACAAATCACTCAATATTAAATATCAAGGATTGACAGAGGTGATTATAAATATATGAAGAAGAGAAGAAACATCTGCTATCACAACTGGAGATTGATTGGAGATTGCTGTAGCATTTGTGTTGTACAAAGGAAAGCCAGGGGAAGTCTGCAAGGGGATATATATATATATATATCTCCATGCCAAATAAAATGCCCTGTCCTACTGTAAGGTACTATCATGTTGTTTTGGAGTAGCAACGCTGCTCAACATTGTTGCAGTGTGGTAACACCACATTATGTCTGCCACTAACACGTCTCTGTTATACATCCCTCTGCTCACTGTGGTGACCCTCAGAAAAGATACACACAGATGGTCACACCAGACAACTTGGCAGCTATAGGCTGAGAAGGAAAACATAAAAATGGGAAAATATGAACATTTCATTACTGCCATTTGGCAGAGCGATGATCAAGATTAAAATAAATGTTCCTGTGTCTGGTTTGTTTTATGGATCATGTTTAGCGCAGGGTTGTTTTATTATTGGATAAACAACACAAACACTGTAACATTAGCATCTGCTAAGGCTAAGCCTATTAAACAATGCATAGTTCATTCTTAATGTGTAATATTTTAATAGCGATGTATGAAATTCACATTATATTAAAACAAATAATCAAAATGCTGTGCAAGGATACTTAAAGCCGAGCCCTGCATATTTCTGGTCCTTAATTATACTGGTATTTTGATGAAATGGAGCAGAACTTGTCTACAAAATGTGGATCATTACAGGCAGTGTTTTCTTTATGTAGCTTACCTTTTTTTGCCTTTTACTTCTATGCTTCTCTTTACTTCTGGGATGGCACAGTGATGTAGTGGTTAGCACTGTTACCTCACAGCAAGAGAGTCCCGAGTTTGAATCCATATGCTGACAGGGGCCTTTCAGAGTCAAGTTTGCATGTTCTCTCTGTGCTTGGGTTGGTTCTCACTGTGTACGTCTTTCATAATCCAAACACAAGCATTTTAGGTTAACTTGTGAGTCCAGAATTACTATGGATGTGCATGTTTAAATGTATTATTAATACCTCTGCATTAGCTCAGCTATAGACTGGGGATACATCTTATTCCTTATGTAATTAATGGAATGCTTACACAATCAAATGGAAAGCAGGAAAAAAATGTACATTCACATACAAGCATGGGCTAGGATTTATCAGTAAATATTATGTTGTGCTATGTCTTAGTGAAAAATATTCCTCTCCTGAGTAGTGCTTGTGAATGCAGCATTAACCCCAGCTCCTCCTCAACTCCTCCAATTAAAAAGTGATTATAAGGAGCACCTGTAGCCCATTGTTCACTCTCTCCTGGCTTTTTGGGTTTTGTATTGGTTGCGGAAAGCAGTGATAGTTAACTGTTAGAGTGTATTTAGTAACTGTCTGTCTCCTGAAATGTCTTCCATGCATTTGGGACTGTACTGGGAAACACAGTAAACCTTCTGGCAATGACATGTATTGCTGTGCCATCCTGGAGGAGTGACTACCCGTGCAATCTTTGTAGGGTCCAGGTATCTCATCATGCTACCAGTAGTGATAAAACTAGTAAAAAGAACAGTCAGAAAAGATTAGGAGGGAAAAATGTCAGTGGTCTCCATCTTTAAACACATTCCTGTTTTGGGGTTGTTTTATTGTTGCCCCTTAATTTCATTAACACTAAAGCAGCTGAAACTGATTAGCGTCCCCCTCCTACCTACCAGATCCTGATTGGCCAGATCAATATTTCTGAAGGTTAACTGACCTGATGATATACTCTGTTTTAAAGGGGTTCCTTTAAATTTCTTTTTTTGAACAGTGTATTTTGATGTTAACAATCTAGTTTGTCAATCTAGTCCTTAAAATCCTGTCAGCTGTCATAGAGAATGATTTGTGCTCGTTTCCCGTCCATGACAAGATAATGATCCACAGTATATTTGAACAAAACACAGGAGAGACACTTCCCATCCAAACTAGCTGAGCTGCAATGATTCTGTCAAAAAAACCCTTAAAGAACGGTTTCAAACTAAGCTTGTAGGATAAATTTTTGGAGAACTCGAGACTATCTATAGTGCCAAAAATGCTTTATCAGTTAAAGAGAAGGGTGAAATCTTACATAAACAGAACATTTTATGCCTTCATTTCTAAAGATGAAAAAATGTGGAAAAGGGTCTGAAAACTTTCTGTATGGACTGCGAGTCTCTGAGGTTAAGGTTATCACTATGTTTGAAGCATTCTTCAAACCCATTGAAATTGCACTTTTTAGCCTTGATTATAATCTGTTGCTGACACAGAGAACTGCAGACATGACAGCCTGGTAATAGTCATTTCTGTTATACTTCGCTGAAGTCTGCTTGAATCTGCTGCCTGGGCCCATGCATAGTTGGTGCATTGTGATGTAAATTCTCCACAAGGTCACAAAAACAGACAGGAACCCTCACACTCACCTTGTGATGACGAAATCACTTGGACCCAAGCGGACACAAACCATAATCAAGGCTTTGCACAGCCAAGCAAATGCCATTTCCATGCTGTCGGGAGAAAATATTGTATTTGAAATGCATGCATACATGACAGATGTTATAAATGGAATATTTAGGCTTATGTAAGTGGGGAGACAAAAGGCACTTGACCATGAGCTTTCATCTTTTGCCGATGTATTAAGTTGACTTTAAAGATTACACACAGTCTGTCCCTGTTTCATAATAACTATAGTGTATAGCAGCTGAGATTCAGTGACAAGGTTGAACATAATGAAATTCACCCTCTGGATTTATTAGGGCTGACATGAGTTTCTTCTCTGGGTGGACACAGTTTGGTGACCTCCAGTTATAAATCTACTTTTAAACACTATAAACTTCCAAAAGTACAACACACACATTTTCAAAAGGCTTCTTTTCTGTCACTCCCAGACACACTCAAATAATTGGACACACAGACTGACATGAGACATGTTCTGTGCACAGGCTGATCATCCCTCTAAGTTATCTCGACTCGAGCCTTGATGAACAGTTGCCACACATTTATGGTTGAGGGTAGTTGTAACCCCTGTGCGAACGAATTTACTATGCATCGATTAGAGGAATTAGTAGTAATGAGGTCATTCCTCAGCATTCTTCTAATGGAGTATATTGATTTTGAAAAAGAAATGAAAGCAACCTGTAAGTCACGGTGGCATCTTTTGTCTCTTATGTTTATTGATCTAAAGTGGCTTGGAGTTGTGCAGCTATTTAAATTACACATTTGTTGGTAACAATAGAGGACCGAATGGAGGAAAATAAAGTGGCGCTCCATCATCATCATCGTCTCTGGGGAAAAGGCTAGGAATAAAGTCGCTGATAGATATAGACTGACAGACCTCTTGACATCTTACTCTTTATCCATTCTACTAGTTAGGAATCTCAGGCATTTAATGAGGCGAACATGCACAGTGTGTTTCTATGTTTGTTGAAAGTGCTTATTAAAACAGATGTGGCAATGTTCAAGTTATTCTGGTTCTCATACTCTCATGCTCTTCTGTGTCTTTATATGAACTAGAGATCACCTTCATCTTTTTTTTTTTTTTTAAACAAAAAACTGTTGAGCACCTGGTAAATCAGTGTTTGTGTATTGATCGGACAATAAGTGGATTTTAAGATGTTAACAAATTGTGTTAGTCCTGTGACAGACTGCTGACCTGTCCAGGGTGTACCCCACCTCTCGCCCTATGGAGCTGGGATAGGCTCCAGCCCCCCTGAATTGGATAAGCAGAAGAAAATGGTTGGCTGGATGGCACTGAAATATGCAGCTATCCAGACGTGCAAGAAATTTTATTGGTGCTATCTTTCAAATATCATGTATTTTTTCTGTGTGTATGTGTGTGTTTCACAGTGATGGAGCAGTGAACTTGTAAGGCCTGGTTCACAAACTGGCCATGCTAACACAACTGAGTCATGACATAGGACTCCTAATATAAGCCCAGATAAAAATAAAATAGATTGTATTTTATTTACATACAAGGAGCTTTATATTGACAGAAAACTCCAACAAATGACCCCTTTACCCCCTCTCCAAGCACTTGGCGACAGTGAAAAGGAAAAACTCCTTTTAACAGGAACAGATCGCCAGCAGAATCAGGTTTGGGGTGGGGGGTTGGGGGTGGTAGCCATCTGCCTTGAGCAGTTAGGAATGAGGGAAGGGAGACAGGATAAAAGATACATAAACTATTTCTGATCCATCTGCTTTAGTAGATACTAGTTATAATTTGACGCTTTTGAAATGGATAATATTTGGACAGTATTTGGTCAATTTCAATTCAATTTTATTCACAATACATAGCGCCAAATCACAACAACAACAACAACAACAGTTGCCTCAAGGTGCTTTACATTGTACGGTTAAGACCTTACAATACTAACAAATTAGAACCTCTGCAACAAAAAGGACAATGACAATATCAAGCAGTTCTTTTTAATTATAATAGCATTCCTGTCATGTGGCAAAAATTAAAAGTATACACAAAAGGTCTAAACAAAAAAAAGCATGGCAACTGCATATCATCACCGGTATATCTAAAAATTCCCTGAGTGGCTCAGTTCAATGATTAGCCTTTAGGTAAAACCCTCTGATTTTAGAGAGCCTTATCAGATGAAGAGAGCTCTTATCTGTTTGATTCTATTGATTGCTCTGTGCTCGAACAGAGGTGTATGTGAAATGGCACTCAAGAGCAGGAAGGAGATGCTTGTATCTACAGTACCCATACCAATATGTCATCTATGAAGTACTGATGGTCATCGGTTCTTTATCTCATCCTTTCATTTGTTCTCTTTCCCCTCTTTGCACTGCTTACAGGTACAGACATGATAGACTGAAAAATATATTAAAATTAAATAATATAAATAAGCAAAGAAGAGTACAACTGTCAGCATTATAAGTTTAGGCATTTGAGACTGCTTTGTGAAATGACAAGACTTGTACCTTATCTTGCCATGCTTAATAAAGAAAACGTCCATCTCATTGTGAATTACAAATGACACATTCATTCTGCAAGTCTTAATGTTATGAGCACATAACAGAGTATATGCCTGAACCAATTATGTGTGATGAGAAAAGCATGTCTGTGTTATGTCTTGTTACATTACGAATTTAATTCTTCACACAGATCATGTATACTGCAACCTGTGCGTCTTGTTGTGCCGGTGGTGTTGGTATCCACGATTTACTGTCATGTCAGGCTGTGGTATGTTACTAAACTAATCACATTTTCCACTTTACAGACATAAGTTTGGAGATGTTCACTGGTAAATGACACAGGTCACATGCTTTTGTGTGAAAAAAAATATTATTCAACATGCATTAAAAGCCAAATATAATAGAAATGTTGGGGACTGTAATTACACATTGTATGTTCCACATTCTCTTACAGAACAGGGTTTATTTTTTTTATTTACAGTCATGTGAACAAAGCTTTCAGTCCTGTGAAAAGCTAAGTACATCCCATATTTCAGTAATTTGTAGAGCCACCTTTAGCAGAAATAACTGCCCATAACAACATGCTAAATGAGGCCTGTAGAGTCCAAGATGTAGATCTTGGGTTGTTTGCAGTTTCTCTGAGCTTTGCACAATCTGACAGAATTTGCTGGGATGTTTTGTGGCATTTTTTTTAACACACACCTGAATGCTCCAGACCAACAAACTGCCAAAACATCTGCTTTTATAGAGGTACTCAGACTTGCTATTGATCAGTTAATAAAGTACATTTGATTAGCAACATCTTACCCCCTTAATTCCTATAAAAATAATGAGTAGGGTTGTAACAGCAGTCTGACGAGGAAGGAGCGGCTAGCAGGTCCAGCGGTCATGTGGTGTGGAGGTTAGCTGGATAACTCGAAGCCAATCAGTTAAACTGAACAACAGACCTTTATTCTTTGTTAGCGATAAGACCACACAAGCCAGGTCTCCACGGCTCTACTCTGTCCGTACATTAGGAGGCTCCCCCCAACTACTACAATAGTAGGGCAACACCCCCTATCAGTGCTATACCACAATAATAAGGGTTGTTACATCGTACACTGGGTATGGTTGTAACACTTTTTGCTTCAACACCTGTAAATTAATTAATTTTTGTGTCAGAGTTTTCAAACTTTTACACAAAATATCCACATTTGTTTCCTATAAATTGTATCTATTCAAAGCCCTGTAAGAACACCACATACCTTGTATGTTAGAGTTAAGTACAACACCCTGTGGGGTCACCTACCCCACTACTGGGGTGAGTTATAACACACGCTGGGGAGAATTGTAGCAATTATCTCTCAGTGACTGACCATAACTCAAACACACTCTGGTGTGTGTGGGTGTGTAATTTATTTTAATAGAACAAACTTTCATAACACTACAGATACTGTCATGATTTTGGGTCTCTGACCCAGCGTTTTCAGTTTACGTTTTGAGTTCTTAAATTATTCCTTTATTATGTTGAGTAAATTATCAGCATTATCTTTTGGTTGTCTTTAGTTTAGTTATGTTTCACTTAGGTCCTCTGTGTTAGTCTGTCATGTTTCTTGTTTCATGTTTCTTGTATTGTCATGTCTGCTTTCCATTCTGTTTCCTGTTTTATTTTGACGGTCTCTGTCAGTGTAGTCAGCTTTGCTTCCTTTGTCTCGTTATGTCAGATTAGTGTCAGCTGTTTCCCCATGTGTTTCCACTTCCCCTAATCATCCTTGTGTGTATTTAGTCTATGTGTTTCTGTTCATTCTTTGTCAGGTCGTCTGTTGTTCACGTCATGTTCTCCACGCCATGTTTCTAGGTTTCATGTCCAGGTTTTTCATGTTGTTTGTTTAGTTCTCCCAGTTTAGGTTAATGTTAGTTTTACTTCAGTTTGTCTTGCCCTTTGTTTGTACCTCTTTTACCAGCATCATTAAACGGCTCGCTTTTTGTTAATTCAAGTTTTGTTCCACGTTCCTTTTGGCTACGTTCACACTGCAGGCGAAAGCGCATCAAATCCGACTTTTTTGACCCTATGCGACCCCTATCCGATCATGGTATGACAGTGTGAACAGCACAAATCCGATATTTTCAAATCCGATCTGGGTCACTTTCGTATGTGGTACTGAATCCGATACATATCTGATGTTTTAGAAAGCGACTGCTGTTTCAATGGTCATGTCGCATTAAATCGTACGGTTACGGTGTAACCTTGGTTCTCTTAGTGAGAGACTATCTCTCCACACCGTTACATATTCCATATGTACGGGGTACGACCCCCCTTGGTCGTGGCGTGTGGATATTTCTTTAAGACACTCCGGCACGCCCGGCTACGCCCCACAGCTCACGTATAAAACAGCTGTGCAGACGTGACACCGGTGATAGTTTGATCGGAATGCGTCTCCGAGTGGCCTGACGGTGGAGAGATAGTCTCTCACTAAGAGAACCAAGGTTACACCGTAACTGTACGTTCTCTAGCATATCGACACTATCTCTCCACACCGTTACATATTCCATATGTACGGAGTAACTCTGTAAGACACCCCGCGAGGAGACAGTGCACTGAACCGCCGAGAGTGAAGGTGCCGGGAGTCAGTGACAATGCACCAATAGAGACACCACCCTGGTCAGGGTTTCACAATGCGAAGGCCGAGCCAGGGGGTGGAGGCAGCAGTCTGCAGACGCCAGACTGGCCTAAACGGGTCATGCAGGACGCAGGGCCATAAGAAATCGGCCGCTCAAGGTCAGCCCGGGAACCGCGAGGCAGACCGCCAGGGAACGCAGCACACCGAGCTGCCAAGTAGCATCCCGCTGGTCGCATAAGCCTACGACATGTGGGCAATGCCAGACAGAGAGTGTGTGCTACAGGCTGGAGAACTCTCACTCGCCACAGCGAGGTCTGACTGGCGTGTAAGCCGGCGAAGCGGGCAACACGCCAGGGGAACACAGCCAGCAACCGCAGGTCAAGCTAGGGATGTGACCCCTCCATCCTCAAAGCTGAAGTCGCCCCGAGCTGTTGACAGACAGGGAGGGGGCTGGCAGCCCAGCCTGTGTAAGTGGAGGGCTGAGCAAGGCGATGACCCGAAGGTCCACCCCCAGCACCGTCACCACGTGCTTGTCCGCAGACAGAGGAGCCTCAAGAGTGAACTCGCAACGAGACACTCGAGGTCGGACACAAAGTCCCAGCTACTGGGTGTCCCCGTGCTGGCCGTGTAAGTCTGTAACACACAGGCAAAACACCAACAGGGAGCCAGCATTGCAGGCTGGGGACCTCTCACTCACAGGTCGAAATGTCAGACATAGCGAGGTCTGACAAGCGCAATCCGCGGCACGCGGTTGGAGCGACGGAATGCCAGAAGCACGGGCGGTCGGCTAGGACGAGCCCGTGCGTACGCTCCCCAAGGATCTCCAGCTGGAGCCTTCGGTGCCCAGGGCCCGAACCTGGAATCCCAGGAGCAGAGAGAGGGGAGGAAGCGTAGCTCACTGAGCCGCTGAGAGGGGACCCTACTGGGTGCTCAACCCTGCAAGAAGCGGGCAACGCCAGAGAGGGAGCCAGCGCCGCAGGCTTAGGAACACTCACTCGCTGGCTGAGGCATCAGACACAGCGAGGACCGACTGGCGGGCAAGCCGGCGAATGCGGCAATACGCCAGGGGAACACAGCCTGCAGCCGCAGCAGCCTATATGCCAGACAGAGACTGGCTAAAGGAGGCTGGAGAACACACATTCGCTGGCTGACGTATCAGACACAGCGAGGCCCGACTGGTGTGTAAGCCGGAGAAGCACGGGCAATACGCCAGGGGAACACAGCCTGCAGCTGCAGCAGTAGCAGTAGCAGCAGCAGCAGCAGCGGCGGCGGCGGCTTAAGCTGCAGTCAGAGCCGAGAAGCCGCCCCACTCGAGCAATGACAGGAGCCCTGCTGGCCGTGTGAACCGCGAACTGTGGGCAACACGCCATACAGAACAGGCTACACTAGGCTGGAGAAATGCCATTCGCTGCAGCGAGGTGAGACTGACGTGTAAGCCGGCGAACGCGGGCAAAACGCCAGGGGAACACAGCCTACCAAGCTACTTGAGCACGGCAGCTGGCTATCGCTGTGACAGAAATCCACAATATGCGGATGACGCTCCAGACGGGAAGTCGGAGCCGCCGGCTGGAGAAGTCAAGTCACAACAGATCCCCGCCTGGCACTAGGCAGTGACACAGTGCCATGGAGAGAGAGCCTTTCGCAGCAGCTCGGCCACTCAGTGGAGGGCCGAGGTAGGATGAGGCCCTGGGCCTGTCCCAGGAGCAGAGCAGCTGACCTGCACCATCCACGACAGGGGAGGGGCTGGTGGCTCAGGCCACTGAGGGCTCAAGTGAGGAACAACCTCATCACTAGGGCATAGCAACAGGGGGCCAGCAGAGTGGGCCTGATGAGACACTAGCAGACAGTCGGTAGGTGTCAGATCACTGAGTGGGCACCTGCTGGCCATGTGACCCGCGACACAGGGGCAACACACTAGACAGAGAGCCAGCGCTGCGTGCTGGAGAACACTCACTCGCCGGATGACGTATCAGACACAGCGAGGTCTGGCTGGCGTGTGAGCCAGCGAACCGCGGGCTATACGCTAGGGGAACACAGCCTGCAGCAGCAGTACAGCTGCAAAGACGCAGGGCCAAAGCAGGGATGTGACCTGAAGGGTCCATCCAACCACGGAGCCGCCCAGCCGACACTTGTGCACAGCGCTGCAGGCTGGAGAACACTCACTCGCCGGCTGAAGAATCAGACACAGCGAGGTCCGACTGGCGTGTAAACCAGCGAATGCAGGCAATACACCAGGGGAACACAGCCAGGAGCTGCAGTAGCTGATATGCTAGAGAGAATCCGGCTAAAGTAGGCTGGAGAACGCTCACTTGCCGCAGCGAGGTCCAGCTGGCGCGTAAGCCGGCAAATGAGGGCAACACACCAGGGGAAGACAGCCCGGAGTTGCAGTGCAGCAAGGGACGTGACTTGCCGGGGGTGTCAGCTCACTGAGCGGGCCCTGCCGGCCACGTAGACCCGCAACATTTGGGCAATGTGCCAGACAGAGAGCCAGTGCCGCAGGCCGGAGAACTGTCAACCGCTGGCCGAGCCGTCAGACGCAGCGATGTCCGACTGGCGTATAAAACCGGTGAAGCGCGGGCAATAGGCCAGGGGAACACAGCCTGCAGCAGTGCTGGCCACTAGGCCCAACTCAAAGGATGTCAGGAGGGAGGAGGGCGGTTGGAGGACAGCTGAGCATAGGCTCCGAGTCCTCCCCTGCCCAGGGACAGGTGGGCAACACCAGAGGAGAGGATGGAAGCTTCTTCAACATCCGTCACCTGGCAGTCAACCTCCACCAGCCCAGGCCTCACAGAGGCGGAGCCATGGGAGGGACGCTGTGGGAGGGGCCAGCAGTAAATCAGCAACAGGTGTGGGAGGGGACCCAGCCCATGGCCTGCCTAACTGGTGTCACAGCAGTGGCAGCCATGTTCCCCATAGTAGACTGCTCTCTCATTTTGGAGGCAGGAGAAGGGGGAGGGGCGGGCCATTTAATGTTTTCAGAAACCAAGCACGGTCTGCCTAGTTCGTGCTGGCAACAAAGCAGTGCATGCAAGCGTCAGCTACTTTAGCCAGCACAGCACTTTCCCTTTTCGCCCAGGCACAGCCACACTGCTCGTGCCTATCGTAAAAAGGCAAAAATGCCATACACAGACATGTTTGGGACGTGTGGGCTGCTATACTTCTGCTACCAAGCAAGGGGCGGGGCCACACGCTAACCAGGTAGCCGGCACTAGCCGCAACCTGAATTCCCCTTTCACTGTTTATTAGCTCCTGCGTCACAGTGCTAACAGGTAAAAGCATATGCTTGGAACTCTGACACATTTCCCCAATGTAGCCGAGCTACGAGCGGAGCCCTGCTGGCTGCGTTAACCCGCGAGCTGCGGGCGACACGCCAGACAGGCTAACCGGCTGGAATGCTACTCGCAGGCCGGCTAATCTTCCGATTAGCTGGCACGAACCGTAGCATAATTCCCCACTGTTTATTCCCCACAGTGTTAAGCAGGCCAACAGCGAACGCTTGGAACGCTGAAGCCGTATCCCCTCTGTGTTAACACACATAGCAGCCAAGCTGCACAATGCCCAGGCGACAGCGTATGCTTGAATGCTGAAGCCGTGTACCTTCCCCTTGGTTGGGAGACCAACCAAGGGGAAGCAAAGGGCCAGCTAGGGGGAACCAAGCTCAGGGATACCAGGGCATACCAGGAGAATACCGGGGAACTCCAGGGCATACTGGGGGAATACCGGGGCTACCAGGGGAGTACAGGGGCTACCAGTGGAATACCGGGGCTACCAGGGGAACACCAGGGGAGAGGCAGCGCCCACGGAGGATGTCGAAGTATGCTCCTGACGGACGCACATACAAACAGCACTCTCAAGGCACTCACATACACACACAACACAAGTGGAGATCAAACGATCACCGGTGTCACGTCGGCAGCTGTTTTATACGTGAGCTGTGGGGCGTAGTCGGGCGTGCCGGAGTGTCTTAAAGAAATATCCAAGGGGGGTCGTACCCCGTACATATGGAATATGTAACGGAGTGGAGAGATAGTCTCGATATGCTAGAGAACCGTCTTTTACGTCACTGACACAAGACAGACGCCAATTATCAGCACCGGAGAAGCGCCCGAGAAGACATCGTGAATGCTTCCTGGCCATCCAGTGTAGATGTTAGTGAAACTGTTGGGAAGACAACATTGGAGAAACGTGAACATTTTATTTGTACTGTATAATCTGCAGATTCTTACAGAAATCTGCAACTATCCTTTGAAGCACTGCTCCTCTCTAAAACAGCAATAAGGATAATTATATATGTAAATAACAAAATAACTTTATAACTTGAAGCAAAATTAGGAAACGTAAAGTCCGAAACAAGTCTTTATATTAAGGGCCATCAGTCAAACAATACTGTTGGGTTTGGGTCTAAACAGAGCACGTTGTGTGTGACATTTTCTTTTGCGCATGCGGGCCGCTTTGAGGGTTCACACTAGAGCACGTTTGCTGTCACATTTTATTTGTAGTGTGAACAAGCAGACAAAAAAATCGGATTTGATCAAAAAATCGGAATTGAGCATTAAGACCTGCAGTGTGAACATAGCCTTTGTGTCTGCGTTTTGGGTCCTCTTTACAAATTCCTACAGTGTGCTGCCGCATACTGTGACAGATACTTAATAAACAGTTAGTGCAAAGCACTTGTGCAAAAAACATATATGTTTGTGTGGTGGAGTGTTGTCTGTGGCGTGGCTGCAAGGGAGGGGTGGACCAGAGGGCTCAGGGCATAGGGCTGTGGGAGGCTGGCCGACACAGCTCGGTCCTATCATCATAATCATGCATCCCCTATTTTTGCAGTAGCTGACAGGGTCAAAAGAGGAGACCGGTAGCTGAACATGGGTCTCAGAATTCAGCGTTTGTTTTCCACATTGTTTTGGCAGGTTTCTCTTTCTTGCCTTCTTGCCTAAGATATTCTGTCTTGCATGTTGCTTCTTTTTTCTGTTACTCTTCCATCAACTTTTGCAGTGATTTGCAGTATCTGCTCAGTTTCCCATGTTCCTTTGCCACTGATCTGACCGACTTGCTCTTCTCTGAGACCTCATCAGATGCTTTAAAAAAATATCAGCAGACACACCTCTAGCAGTCTTTCCTTTCCACTGCCTAGGCATGCTGTAAAAGTATTAAAATTAATAAATAAAACATTTATACTTTGGGGAAGGGGATGGTTGTAGCACTTTGAAAACATATGAGTCATATATGTCAGTCATAGTTTAACTAACTGTATTAACATAGAGACTTAAAATTAACAGGGGGGAAATGTATCAGAGTTTACCTAAGAAACTTTAATTTATTATACCGTAAGTCATATGATTTTATCTCCAATTGCTTAAGAATTAAACAAAGTTTTGTGCTGGTCAAAAAAATGTTTTTTTTTTTTCTCAATAAAATCTACACGCAGTTGTTTCTAGCCACGGCAAGAACCATGTGAAATCGGGAATGGAAGTGGGCAAACACTGAAATGACCATATGGCTTTTATCTCATTCCTGATTGGCAGGATTGATGGTGTTACAACCATGGTCTCCCCTACATAGCCACCACACACAGGACCCAGTGTAATGCTGTGAAAACTTTCTTTGCCACATGACTCTACATACTTGATTAGCCACACTAACTGCTGAAGTCAGTATGGTTTATTTGTTTCTAAAAAACTAACTGGCTTCATAAGCATTAGTCAAAGGTGTATGCTCAGTCAGTCTCTGTGTGAACTGATTTTACTTACCTCAAATGTAATAATGATATTTTTTTTAAATAATAAATTTGAATGAAGTATAATCACAAGGGCTAACCTAAAAAAATTAACAATACAAGATACTGACCAAGTGCTACCTTTTAGTTCCTCCAATCCAGATGAGGTTCACTCAAACACATTAGGGATTCAGTGTAGATCCGGCCTTGTCACAGAATGATATAGCCCTGGATTAGGGAGTTAAAATAATGAGCAGAAAAAGCAGATGGGGGTGGGAAGGAAACTTTTCTGTTCCATCCAAGAGATACTTTTGAAGTAGAACTTAAAGAACACAATTGGAGCATAATGTTTCTAAATTGTTCATCAGACTAACTTTAGATTTTGAACGCAGCAGAGCAGATCAAAACAATTATTTCCTCAGTCACGCCACACTTGACATGACTACGTAGAAAGCCATAATCATTTCAGTCCTTATCCACCATAATTAATAACAGTTCCTCTAAAACACACGCTTAAGAGTACTCTGCCCCACAGGGGACGGGCATATGTAATTATTCTTCTTAATTAGTGGTCTGAAATTGTATCTGATTAAGTTGTAAGTTGGGTCTTTGACTAATTCAATTTGGACTGGAGTCTGCAGCATTTTGTGCGTATTAAGCCACTGACCGAACACAACAATTCCTGCTGGGCACCAAACGATGGAGCACTGAGACTGTAACGTCTTACCTAAGAGGAAGATCCAAATGAGGTGATCGGACTTGGGTCTATAGTCATTCTGCCACAGCTGATCAGCTAAATTGTGCTTTACTTTCCAAGATACAGTATAAGGTATTAGCTTGTTTAGTGAGTGTCACCAGAGTGAACTTGATTCAAACCTTCAAAGGCCACCCACAGTCCCACATTATGTTGGAGTTTAATTATTTGATTATCATCTCACTCAAAAATCCTTTAATTTGTACTTAGATTAAGTAAACCTAGGGGTACTTAATCAAACTGAAAGCTTAATATTAATCAGGTTCAACTAAAAACAGAGATGTGATTAGACTTTCAAAAAGAATGCAGTCTGACTACAGTTTATTTTGTTTCTACATAATATATTAAAAAGGTGGTTATATATACATATATATGTATATTGTATATTGTAGGTCTACATTACAAAAGAGAAAGCTCTATCACAATTAACAGCATCCTTTAAGCTAGTTTGTGTATGTGGGACCTGTGTACCCTGCTCGGTGCCCGGGGCTCCACCCTATAGCCAGGCCTGGTGAGGGAGCTTGATGAAAAGTGCTTGATAGCTGGGCCTTAGGCCATATGGCCTGGCCCAAAGTAGCTACACAGGTCCGCCCACTTCAAGTGCATTGTGTGTTGAGGTGCGGTCAAGGGTGCGGACTCTGCCGTCCCTGGCTATTGAGGTTGGTGGGAGGAGGCCCTGGGGCAGACCCAGGAAACGCTGAAGAGATTACATATCTCTTGGCTGGCATACATCTCTGTGTTTCTCTGGACAAGGTGGAGGAGGTGACTGGGGAAAGGGATGTCTGGGCATCCTTGCTTATGTAGCTACCCCTGCAAACCGGACCCGTTTAAGTGAAATAAAAAGGATGCATGCATGTATGGGTAAATTGAGGTAGACTGATACTCATTAGAAAGCTATGCTTGCAACAGGTAAGCATGATATCCCATACTATCAGGCTTGATTCGCAATAAAACCACAGCTCATAAACACACACATGCAATTGACGGAGTTTAATCCTACATCCTGCTAGCCCCACACAGTTAGCCACAAGCTGAAATATACAACCCACATACACAAACCACAGAGGGCAGATGATGAAACTAGTGTGGGAGGGAATTACAGATTAGGTCAGCAATTTGCAGTTCAATGTGAGACCTACTGTTCAGTGTGAGACAGAAGTTAAATGATATCAGGCGGAAAGCTAACGAGAACACTGCAGAGACAATTTAGGTCGATGACAACAGTAGTTTCTAAAGCTAGTCCCTGACATCCATGCATGGAAGAAGTAAAAGGTAAGCACCACGAAACATTTTTTTGGGGGACTAAAGTGCTCCCTGAACAAATATGTTGAATATGCTCCTGCTCGGCAGATTTACACATCACAATCAACTCTCAATGAAATGTTTTATTTGGGAATACATCAATGATACTGTATGTGTATATTCTTTCTACAATAAATGGGTGTGTTGTGAACAGGATACCTTTTTGTGAGTCAAACTCAGCTGCCAGTACTTTATTCATCAAATACAGAAGCCAACAGTAGCTGTGATTGTAAGGTTCTATGTTTTTTTTTCTCCTGATAACAAGATAATGTATCCCTTCATCTCTCTTTTTGTTGGTCTCTTGGAATAACAAAGTTTGTTTTCACCTAATAAAGTGTTAATTATTTAGTTCGTCGTTTGTTTCCTCTTTGTTTATCAGAGATCAGCAGTCAGCATGCCAGCAGCATGCAAACTATCAGGAAGCCAGGGAGAGCTCAGCTACTTTTAAACAATGAGCTTCCACTGAAATCATGATTTTTTTTTTATTTATTTAATGGAGAAGGTTGTGTAAAATAATGGCTGCATGCTGTGCATTTGTTTCTGTATCTTCACAATCGCTGATTAAGTGTAAGACTAGGTCATTACTGATGCATGGTTCATACATGAGCATGATTCGCGATATTATTATAAGGATACATGCATGTTATTTTTCAGTGCTTGGTTTTCCAACTCATCCTAATAAATGAGGAATAGTACAAACTAATATATTCATTGTGTCAACCTAGGAAACATCTGTTTTCTTATTGTTATTGATAAAAGTGTAATCTAATAAGTATTATTTATTAACACTGTCAAGATTACTAACTAAAAGCTGAACAAACTGCTCTATAAATTGGTTGTGATGCACAAATATGCATAGCAGGTAGTATCAGCTACATCTTTATTAATATTATTATGATTCACATAAGAAAAGGGGGAAATCAAATGCTTTATAATTGTGTTGTTTTGTTTTTGTTTTGTGCATATCACACTCACACTGGAATCAGCTGTTACAGGAAATTTAAGATGAAAATGTCAGATTAAGGAGTATCTGTACTGATTATCAGCCTGTACGTAAGTCAAGATCCAATACACACAGCCATTATATTGTGTCTTTTTTTTTTTTTTTAGCAATTACATTCAGATCTATCATTTAAGGCAGGGGTGGGCAATCTCAGTCCACGAGGGCCGGTGTCCCTGCAGGTTTTAGATGTGTCCTCCAACCAACACAGCTGATTTAAATGGCTAAATTAGCTCCTCAACATGTCCTGAAGTTCTCCAGAGGCCTGGTAACGAACTAATCATGTGATTCAGGTGTGTTGACCCAAGGTGAACACACCTGAATGGCTCGGTTCTCAGATTAACTTCCGTAGTAGCACACAAGGTGTTCAAATTGGTTTACTATAAATGTCTCTTAGAATTAAATGATTTAATTTTGTTTTCTTTTTTTATTGGATAAAGTAGAAAGAAGAAGAAAGCATGGAGATCAGGTAAGAAAAAATTAGCTTCATTGGATAAGTACGATGTCCTAAAAAGGCATTAGATAACTTTTTTTGATTAACTTTATATTATGAAATATATTGTGGTGTTTCTTTGTTATATCTGTCAAGAAGGTATTTAGATTAGTTGTATATAAATATATTCTTTCATTGCTATCCCTAGACTGAGATTTCCCTCTACTAATTTGTTTTATTTCATTTTAAATTTGTTTTAATGGCAACATGGAAGTGCATTAGCAGCTTCACAAACAAACAAACCTGGAAGCAATTAGTGGCTAGTGGTTAGTACTAGAGACTTATTTTTTATAGACACTGGTGGATCTGTTGAGTTAAACATTAAAAAGAAAAAGAAATGCTTTATCAAAGGATGCAAAGAAGGAGAAGAGGGAGACTGAACAGACTAAGCAGGAGCTAACCTTGGACAAACATTAACACGATGGTGAAAGCATTGGAGTTTCTACGATACCTCAAAACAGACAGCCAACTGGTCTTATTCTACTCGACTGGCAGTTAACAAAACCTTCCTACAGTGTGTGTACAAAAGCAGTTATTGGTTCAAAGATGCTATAACGCTACTAACACTAGCTAGGGCAGCAGTCCTGGCAAGCCTCTAGTCTCACTTGCTCTCTCTGTGAACGGAAGCTTTAAACAAGGAAAGGGAAATGTAAATTAATGTAGACAGCTGTTATAAACGGTGCTTGGCTGTTGTACCAACCACCTGAAGCGAAACGTAACTATATTCTGCACCGAGCCGTGAATGCTAGCAAAAAAAAGACGTCTACTGCTACTATTAGCAATGCTAAGGTTAGCCAAAACTCTGCAACTGATCTAACATCATAAATGTTAGCTCCTAAAATACACAGGCAATATTCATTAGTGGACTTAAAGTAAGTTTTAAATATTTTAAGAGGGTTTCTTGTCTCTTAGTTGCCCAGTGTATTTCTTGGAATGGCTTGCAAATTAGTTGCCAGGAATATCCTTACAAACAAAATCAACAACTGACCTTTGAATTCTGTTTCAATGAGAATCAGAATATTTTAATAATCCCAGAGGAAATTATCTGGTCATGGTTGCTCTGAAACAGCAAGAACAGTAGTAGTTAGCTAAACTCAATTAAATAATAAAATATATTCTAACGCACTGGGTTACAAGTTAGTTGACTATTGTGTTATCAGTGTTTTGTGATAATCAGTGGTTATCAGAATTGCCACTCACTTATGGCATAGTTGGTAGTGATGTGCGATACCACTGATTTCCTTTCCGATCCAATACCAAGTAAAATTCAGGGTGGTATCGACGACACTGATCCGATACTGATACTTTGTACAAAAACGTATTTTATTTATTGTATCTCAAATTATAGCGTCATAATGATTACAGGACATCAGATTACTTGTTCTTATCACTTAATAATGCAGAATTCATCATATAGAAATAAAAAACCTGAAGTTGTGCGCTATTTGAACACCTTGCCTGCCTGCAGCACTAAAGGACTCCGTGAGAGACGTCTGTCTTGCCCTAGCAGCACCTGTTCCTGTCCACTCCTCCTCTTCAGTTTGCCTCAACATACGCTCGTCATATTCTGTGATATGATTTACTCTAAGGTATTTGACAAATTTGTGGTGTTGCCACAACACCTTACTTTCTTGCCACATGTATCGCAAACCACGTCTTGGTTGTTTGTGGATGTAAATATGTCCGCACATAACTCCAATTACGCTCAGCCATTGTCGTGAGTGCGCACGCCAAGGGGCTGCTACACATTTATACAGCCGTATTTCGCACATGACTATGAACGGCGGAAGAGGAAGTAGTTCCTTCCAATGTAGACAATCCGAATGATATAGTTTCTTTCCACTGTGTTCCTGTTAATGATAAACTACAAATTTACCCTAAATTACTAAAATATCGATATTTTAATGTGAGAATCGATTCTAGAACATAAATGACTGGTATCGGAGGAATCGATATTTCAGTATCGATCCGCACATCGCTAATAGCTGGACCACACCGGCAGCATGGTGATTTACTGAGTGTCCTTGAATGCGTAGTAGTCTAGAGGCTGGTTGGCCTGTGAATTAGATCAGCTACCAATGACAGAGAGTCTGGAGGAGAGCATGTGTGTGGTTTGCTGAGAGTGTTTGGGGGGCGGGTGTTAGAGAATGTTGTTGTTGGTGTGTGCGGAAAAGAGGAGAGAGAGTCGGGGGGTTTGTTTTGATTCTGGAGAGCGCGTTTTTCCCTATTGTTTTGCCGTTGGCTATGACCCACAGTAGCCTGTGTAACTATTCTTAATAAACACCGGTAACCGGAACACCGATCGTCTCTTTGTTTGTTTGTCTTCTGTCGGAGGGACGCTACACTGGTGTCAGAAGTGAAAGTGAAGCTTGCGCCTCCGGAGTTATCCGTGCTCGCGCCGCCCTCACTCACAGCATCGGCTGTGGATGCTGGAGATTTTTGCAGGACTTTGCGGAATGCTTCCAATGGATTACTCCAAGATCAAGCGAGAACCTACAGCGGACACTCACGGACACGACTACTCCGCCGGGGACCGGAGGTTCGCGGAGCACAAAGAGCGGGTGAGACAAACGACCGCGGATATGGCGTGAGAAGCCGGCCCTGCATCCTCTCACCGTTCGGGTGGCCGACAGAGCTCTTTGGGGACTCCTACAGCGGCTGGGGGTGTGGAGAGAGACATGCCGACATATAGAGGCACTTTCCACGCTTCCATGAAGACCCCCATGTATGATGGCAAGACTGACTTGGAAGCTTTTCATGCACAATTTGAACTGTTGGCCAGGGTTGGTGGGTGGTCTGCTGAAGAGAAATCCCTGCAGCTAGCTATGTGCCTTACTGGCGATGCCCTGTCTAGCTTGCTGCTTTTGAGCCCAGCGGGCAGGGGGGATTATGATCCTTTGGTCGAGGCTCTGAAGAGGCAGTTCGGTTCTTTCTCTGCTCCGAGCCTGCTGCGCTCCGAACTGTGCAGCCGCCGCCGCTGACCGGGGGAGTCCATTAGGGACCTAGCTAATGACATTGAGGGGCTGGTCCACCGCACCTATGCCCACATGCCCCCCACCATCCAGGGCGAATTAGCTTGTGACCACTTCCTCCAGGCCTTGCTTCCGGATGAGCTGCAGATCCAGACACTGCTAGCTCATCCTAAATCCCTTCAGGAGGCCCTGGAGCTGGCTACAGAGAGAGAGTTACTGTGTGCTGGGGCTGCTAAACCCCTGACCCTGACTGAGCTGACCGGGCCACCGCAGATGGGGGCTACAGGTGGGACTGCACCGGGTGCCGCTGAACCCGCATGGGCGGAGGGATTGACCCAATTGGTGAGAGCTGTCACGCTGCGTGGGGAACAAAGGCCAATACGGGGGCCGAGGGTCTGCTGGGGATGTGGACGGCCGGGCCACCTAGCCCGAGTCTGTCCCCACGCCCGCGGGGATCAGGGAAACGACATGGGGTCTGCATAACCGGGACGATGCAGGACCCTGGGGCTGTGTCCCAGCCTCCTGTTCCTGGAGGAACAACCCAGCTCAGGGCCCACGGGGGTGCACAGCGCCCCTGCGGAGCTGTGGATGGACAGGTGGAGTGGCTTGTTTTGTTGGGCAGGACTTGGGTTGGCAGCTGCTGGTATGCTCCATTAGTCGTGAATGGACTATGCTGCTCAGCCCTGGTGGATAGCGACAGTTTTAAGACCTGATGTGGTGGGAAGGGGGGGATCGCATCCTCCCTACCATGGTGAAGCTGCAGACTGTCACAGGAGAGCGGGCCCCCATGCTAGGGGAAGCACTGCTCACCCTGAGTGTGGGGAGGAAGTCAGTCCGCTGCTCGGTATGGGTTGCAAACCTGGAAGACTGTATTCTGGGGCAGAATGTACTTGGGGCACTGGACTGTGTTATTGACACAAGGGGGGGGGACACTCTCGTTCCCTGACGGGTGTGTTGTTCAGATGTTGAGGCGGCCACCCCAACCTGATCACCCTGCAGCCCACGCCCTTTCTCAGCTGGCAGCCAACTCCTCCCCCGATCTGACTGGTAATCTGGCCGCCCCCAAGGACCCACTTACACTGAGCTCAACTGCACCCCATGCTGCTTCATGCGCTCCCTTTTTCCCTAAGGAACCGCCGGACAAGGGCGGGAGAGTTTCAGCTGTGGGGGTGGGAGGAGAACTGCGATGGACTGATTGCTAGCGAGCAGGGCTTGCTCTGGCAGCTGCTGCTGGACTTCAAGGACTGCTTCTCCTTCTCAGAGGATGATATGGGCCACACTGACCTCATTCAACATGACATCAATACTGGAGATGCACAGCCCATTCGGATGAGGCCTAGACGCCTCCCCCTGGCCAGACAGGCTGCAGCGGACAGGGGTCTGCAAGAGATGCAGCGTGCTGGACGCATTGAACCATCCACCAGCCCCTGGGCCTCCCCGGTGGTTATGGTTCCAAAGAAAGTGAAGGATGACTGGCGGTTCTGCATAGATTTCCGGCCTTTGAATAAGGTGACAAAGAAGGACCCATATCCTCTACCGCGTATAGATGAGACCCTTGACACTGTGGCGGGATCCTCATGGTTCTCCTCCCTAGACCTACGCAGCGGGTACTGGCAAGTACCCCTCGCACCAGATGAAGACTGCATTTATTACCAGCGGAGGCTTATGGCAATTTAAAGTTCTTCCTTTCGGCCTGTGCAATGCCCCTGCCACGTTTGAGAGACTCATGGATAAGGTGCTCACTGGAATTCCCTGCGGAGAATGCGTGGTGTACCTGGACGACATCTTGGTCCATGGTGCTTCTTTCCACGCTGCCCTTGGGGCCAATACCCTCTCCAGACGGGTCCTGGAGAGGGTATTGGCAGCAGGGCTAAAACTCAACCCAAAGAAATGCTGCTTTATGCGACGTGAGGTCACGTTCCTGGGCCACCGACTGGGGGCCGGGGGGGTCGGCACCATGGATGATAAGATCCAAGCTGTGAAGGACTGGCCCACCCCAAAATCTGTGCAGGAGTTAAAGAGCTTCCTGGGCTTGGCATCGTATTACAGACGGTTTGTAATGGGTTTCTCCTGCATAGCCGCGCCACTGTTCCACCTGCTCCAAAAGGGTGTGACCTTCCAGTGGACAGCAGGCTGCCAGGGAGCGTTCACCTCACTGCAAGAAGCCCTAGTGGGGCCCCAGTGCTCTCTCCGCCTGACCCCACTCTGCCCTTTGTCCTTGACACAGATGCCAGCAGTGTCGGATCTGGTGCAGTGCTAGCCCAGGAGACACCCGGCGGGGAGAAAGTAGTGGCATATCATAGTCGGGCCTTCAACAAAGCTGAACGCCGCTATTGTGTCACAAAGCGGGAGCTGCTCGCAGTGGTATGTGCCATACGCCACTTTAAGTACTACCTCGGGGGCCTCCACTTTATGGTCAGACCTGACCATGCTGCCTTGCAGTGGCTCATGTCTTTTAAGGAGCCAGAGGGGCAGCTAGCACGCTGGATTGAGGAGCTGCAGGCTTGTGATTTTGAGGTTGTACACAGACCTGGGGCAGAGCACATAAATGCAGATGCGCTTTCCCGCAGACCCTGTGCCCAAGACAGATGGCACTACTGTGAGAGGAAGGAAGCTCAGGAGGAGGACCAATTGGTGCCCGATGTAAAGTGTGCTGTGACGGGGGTAGAGGAATGACCATCCAGTCTGAGGCTGGTTGCTGTGGATGCAACAGAGTGGAGACATCAACAGGAGGAGGATGCTGACATCAAGCCAGTGCTTGGGTGGATTGAGGAACAGCGACAACCCCAATGGGAGGAAATCGCCATGTTGTCACGGGCCACAAAGGGACTCTGGTCCATGTTTAATGCCTTGCGGCGGTACGATGGAGTCCTGCAAAGGGGCTGGAAGGAACCAGCTACGGGCAAGATGAGGTGGCAGTTGGTGGTCCTGCGGGCCCTGCAGGAGATGGTGCTTCGCTCAGTGCATGAGGCCCCAGGGTCTGGCCACGTTGGTGTCACCAAAACACTCCGCCGCCTCCGGCAGGGGTTCTATTCGACCCGACATAGGCGGGATGTAGAGGACTTTTGCCACCACTGCGACAGCTGTACAGCATGGAAGGGGCCCACAGCCAAATCCCATGCCCAACTGCAACAGTTTCTGGCAGGGTACCCTATGGAGAGGGTGGGGATGGACATCCTGGGTCCTTTTCCCTTCACAGAAAGGGGAAACCGCTATATCCTCACAGGTATGGACTATTTCACAAAGTGGCCAGAGGCATACAGTTTACCTGACCAAGAGGCCGAGACGATTGTGGATGCATTGGTGGAGGGGATGTTCAGCAGATTTGGGGTGCCTGAAGTAATCTACACGGACCAGGGCAGGAACTTTGAGTCCTGTGTGTTTGCAGCCATGTGCGAGAAACTAGGCTCCCATAAGACCCGTCCAACACAGAAAACAAACAGAGATTTAACCGTACACTGGCAGAGCAACTGGCGCTAGTGATGGCTAAACATCAACGTGACTGGGACACTCATGTTCCCCTGGTCCTCATGGCATATCGTTCGGCGGTCCAAGACTCCACTTTGTGCTCCCCTGCCCTCTTGATGTTGGCCAGGGAGATCCGGACTCCAGCGGAGATGATGATGGGCCACCCCCCCCGATGCTGATGGCGATCAACCATGTCCTGACTATGCGAGGAACCTCCAGGATCGCATGGAGTCTGCTCATGACTTTGATAGGAGGAAACTGATAAGTGTGGGGGTGCGACAGAAGAGGAACTATGACGTCCATTTTAGAGGCCGACATTTTGACGTCGGGGAACTGGTCTGGGTGTACAACCCCCAGAGGAAAAAGGGCAGATGCCCTAAGCTGGACAGTGACTTGGTTGGACCCTGTAAGGTTCTGGAACGCCTGGGGGAAGTGGTGTATAGGGTACAACTGCCCCCAAGGGGACGTAGGGTCGCCCTGCACCGGACAGACTGGCCCCCTATCGGGGTGCGGCCACTTCACCGGGACAACAGGGTGGGCTACAGACAGACCTGGACTCCACCCCTACAGACTCTTCCACCACCATTGTGACACCCCCCCCCTACTGTGAGCCCTGTGAGCCCTGGGCCTGCAGCCACTTCGGACGTGGCCCCTTCCCCACCTCCCTCCGGGCACCTTCACCCAAGCAAGCACCATAGACCACCAGGCCATCTGAGAGACTTTATCTGCCCTCGTGGGTGAGGGACTTTGAGTGGTCGGGGTAGTGTAACGCACTGGGTTACAAGTTAGTTTGACTATTGTGTTATCAGTGGTTTGTGTTCAGAATTGCCACTCACTTATGGCATAGTTGGACCACACTGGCAGCATGGTGATTTCCTGAGTGTCCTTGAATGTGTAGTAGTCTAGAGGCCAGTTGGCCTGTCAATCAGATCAGCTACCAATGACAGAGAGTCTGGAAGAGAGCATGTGTGTGGTTGGCTGAGAGTGTTTGGGGGGCGGGTGTTAGAGAATGTTGTTGTGGGTGTGTGCGGAAAAGAGGAGAGAGAGTGTCGGGGGGGTTGTTTTGATTCTGGAGAGCGCGTTTTTCCCTGTTGTTTTGCCGTTGGCTACGGCCCACAGTAGCCTGTGTTACTATTCTTAATAAACACCGGTAACCGGAACACCGATCGTCTCTGTCTTCTGTCGGAGGGACGCTACAATATCATAAAGTTATAAAATATAACAACATTTGTCTCTAATGAAAGACAAATTAAGACTAATTATAAATATCCCAGTATATTATACAAAATTAAATCAAATCAAATCACTTTTATTGTCACATCACATGTGCAGGTACACTGGTACAGTACATGACAGTGAAATTCTTGTGTGCGAGCTTCACAAGCAACAGAGTTGTGCAAAAAATACAATAACATAAAACAAGCAAAATATAAGAATGGCTAAATCTGAGAGTAAATATATATAGTTAGAAATTGAGATGCCCCTCTTATATTGACTTTGTTATTTTTTCTGTAGAGGATGTGATATTAAGGCTGTGCTACTAAAGCAGTGTGTACTTGTGTTTATGGCACCCCCCCCCCCCAAAAAAAACCAAAAAAAACAACAAAAAAAACAAAAAACAAGGCATTTGCCTATTAGCATCAGGCGCTGATATGACTAGGTTAGAAGAAGGTTAACATCTAGAACAAACAGGATCCATTGAGGAACTGTTAATATGAACTAAAACACGCTAGTAAATACTTACTTCCACCATCCTCTTATCAAAACATTGCATTTTTAAAAATGGCTCAGGGCACAGGAAACAGTAAAGGAAAAAGGGCCAAAAGTTATCCATTGTAGGTTTCAGAGTCTTACATGATATCAGTATGCTTTTAATGATCTCCTGATTCTTATGTTTATGTCAGTCAGACTCTCCAGTAATCAACGTGAATTTTTAGATTCTCTTTGTTCTCACATTTCTTAAAACTTTGTTAAATTTGCCTTACATAACCTGCAATAACAGTTAACACATTACGGGTAATATCAGGCGGCTGTTGAAACTTACTGGCGTTTTTTATTTTTTTTTCCTTTTGCTTTTATTTACCTTTCTGAATATCTGTGACCACTGGGGTGTCTAGCTTTCTATTAACAATGAATAAACAAAATGAAAAGAGACAATGAGGAAAAGCTCTTTCATGAAAGGTGATATCAACAGAGGCAGGGTTCATGGGAGTGCTTGACTGTAATG
Organism: Pelmatolapia mariae; assembly: GCF_036321145.2. Lineage (NCBI taxonomy): Eukaryota > Metazoa > Chordata > Actinopteri > Cichliformes > Cichlidae > Pelmatolapia > Pelmatolapia mariae. Next base: position 16,697,814 of record NC_086227.1, on the reverse strand, counting down.
GAGATAGACTGCAGATAGCTTCAGGGGGCTGTGATTTTATTGAAGCCATTGTGACACTCCAATATCACCTCTTCTTAGAAATGAATTATCACACCTTTGAGAGAAACTGGATTAGAAACATTTAAAATCTAGATGACAGCTTCAGCAACCATAAACAGTTGTTTATATCTACATGTTATCTTAGAAGGTTTATATATTTTTCTTGTTTTTCTACCCCAAGTTGCTGGAATATGTGCCACTCTCTTTGGGTGTTTTCTCCAATCATTAATTGATTAGATGGCTGGCATGGGGCCAGTCATGGACTTTTGCTCTGTGATCTTAGAAACGGACACCATTTACATCCAAATGCCCTTCTCCCCTCTATTCATTTAGGTGCTGAAATTCAACCATACCTCAGCCGCTCTACACAATCAGTGAGGCCAAAGGTTATAGACTCGATGATAGGTTAAGCTGGCCATCCTTCACCGAGGCATGTTCAGATAGGACAGGCAGAAAAGAAACTGTGAAGTGAATGTTGAATCAGACCATATGACAGTGTGGGAAGCATCTCAAGGCCAAGTGGTGTAGCCTGCCCTGTCCTTGTCAATACCTTTGAAAGAATGGTTGTTATCGTGCTGTCACGTTTGTTCCTCGTGACCGGGTTTATTCTCGGTATGCTCTGAAACACAGTGGTAAATATGTAATTTTAGCATTTATATTCTATGTCAAGAAGTGATTCTCTCTGATTTTTGAACTCAAGCCCATCAAGGGCGACAACTGCAAAGCAGCCCGAGTTTCTAAAGAAATGATGAGTTAGAAAAAAAAGATTTCTTAACAATATTTGAGTTTAAAACTGTTTAGCGATAGTAAGTAAAGAAATGCCAACAAAACTAGAACTAGATACAGAGTATAAAAACATAATGGGCCATTTTGCAGATGAAGAAAATGTCAAAATCATTTTTGCTGTCTGGAGTAACAATGAACTTTGGCATGTTGGGTTTAAAAGCCACAAAGATGTTGTGCTGAAGGCACTTGTCAAGATATCGCGCTTTATTTCTGTAGGCTACATGGAATTTTTTAACAAAGCATCAGTAAAACTTAATGCCTCTTAGGGGTAAGATGTGTTATACAAGAATTTGTTTTCTTTTTCTGTCTATGAATATTTCACACCCTGAACTGCATCTCAACCCTGCTCTGCAAAAAGCAAAGAACAACAAGGGGTGCAAAACACTGGATTTTGGAGAAGAGATATGCTAGTATTTATATAATGAATATAATTCAGTGTGTAACTTAAGACACTGGGTTGATCAGTTAGAGGAATGTGCTGTTCTCTATTAGCACTCATACTTTGCAGAAAAAAATCAGGTTTTTGTGCTGAAACTCGACATTTTCCTGTGACTGCTTCATCAAGCTAGTTTAAAGCATGTTCTAGTTTCCCTTTTATGTCACCACTTTATATTTCAATCTACCCCGATGATAAAGTCACGACAAAACCTGTGATGTTCTTTACATCAGAGTGTAGAGCCTTGACCTCTTACTGTACATTTTCAATTAATAGTAATGGGTCTGGCGGATTGCTTTCCACTTCCATAAAAGAAATGAGAGAGCGGCCAGATTTCACTATTCCAGCTTTCAAGGTTTAATGTTTGCAGTGTTCACTCAGTTTGACCTTGGCTTTTCCTTGGCTTTTTATGGCCAACCTGAACAGAGGAAATACAAAGAATAAAACAGAAAATATATGGTGAGAACAAATTCGCCGCTACAGAGTCATACTCTTTATCTTTCACTCATCTGTCACTGACTGTTTCTCCTCCACCTCACTGGCAAGGCAAAACACAGCCCGTGGTTCTCCGATCCCCCGACAGGGGCCCCCGCTGACCCCCCAGCAGTAATTTTAGATTTCATGTCGGCTGTGCCAGGGAGCCAGCCCCAGCTAATTCAAGGTCATCCTGGTTTTTATTATTTTATTTTGGAGAATAGAAGCCAACCTGTTCTCAGGCACTGTGCCATGTTAGAGACAGACATTGCATTAATCTGTTCCTGTAATCAGTTTGCCAGCGTTTGTAGGAATCTGTTATCCAAATGTCAGTTTCTTTGTTCTCATTTAATGGAATATTCAAGTGTTAATTTTACAAGGTACGCTTGTTTTTCCACTGACTTAATGATGCCAAAGTATCCTTCTGTAATAAGAATATGTGTAAATCAAATTGAGGCAAAAGCTGTCTGAGAAAAAAGCTGAGACAGGAATGCGTGACGCACAATAAGTGCAGCAGTTGGACACGATGAGATAAAATAAAAACACATCTGACTGTTGTCACGTGTTGGGCTTCCAAAAGTCGTGCCAGTTATTAGTCATATTCTCGTAAGCAGTCACGTTTGGCGATTACAGTAAATGCTGAAGAGATGTCAGATGCCTCTCATTGTCATGCTGTGTTAGAAAAAATGAAGAGTGACCATGAAATCTGTTCAGACAGCTTTGGTGTTGCTAACCATTCCAGGGGACATCATCTTTCTGCAGACAGTGTGGTCAAAGGGCTCTTTTGTAAGCACTGACATCTACAGAGAACCACATTAGTGGTTTAGAGGGACAGGTCCCTTTTTTACACTAACACTTGCCACTGGCCATCATGAAGCTCATGGTCTTAGTCCAATGAACAAACTAACAAGCACTTTATAAATGAAATAGTTGCTATACTGCAATGAAAGCTTTAACTTATATAAATATCTCATAGAGTTGTTTTTATTTGATTTTATTAGGCAAAAAGCAAACTGAATTAATATTTTTGGAGCCAAATTTGAGACGGCAGATTGGACTTTTCCAAGAAGTCAGAAAGTAATCAAGCATAACATTCAACCACTACATTTTTTTCCTATTCAGGAATGCAAGTAAATAACTGTAATTTAGCATCTTAATCAAAAAAATAATAATAAGGTGTTTACTGTTTTTTTTTCCAGTTTTTTGTAAAACAGCAAATTTGAAAATTGCTTGGATAACATTAATTACACTTTTAGCATTAAAAATATAATTTCAGTTAAGGAGCTGGACATACTGGTGGATTAATCATTACAAAAACAAACAAAAAGATTTAGTAATTACCAATACTGTTAATTTACATTAGATGGTGGTTTGATAAAATTGTTAAGCACTATATATAGTTACCACTACCTGAAAATATTGAGTATTGGAGGATTTTTTAAGAACCACTCCTTTAGTAAAAGTAGCAATACCATACTAAAAGAGTAAAACATGCTTATTCTAAAAGAAAACTATGTTTCCTAATGTTATATAGATCAGTATTTCTGCTGCAGATCATTTTAAATACTTTATGTTCTGTTTAACCTCCAGTATTGCATCATATTCTTTAAAATCATATGTAAGAAGAGGGATTCCTTCAACTTTGGTTAGTTTAAATAAATGTGTATTTTGAGATTTCACTGGACAAGCACTGTTTTCCCTGCTTCCCCTGATGGAACACCACTGCTATAAACATTCCTTATTATATTTGCAGTGAGATCATATGTATTTCATGTGTGGGGGAAAAAAATCGTGTTTAGCAGCTTAAGTTCCTTTTCACTCCTAGTAAAGCATTTTCTCCCTTTTTTTTAAAACCCACAACATTCTCCATTGGGCCTGTGAAGCACACTTTTTTTATTTATTTAAAAAAAAAATGCAGTTTCTGAATGACTGATGCAGGCTCGTTGGTCTTGCAAAGCTCAATACTGTTAAACTTCACTCAAAACTTGTGGAGATCGATTTCCTCCTCTTCACTTCCACAGGATCACATCATTAGATTTGCCTGGTTAGGTGACACCTACACGTCTGATGGGTGATGGATGTTTTATATATAGAGACCAAATGAACATCCCCCCCAATCCCCCACCACACGCTGACACACACTCCCGCACTGTCACACACCTCCCTTCAAACACCCCCGCAACTCTGATGTTCTTCCTATCATCTCCTATCAGAGAGGCAAGATAACCTCAGAGCCAATGACAAACTTTGACAAATGGCTTGTCTCCAAGCACCTGCGAGAAGATGGAACTGACAGACTCCTTCACCTTTCCTCTTCCTCTAAGCCTTGGGCTGTGCCAAGCAGGCATAAGTGATATACTGTAGGACATGGCTGGGTGTAAGTCATGCTCCTTCCGTTTCCTCCAGATTGTGAGAGTCTCCATCTATCATTGTCAGTCACCTCTCTCTCTCTTTGCCTCTGTCCATCTCATCCACTCTGTCTGTCCTATGAGCCTTGTCTCTTTACTCATTCACCCAAAGGTCACTCTTCCATTTCTTCCATCTCCAGTGTTTCCTCTCTCTGCTACAGGAGCAGTCTGCAGATATCTATGGCACTATACAGATGGCTGGTAATCTGCCCCGGGGTCATTATGAATCCAAGCCAGGACCCTGACCGACGGCTACTCTCCCCTTCTGTCAGTCCATCTTTGCAAACGTGGCCTAAAACGAGCCATTCATCTGAATTTCCAGACATTTGGCTTTTCTTGGCAAACACAGCTCGGCTACTTTGCCTCGAGAATCAAAATCCATACGCTTTATTTAAGCAGGCAAAGACGAACATTCACTTGGTTTTGCATGTATGCAGGCACACACACAGACACACACACACAGTCGCACCATTTTGTGTTTAGCAGTGTAATTCAGTGCTGAAAACGGAACATTAAAGGTTTTACATGCCATCTGGCAAAGCTGTTATTCCTGGTATATGAAGTATGTGGAATAAAACCAACATGACTTTCATGGTATTAATATATCTTAATATAAAAAGTCAGGTGGGAATTTACAAAATAATTCTAAACTCAGGATTTGCCAAGAAGCATCCCCCCACCCCGTCCCTATCCACTTCCCTTGGGTTTTCAGTTTATCAGATTTTCATAATCTTAGCACAATCCGCACAACATTCACATTGTTGCCTCTTGCTTTTTCTCATTCTGCCATGTGCTTGTCTCTCAGCCAATCTCTCTCTCTGATGCCGTCACCTGACAGCCTCCCATAGTCTCCGGCCTCCTTCGTCTCCAGTGTTCATTGCTGTGTGACATCACTGACCTTCACCGGACGTTATTTCCATTAGTTTGACAAATCTGGTGCGTCAGAAAAGGTTTGTTGACGTGCAGGAGTAGAGTGACCACTGAATGGATTCCTCATAATGAAAATGCCAAAGGTAGCAATGGGTATGTTAGGGGTTCGGTCAAATACTACTGTTCTAAATACGGTTACAAGACAGGTGCAAGATTGTGTTTGCAATTTGTCATTTGCCTTTGTCAGCAACTTTCAAATGCCTATGTGAATTATATTTATGTGAAAATAATTTGTGTTGGAAACAACGCTGTTGGGAAAAACTAATGACCATCAATTACTGAACAGGCCAATTTATCTTCACCTGACATTTTGTTCTAAAGCTGGACGAGGAAGTCCAATAAAAACAAGAACAACAGAAAAACCTTAACATCATCACTGATTCATCAAAGTCGACAAAGTTTCCTGACCCTACCCGAGTATTTTTTTCTTGCCTAAAAATCCACGAAAAACCACAACCCTAAATGAAAGCTGTACACATTATTACCATTTTGTGATTTGCAGTGAACATTTTCAGGTAAGAAATGCAAACCATTCAGGATTGTGATGCCACTGAAATTTCTTAACCTACTTATATGTTAGAGTTGCACTCATAGTGAACCAATGATGCATTAAAATTTTGTATTTGTGTGTGTGTGTGTGTGTGTGCTTCCTTTAGTGGAACTATGAGACTGCATTTTATTTGTTTTCTGCAGGGTTTGCTGCAGTTGCAAAAACCTTGCCTCCTAAGCCTGCCGTGGTTCTGAGTCATTTACTGTACAAGTAAGTTTTCTTTGAAATCTAGCTCATATATTTTAATCATTTTAATAAATGTATGTGGTGTGGCTAAGAGCTGTGCAGTGGAACATTTAGATCAAATGCACATTTTGGCCTCTATTTTCAACCCTGTATGTTTCTCATCCTTACAGTAACTGAAATAAATGAAGGCTCTGAGCCTTTCCAAAAACTCTGTGCGTGTGTGTCTGTGTGTCAAAGAGAGTGTGAAAGAGGGAGTGAAACTGATTTTTACAGTTTTTTCCCCCTCTCAGTCTTCAGGGCATTGTGTTTTTAAGGTTCACATCTCCCTGTTGTCTGACAATGTCCTTCTTCTGAGTTACTGAAGAAGCCTTTTTCATGATCAGTCCACAAACCGCAAAGGGCAAGGTTGTGACTTCTGTATCCCACTGACCATCCTTCCTCCAAGCATGCACTTGATCTTAACACAGAAAGACAGTGCAAACATCTTTCCTCAGATTCGAGCCAGGATGTGCAAGCAGGCCTGCCCTTCCTACGCAGTTACAAAGCAGGGGACTTTATGCTTTGTAGGAGGGCACTCAGAGTATAGCCTCCATAACACATTCTAAATCCACTCTCTCAAGTCTAGAAGGACAAGGCACATTTGCTGTTGTGCGATAGATATGCTTCTCAAAACAGCAGTCAGTGGAACAACAGTGAAGTATGCCCTTTCCATGACAGAACCCTCATCCATCATGAGGACAAGCAACCCAAGTTTATTTCCACTCCACTTCTTAGATTTACGTGAGAAGCTTGCACCTTGAAGTGAGACTATACCTCCCTTATAAACCTTTAAAAACATCTATGGTGTTTTTATTCTTTCAAATGTGCTACCACTACCTATCAACTGGAGATCCATTTTAAACTGTGCAGTTTTATTTAAAGAAGCATCCATAACATTGATTAATTATTTTCATATTTTGACAGACATCTGGCCTGGCTGCTTTAAAAAAACAAACAAAAAAACTCTATACAAATTAAACCAAACTATTAAACTTTAACAGAGCCCTGAGCCACCCCTCATTCCTTTATATTTTGCTTCCACGTAGCCAGACTTTTTAAAAAAAAATAAATTATTTTTTACTGGCCATGTGGTTTTTAGCAACAGCTTCATCACTCGTTCTCAGTTTAGTCCTTGTACCTGACAATTTTCAGAGGACTGGGGTTTTTTTTTGTTTGTTTGTTGTTGAATGAATGATTCAAGCATGACAAACAACACACCTAAGTCAAAGGATCAACCATAACAGACAACTTAGCAAACAACTAATTTGAAATTGTATCCTTGGGCACTTTGTTACTAGCAGCCTGTCAAAAATAAAAACGCAATTAGTTGAATATATGAAAAACTGACAAATATATCACATTTTAACAGGCACAAAATAGTATTTTTGCACGTACAAGGTGGTTCCCAAAGAGCTAGCAGATGAAAACTTGGCATTACTCGGCATGGTGTGCAATGTGTCTGCACAAACTGAACAAGTGGAGGACAAAAGAAGAAGTGGCAGGCTTAAAAAAACAAAACATCTACAGCAGATGAACAGTATCTAAAAGGCATGTTCTTAAGAAACAGGAAAAAGTGCAGCAAAGACCTCAGAGATGATCCATCTACTGTTCACTGAAGCCTCATCAGAAATGGTCTCAGTGGAAGGATGGCTGTCAAGAAATGAAACAGGGAGAGAAGGCTGAGGTGTGCCAAATTACACAAGAACTGGATTCAAAATCAGTGACAAGCCATCTGATGGAGTGATGAATTTTTGGTTCAAATTGAAATCAGTATGTATCTGGGAGGTCAGGAGAGCGGTACAACAATGAGAGTCCACAGCCATCTGTAAAACAGGGTTTGGAACTGCATTTTAGTCACAGGTGCTGGGGATCTTGTTGAAATTGTTGAATTAATATTATAATGAAAAGCGAAAAGTACCTTTGGATTTTTAACCGCTGTTCAGTACCATCTGGAAAACATCTGATTGGCAGTTGCTTAATTTTACAGCTTAATAATGATCCCAAACACTCTGCCAATGCAGTAAATGCATACTTAAATTTTTAAAAAGCACACAAAACAATACTGCCAATCATGGATTGGCCTCCTCAGAGCATGGACAACATTACTGAAGCAGTGTGGGATGATCTTGATAGAGAATACAACTAAACGCAGCTAACATTCAAGAAAAGCTTTGAATGTTCTACTGAAAGAAAGGACACAAAAGTTTCCCTGTGTTGAAGAATAAAGGTGGTCATATCAAATATTGACATTCAAGCTTGTTAGAATTGAACAGTTGTACTTACGTGCTGTGTTCCCATTTATGTTTTCACATTTCAACATATTTACCATCATGTAAAGAAATGTGGGGTGGCTCAAGACTTTTGCACAGTACTGTTAACTATAAGAGTGGAATGCAGATCAGGTTACTGAGTTAGAAGCTATATAAAACACTACTACAAAAAAACACGTCAAAGTTGATAACAAAACAGAAGGTCTGCAGTCATTTTGGGCTATTTACTAGTTCTGAGGCTTTTTTTTTTCTTACTTTTAATTGATAAAAGAAATAATATTGTGGTAAGTATAAGTATTGACATAAAATGTGGTGCACAGCCTTTCATCATAAAGATAATTCAGTTCCCCCCCTTTAATTCAGCTACAGACAAGCTGGTTGAAAGTATCTAATTCTGGTTGCAAATGTCTATATTCTCCTCTGCTCCGGTCATGATTGCGGTAAAATGCAGAATGATGTTATTTTACAAGAGACCTGCTCTCGAGGCTGAATCACTGGAATTGCAGGCATCCATAGGTGCACACACACACACACACACACACGCGTGCACACACACACACATGCACGCACACCATTATCATCACCATCACAGCCAATTTTTGAATGCTTTATAGCCTTGCAGCGGCTGCTTTAACCTGTTCGGCACGTGTGTTGCTGAAAGATGACAACAGCCAGGATGAGGACTGTGATGAGGTTTTGTTCATGGCATAATGCAGTGCCAGGTATCTGCAAATACAAGGGACCTGTCATTATCTAAAACACCACATTTCCCCTGAGGTGCTCTGAAAGATATGGCGCACTTGCAGGGTTCCTCTATCTCTCTCACTGTCTCCCTCCCTTACTCAGACGCTCCTACATTACACACAATAATTCAATTTGAAAAACAGTGATGCATTATTTGTTAAGCTATGCCAGGTTGTGAACTAAATGAGAAGCGCATTTCGCATCTCTGGGGACCCTGTTTGTTATTTGTGTACGTTGTTAGTGGTATATGTTCATAAAACTTACAGGCTGTGTGCGTGTGTGTGTGTGTGTGTGTGTGTGCGTGCAAGTGTGTATTTCTGCATGCTCAAGAATATCCAGATACACACGCCTGCCGTACAGGATATTTTTCACCCAGTCTTTCTCAGCCATTTCACCACGGGTAAGGTGAGCAGAGTATTCAATAATGATTTACTGTGTGGAGTTATGGTTAAAATATGAACTCCATTCTCAACATGACCGCACCTGAACAAAAAAAAAAGAAAAAAAAAAAAAGCTCCCACTGAGAATGTTTAAAAACAAAAATCTGACATGTCACATTAGGGGGATTGTTAAAGGTTCACAGACCGGCTATTTTCTCTGGCTGGCTATATTATGGTTCTATTTAGGATGCTGTTTTTCTTTCCCCCTCGTATCCCCTTCCCCGCTCTCCCTCTGTGATCCATATCATTGTTCCCCGGAGAGAGAAGAAAGGTGACAAACAAACCTATTCATCATCAGCAGGTTCTCCTGGCTAAACTGTTATCCGAGCTGAACTCTCTAAACTTTTCCCAGTGGCCTATTGTTTACGGCTGCATCCTCTAAATTTACACCCACCGTTTGTTTTATGAAGAGTCCGTGGAGGGTAAGAAAGGTAGATAGAGGCCTGATGTCAGCATATTTCCCTGTCCTGCATCTATACTGTGATGTATGGTTAAAGAGAGCTTCTGTTTAGCCCCTCGTTCTCCATTTTTTACATGGTGCTATTGTTTTATACCACCTAGTTTTAGAAATACAGCATCATCATATTACTAAGCTCTCAGAGGAGGGCTTATTGTAAATGATTGGAGGTTATTCACAGGACTGTGAGGGGAGGGAGTGGAGCTAGATGAGTTGGAGAAGGGAGGGAGGAGGGAGTGCAACAGCCTTACACCATACTGGCCTTAAAGGTATTCACCAGCACTATATGAGCGCTGCCTACTGTCAAACTTTTGCATTCAGTATAATCAAGTCAAGCTGCTGGGTAACAGCTTTGATCTACGGTGAGGGTTCATTATGTGTAATTGTTCCTTTTTTTAAACAGCTTTTGTTTCTTAGAAGCACTAAAAGCAAACACAGTTCATTTTGAATAGTTTGTATTCCGCCAACATTCAACTCTCAGCGCGACACAAGCATTAGTATTTATTTACTGAAATGTCACGCAGGGATGTTATAGTCTAAATGTTAGTAAATAAACCAGAATGCCGCCACTGACAACCAAGCGGGCTCGTCTGTTTTTAACTAACACTCAAACAATGGCACCGGTGCCTTTGTCTGCGAGTCCCTTTATAATCAAAGTCTGAATTGTCAGTGAGACAAATTGAATTAATTCCAATTTTGCTCCCTCTGAGTGACAAGATTCCATTATGCTCACGGTCAGGCTGTGCGCAAATCGCATTATAACCTGATGTCTCCATGTGCATTTCTGTAGCACCCTTTGAAACACAGGCAATAGTATGACTGAATGATTAATTGCAGCAGAAGAAGTATTGAGCTATACTGAAACAAAAAAAGGATCCTACAAACCATTAAAAAAAAAGTTAACTTTACTGGGTTTTCTGTGCCAACATTTACTGTACTGTTTGTGACAGTCATCTATGTAAGTCGATAATATGCAAATAATAGTAAATAACAGCTACTTTTAATTACCGCTTTCCAGGTTTAGCAATAGACAGTATAACAGATGGACGTAGCTACATTGACGTCACCAACTGGTTTCAAGTCTCGAGATGGGCTTTTGCAAAGTCGCCATCTGTGTTGTAAATAAATAAAAAAACAAAACAAAACAAAACAAAACACTAATGTAACAAAGAAGCAGCGCTCAATTTGATAGCACATTTTGATTTCGTTTAGTCATAGTCTTTTGACGAGTTAGGAGTGTAATCTCTGTTCTTCACACAGAGGTTACTTCTGATTGGCTCGCTTCTTAACTCCTCCCACCTTTCACCACAGTCACGGCTATCACCATCTAGTGGCCTTCAGACAAACTGCAGATTCCACATATCTCCACACGAAAGCTATGTTCTTGTTTTGCACTTTCAGTGGGTTCATCCCACTTTGGGCTTCAGGACTGCCAGAGTGCTGTGAATATTCTCCTGAGTTTAGAGCATGTGAATATGACAGTTGCTACTAAATCTTGTCATTATGCTATTCTCCTCTTCCATCAAATCCTAAAAGCGCTCTGTTAATTCAGATCTGGTGACTGCAGAGGCAATTTGAGTGCAATTTATTGGAATGTTCTACAAATTTTGATGATGGTATGATTTTGTTGAAAAGATGGAGAGACTGTGGGACAGACATGCTCAGTGACCGCAGTCAGGTAGGTTGTGGCTTTTTTACACAGCACTCAGTTCATATTAATGGCCACACAGTGTGCCCCAGAAAAACTAAAATAAATAAATAAATAAATCCTCAACTCCATTTCACCAGTGGCAGCCGAAATTACTGATACAAGGCAGTACGAATCCATGCTTTCATGCTGTGTACACCAAATTCTGACCCTAACATTTTACCATTTGGAGGTTGCAGCAAAATTTGAGACTCTGAACAGCCAACATTTTTGTTCAGTTTTGGTGAGTCAGTCCCCACTATAGCCTCTGTCCCAGTGGTGCCGTCTAGTGTGGTCTTCTCCTGAAGCCGAGGCCTATCGCTTTAGGATTTGCCTCTCTGCATACTTTGGTTGGCCATTCCTCCCTTAACTCTGCCATCAAACAGAGGTATTCACCTAGAAAACCACTGCTAGTCAGGTTATTTTTACAATTAACAGTACTATAACAACCACATCAGCCATACATGATTAGAAATATTAAACTTCTGCCATGGGATTGGCTGACTGGATATTTGCTTAGACAAGTAACCTAACTAATGAAGTTGCCAGTGAGTGTATCTTTACACAGAGCGCTAAGATTGAGATTTTATCATCTTATTACTTCACGTCAAATAACAACAGACTTGCTGTAGAACAGAGTTTGATGTCTATATACTTATACTGAAGTCATTTGGTCACACTGGATATAAATGCTAATCTGCATTTTCTGAGCCGATCTTATGGGGTAAAGTTAAAGGTAGCAAGAAAATCAGAGTCTGTTTAGTACGTGCCAAAGATTTGTCAAAACTTTTCAAAATTCCTCGAGGTTTTCCTTTCACTCTTACCCATCTGCCTTTTAATAAAGAAAGTGCTGAGTGACCTTCTCCATCAGAAAACTGCCAGGTGGGTGTATCTAAAGACTGCTGAAGAATTTTTTCTTCACGTTTCTCCTTCCATCTGTCTTTTGTTCTTTCCTTCATTCAAACCACTGATGCACTTCATACCTCTGGAGTATCAGGCCAGATGAGCTCAACTATCTAAAATGATCCATCATAGTAAATCTGCCAGCTGCTGTTACAATAAGTGCTCTCGGTACCTATTTAAGACGTCTCTCCAGATGTCTTTGTAGACACAGCAGGCATGCAGAGCATTCACAAATCTTCATCTCAGTTACAGCAAATTAAATTAATAAGTATGTAACTTTCAATTTATTTAAATATTTAAAGCCTCACTGTTTGCCTCGTTACTATCATATTGCTTCGAATGGAAATTGAATCCTTTAAATCGTACTTGGTGGAGTACAATTACAGTTGTTTATATCTAAATCAGTTTGGTAGAATAATTGCTACTGCTAACAATCGTTTCCTCTTTAAAGTGCTTTCAAATTGT